>NC_089690.1:10520000-10825750 GCF_031753505.1 Anomalospiza imberbis
ACAGGCACAGAAGGAATAAAGGCAGCTTTTTTTGGCAGAGGGGTCTTGAAAATAAATTGTATGCAGGAAAACAGTATTTGTGTAAGGGAGCTCATGATCTGAGATTCCTAGAATAACCTTTCTGCATAATTCCTGACTTTGCAGTCTCTTTTAATATATTTCCTCTCTTATTTTATATACAAATTTCTGAAACATCTATCTCAAACTTTTTTTGTGGTACAGCAACATCCTCACAAACGTGTAGGTCAAGTTATCAGGGAAGGAGGCTATAACAATTGGGAGAAATCTTGCTGGCTCAGAGCTAACTCCTGGCTTAGGTCCTTAGGTTCAGGAATGAAATGTATTTGAGTAAGCCAGCAGGTCTGCCTCCTCTGTTACAATTGCCTTGGGATTTGTTGTGACCACAAGTAGCTGAGGCCGTGGATTGGTGTTTTATCCAATAGGATTATGTTTGGACTAGCTGAGGATTGTCTCATGCCACAGAAGCCAAGAATCAGCTTGCTCTCTGGTGAAATTGCAATGCAGTCATTAGAGTTGTATTAGATTAGATAGATCTATCTATCTCCAGGGAGCCAGTATGATCTCTTTGTTTCAGTTCACATGGACAAGTCAAGTTCAATTTATTGGGATTTTAAAGCCTAGTTTGTCATCTGACACCAGGATGTTACATGGCTGTAAAAGGAAGATCTCATTCATCAGCTTTTATGCATGTGTTTTGCAGCAGCAGCCAAATTCAAATAGCCAGCATCTAATCCCAAAACTCCTAATGCAATTATATTGGGAAAGAAAAGAAGTTTTATGTTTAGTTTGCCCTTCTATCTTTTCCACTACCAAAGCTGATGCAAGAAAAATGAACTGAGAGGGAAATCCAAGGGAAGGTTCTTGGTTGATACCATAATTGTCCCAGAGGCAGGGTTTTGAAGTAGGAATAATTGTGACATGGGGTTGATCTGATGAACTATTTTCATGATGACATTAACTTTTGTCAAGCATCTTTGTACCAGAGAGACTGTTCTTTACCATCACATCTTTGCAGTCTCCACTGCACACTTGCTGTCTTCCTTTTATGTCTCAGTAATACTGTACAAGTTGTAGTGACTTAAGAGTGTACAGTGAAAGTCACATCTCAAACTGGCATGGATCTGATGAAAAATAAATGAAATGTGGATGCAGCTAGGGGAAAAAAGTTACTTTCCAAGTATTGGTTATTTACTTAAAAGACTAAGCACAAGCTCTGTTCATTTGCAAATTATTGCAACTAGAAAATAAGGAATATAATGTTGCATTGACAGTAGATGATATTGCTGGCATATCTTAAGTGGAATACAATATATTGCTGCAATTTGGAAGGAGCTGATAAGTCCCTCGAAGGCAGGGAGGCACTGCAGAGAGACCTGAATAAATTAGAGGATAGAGCAATCAGCAGCCATACGAAGTTCAACAAGAAAAAGTGCCAGATTCTGCACCTGGAATGGGGCAACCTTGTATAGATAGACTGGGAATGAGAGGTTAGAGAGCAGTGCCATGGAAAGGGACCTGGGGGTCTTGGTTGGTGGCAAGTTGAACGTGAGCCAGCAGTGCCCTGGCAGCCAGGAGGGCCAAGCGTGTCCTGGGGGCTTTGCCATCTGGGCAAGGGCAGGGATTGGCCCACTCTGCTCTGCACTGGGCTGGCCTCATGCTGAATATTGTGGAAAGTTTTGGGCACCACAATCTAAGAAACTATTATAGAGTGTCCAAAGGAGGGTAATGAAGATGGTGAAGGGCCTTGAGGGGAGGCTGTATGAGGAGCAGCTGAGGGCACTGGGTCTGTTCAGCCTGAAGGAGACTGAGGGGAGACCTCTGCAGTTACAGCTTCCTCCTGAGCGGAAGAGGAGGGGCAGGCACTGATCTCTGCTCTGTGGTGACAGTGACAGGACCCAAGGGAATGGCCTGATGCTGAGTCAGGAGAGATTTAGGTTGGCTATTAGGAAAAGGTTCTGCCCCCAGAGGGTGGCTGGGCACTGACCAGGCTCCCCAGGGCAGTGGTCACAGCACCAAGCCTGGCAGAGCTCAAGAAGAGTTTGAGCAATGCTCTCGGGCACATGGTGTGACTCTTGGGGATGGTGCTGTTCAGGGCCAGGAGCTGGACTCGATGATCCTTGTGATCCCTTCCAGCTCAGCAGGTTTGTGATTCCGTGAAACACTTCTGAGTGGAGATGAAGTCACGGCTGTCAGTCTGGGGTTTTTGAGTCACAAAATAATTGATTTTGATCCCTCAAGGGATCTCTGGAGGTCATCTGGGACAACCACTTCCTCATACCAGGGTGCGCTTCAAATTTAAGTCAGGTCTTCTGGAAGATCCCATGGAAGTTTGATTGAAGCTTTTAACGCCAGAATGAAATATTACCAGACTGTATTCTTCAAGGAATAATTCATCAGTGCTCTAACTAGGTTTCTTCTTCCTTTAATTCCTCTGATTACATTAGTGATGTCCCATAGCAGGAAATAGGCAAATGGTCTCAGTCCTGTTTAACTGAAGAAGTGTCTTTGATTTCATTTGCTTATTTATTTATTTTACTTTGAGGGAATTGGGATGAAGATACAAAACCTTGCCTTATCCAGGCAATCAAAATAAACTATGACTCTGAGAGGCAGAGTTGAACTTGCTCCAGCTGATACCTGCTGTGAAAGACTACAGTAAAGCATTAGGAAATGTGCATAAACCATGTAAAATGGGTGCAAGCAAAGAAACCTTGTCTTGAGGAGGTATTTGCCACAAGAACTTGGAGTCCACCTGTGTCAAGTTTGCCTAGGGTCAGGAAGGCAGTCACTGGAGGGTGATGGTGTTTTCCATTCCTCCTCTTCACCTCTCAAAGTCTCGTGGTGGCTCAGTTGACTCTTAGAGCTTCACTGCTCACTGGTGGTAGAGGTCACACCAGCACCATGCACAGGATTCCCAGTGCTCAGAGTTGTTCCTGGAACTTTGTGATGAAGGTCAGGAGTCAATTTGCTGCTGGGGGGGGTTGAGGGAGGAACGTTATTGGGCTGGTTAATATTGCAGGAGTTAAATTTGATTAGAGAAGTTGTGCAGATCAGCAATGATTAAGGGAGTTCCCAAGGACTCCCAATTCCCCAAATCACGTAATTTGCCATATGATGTAAAATTGATGGGAATAAGTAGTACCATATGGGAAAAGTATCCCAGGAGGGCTTGTGCTGAGTTTATAAGTACCTGTGGCACTTCCTATGTTTGGTTAAAGACCTTTAATGAGACCTGAATTTTGACATTATACCCTCTTTTGAAGGCCACAAGAAGTAGAAGAGCATGGCTAGAGAACATGTGCCACAAATGAAGAAATAAATTCATTTAACCTTCAGAGGGGAACAGTGCCAAGAAAAACAAGCAGCTTTGGGAGTTTGTAAAGAGCAAATCTCTCTGGTCAGCCTCAGTCACTGCATTTGACTAATTAGAAGACTAGAGGTGAAAAGGACAAAGCAAAGGACTGTATTTTAGCAGGGCATTTGAGGTTTGTGATTTAGGGAATTTCGGGCAGAAAAATGAAGACAAATCGGCTTAGAGGAGAGACATCCAGACATGTAGGTTGCAGCTCTAACAGAAAGGGACAATGGGTGGCATGATTTTTGCATTGCGAAGGATGTTCCCTTTGTTTAGTTCTAGAGCTGTTCTTTAAAATTCATTTGGAAGGTGATGTAAAGTCAAAACTTTTCTCTTGGAGTTCTTTTACTTGGAGGGAAGAGGAGAGAGAGTGGGGAGAATGCAGTTTGCCTTTCTACACTTAGTGAAAATCTTGATTTATCATGGGAAGTTGATGCTTGTATTGTGTATCAGAGAAAAGCCCCAACACAACTTTCAGTTGCATCTACTGTCAACAAACAAGGTCCTAATTCCCTATATCAGGTCACTGTCTTGGCCTTAGGCGTAATGGTTCACTGTGCATGGGTGATACTAAGACAGAACATCACAGACCTACATCAAGCTAGTGAATTTAGGAAGGCGTGGGATGGAAGACAGAGCAGACAGTCTGTAAGCACAGACGGTTGTTGCTCTTTTTTTGTTAAATACTGTTGCTACCCGCTACAAAGCATTAGCTTAATTAACTCAGGGACAAAATCTTCTGTCTTGGCGAAGTCCATCAACATCCAAGGAGTATTTGGTCCATGTTACAAATATGAAAATGAAATGGAGATTTATTTGGGTACAGTCTAATCACAGAAAAGCCAGCCTGTCTCAGAGATGAATGTACTTAAAATTTCAAAAGCAGACAAATTGGTACTCTACCCTTCCATTGCTTATCACATATAAGGAGAAATTGACTTGAAACCCTCAGTTTTTTACCTTTGCTTCTCAAAGGTGAATGACATCCTATAATTAAAAGCAAAAACAAGCTCTTATGCCCACACATTTGAAAAAAGAAAAAGGCAGTGAAAAAACCTTGTCAGGCTGTTATTACTGCATGGTATTATCTGCTATTGATATTCCTGGTCTGACATATTTAGATAATGTAGTCTCAGCTTGGGATTCGTGGATTCCAGTTCCTCTGCTGTGGTGTATTCTTTCATGGTTAGAATTTTCTGAACTTACAGCATTAAGATCATCCTAATGATAGAACCAGAGCACACTCTTTGCCTTATTTATGCAGTGTGATTTCACTCTTTGCTTTTAATGCTATTTATCATGGTTAGTCTGGTCTTATCCTCTGCCTCCAAAAGTAGGTGATGACTAATGCTTCCAAGGAAAGAAGGATAACAGAACCTCAGACGTCCACAGCTGATTTCAGTCAGGTTTTTGTTTTTGATAATATTCATCATTTTACCTCTTCTATTTTAAGTTACTATTCTTAAAAATGGTCTTACGCCATCAACCACCATTTCAGAAAAGGTAGCTGGATAATTGAAGAGAGTTCAGAGTAAACATACATGAAAAAATAAAGAGAAATCTGCCCTTTACAGGGAGTTTAATTGATACTTAATTTAAATGTTTTGGTTTGATTTAAACAATGATCTGGCTGCATTCTGAAAAGATCTACATAAGGAAGAGAGGCAAGTCTGTGATGTAGATGACAGGAGCATAACAAAATTCCATGGTTGAAAGTGGATCTAGCTAAATTTTAAGCCACACATAAAGGAGAATCTGTGATTATGGTGCTTAATTTTTTGTCCAAACAATTTACCTAATGCTGTGTTGGGTTCTTCAACATTTGCGTTGTTTCAGTTGAGGCTACGTATGCTTTATAACGAATAATCTTTAGCTTAGCAGAAGCTTTGCGGAGTGGTAGTTGGGGATGGTTCAGGGTTAGTCAGGATGATCAATGAGAGGCTTTCAAAGCAGTGACACAGAGAATATTTAAGGGATTTTCAGGGCGGGATGAGGCAGTGAATTTGGGAAGGGAGTGTTGCCAGAGTGGTCGGTGAGTGAAGAGTCACAGAAAAAGCTTGTAGCGGTCAGATCAGGAAGGGAGCTGTGAGTTAGGGCTGACCAAGGATGGCTGTGGGAGGGTGGCAGGCAGATGTGCAGAAGGCTCCAGCCAATGCAGAGGGAGGTGTGGCACTGACAGGTGAGCAAGGTGCTGACAAAGGTTTTTGCAGCCTTGCTGTGTTAACTGTTGTGTGGCTGGATCTGCTGAGGTTTGCCAGGAAGGGGCTAATTGAATGCAAATAGTGCCTGACAAATTACTTGCTTGGAGCAGAAATGTGGGGGCAGCTTTAGATTTAATCTGAGGGTTAACATTTCAGTGAAAAATAACTTTTAATGGAAGAAGATAGCTCAAAAGTGAAACGTGTTTGCTGGTTGTGTTGCTGGATGGCCAGAAAAGCACCGCTGTTACCTATTGAGTGTTCTTCTCTAAGTGCAGGCACCACAGTGACACTCAGGCAGTGACATGGGTAAGGGTAAGTTTAGAGTAAGGGAATTAGTTAGGCCCAAGTTTTCCTGTGCTATTTTGTTTACTTGTGCACATCACAAATGTTCTGCTCCAAAGAAGCTTCTGATAGAAAACCAGGCAGTACTGAGAGAGACAGCACTGATGGCTTTGTCTGAATCAGCCAGGGTGCTCCACCATGGAGAAGTCTGCTGAAAGGTGGAGGGCTGTGCTTGTCTGCAAGCCACTGTCCCTTACATTTTTCCTTGCTTTTGGCATTTACTAACCAAAATGGAGGTAAAATAATAGCAAGCCCAGAAATTTACCTTCAGCTTTTAAAAAGAAATGAATTAATTTTATTTTTCTGTGATCTTGCAGAGTAGTTAGGCTAAATTTAATTGAGGCTGGGGAGTTGGGGCTGGAACAGATGAGGAAAAGGGAACTTGCTGAAAACACTGTCAGGGCACAGATAGCAAAAATGAGTGTCAGTAAATGCATAACAGAAAATGAGATGGGGAGAAAGAGGAAGAGAAAAGACTAACGGGGAAACAATTAGAAAATACCACCATGGCCAAAACAAAGGCGTTAGAGGTTAGCTGAGAGGGAGCTGTGTGCCAGCGTAGAGTCAGCAGCTGAGTTCCAGCACTGTGGTCTCCCTGCTGTCCATAGGAGCAGTCTGCTTTCTAAGCTTGTTCGTTAAAATTCTCTCATTGTCTTCAGCCGTGCTCAGTGCTGTGCAACCTGGCCACTGAAGCAGATGTTCTTGGTTTGTGCATCACACAATCCATCCCTGTCATCAGCCTAGCAGACCATGAGAGTTCAGTGGGACCAAGGCATGCTGCCCGGGGGTGGTTAAGGAACATTCCAGAACAGGAATGGTGATAATCTAGTCAGTCATGGGATCTTTTTTTTTCTTTAGCTTTAAATCAGCATGGAGGTAATGTCCAGGGTCTGAGGGTGCTTCATTGTAGCAGGAGGCTCTTTCATATAAGGTGTCAAGCCAGAGGCTGAAAACCTGTCAGAATTAAACTCCAGGATGCTTTTAGCAATGGGTAAGGTACAGTCATCTTTGGATGTAATAACTCTGCAGAGCGCAGGCTTGTCTTGTTTAGCTCTTAAGGCTGTCTGCCCTCATTGCTTTCTGCTCTTAAGACCTAGATAGTTGCCTGAGTTTTATTGCTGCTTTTACAGTTTGGAAGGATGTAGGAGGAGGAGACAGCAGTGTAGGTGAATCTTACTGCTGGAGCGGCAGTCATTTTCCAGGTCCATAGGGGCTGCTGTTGGTAATGGGAAGTGCCAGGCAGTGGGACCATGGTTTGTGTGCCCTCAGCCCCCACCCGTTGTGACTGGTTTCCTCTCCTGCTTTGTGAGGAGGACCTGTCTTTCACTTCTTGCTTTCAGAATGATGCTCTGCACTTACTGTGGGGTTGGACAGCAAGGCCTGTGAGGGAGAGAAGTCATGTCCTTGAAGCTCAGCCTTGGATACATCTCTGGGCTGTTCCTGCCATGCTCCTGTCTGCCTCATTTCTAGGCAGCTCCAGTGTCTTTCTTTCACTGGTATTGGGTTCCTAGTGCATCAGGTTCACTTCCTAGTGGGTAGGAATTGTGAAACCACTGTCTGCACATCAAGCAGTCAGACTGCATGGCCAGGAAGAGACCGAAGTGTTGGGACTAATGTTTGGCACTTGTCAATTCCTCTCTCACACAAGGAGTGATGCAGGTGGAAGATGACCAAAAATTTTCACCTCCTAGTGTTGGGTCAGACATTGGGGCTTAAAGTAGAAATTAACCCTCAAGCAGGAAACTGTTTTTTGAAGTAAATTTACTTGTTGGAATAAGCACACTTGTATATCCATCAGTTTTGACAGTCACTGCTCTTAGCTGGAAGTGCTCACCCTGCACTACCATATGGAGAACTTGATCCTATCTCTGGCACTGATCCTTTTCCGTGATGAAATCAAATCTTTCCTGATTGGGTCACAGGTCCCTGCTGGTTTTGGTAGCCTTAAGGGGTTCTGACACCAAAGCAGTGCATGGGTAGAAGCAACAGGATGCTCAAGAGCTGCAAAATTAGCATTGACTTTTGTCTGTGTGAGATCTTAATTTTTCCCTCAAATCTCAAATCCAGCTCCATAGGACCATCTGATGGTACAGTAGCACTCTTATGGCTACGCAGCGAGTGTGGTTTGTGTGTGGTGAAATGCACTTGTTCATTGGAATTAACAGGATTTTTATGGGCAACATTTTCAGCAGCATCTGAACCCAGTTCTCAAAAGTGATGTAGGCTTTTAAGAGGCCAAAGCCAAGATTTTCATAAATAAGTAATGATTTGGGCTGCCTCTGTTTTTTGTTACACAAGTCTAAAAGGAGCCTGGTTGTCAGGGGTTGTGAGATTCTGGCATTTATTCAAAATTGACTTGCTTTTAGAATGCCTTAAGCTGGGCATTCAGAAATGGAGGCATCAAGAATGATTAGCTACTTTTGAAATCTGTTTTCTTAAAAGTCTGAGTGAAAATCACTAGGGCATGGGGTCCTAAATGACATGTGAAAAAGTGCTAAAAGTGTATTTTGGAAGTGTGTGTGCCTGTCTGTGACTAGACTTGTCCCCAGAGCACCTGCACTGTTGTACATTAATGTACTCAAAAAGGCCTAACAGAAAAAGGCAAATACATCACTACTGTGCTGAATGCAGGGTGGGATTGATGGGCCGCTTCAGGGTATCAGCCTGTCTCTGCTCTTGAAGAGGAAAATAACAATAACCTGATCATAATTCTGACCTGCTGGGGATAGAAAGACAAATTTGCATCTAAAGTCCCATACATTAGGAGTAATGTATTTAAAGTTAAGCATGTGCCAGTTAAACATGTTTTGAAGGGTTTTGTAGGATTGATTTCATAAACCAGAAATACAGTAGGATTGCAGCTGTTACTTCCCCAGCCTAAATTCCTAATGTATGTGTGACTCTCTTTGTGTCTCCTCAGACCTGAACCATGTCCCACCCATCCTGGCTGCCACCCAAGAGTACCAACGAGCCTGTTGGCCACGTTACTGCAAGGATGGAGACCACACACACCTTTGGGACTCCCAGCATCTCCGTGTCCACCCAGCAGACCCCAAAGAAGTTTGCGCCTGTGGTCGCCCCCAAACCAAAGTACAACCCATACAAGCAACCAGGAGGTGATGGTGAGTATTTATTTTCTAGGAAAGAACCACAACTGCCTGGTTCAGAGGAACTGACTGCTAACACAGGCTGTTCTTGATTTGCTCTTCATTGGTGAGATTGTGAGAGACTCCCTTTTCCAGGTCATTCAAATCAAGAAGGATGTGAAGGTATCTCTTCTTGCTCTGGCTAGCTACCCTCCTGAGAAGTGCAGGGCTGGGAGATGACATGAGGACAGATCTTTCTCAGTTTTAATTAAAAGCAGATGTCCTATGTCCAGGACTGGTACTTTTCAAGGGGTTTTGCTTGTTTGGTCCCTGCTGGCACATGATGATTCAAGGAGCTTGGGCTCAAACAACCCTTTTCAGTAATGGTTCTTTCACCCCAACACAGGGGAATCTTTACAAACAAGGGATTCATCTGTGGAATATAATTGGGGGTGGTAGTGTATAAATTTGGCCAGTGAGTCTGCAAGTGTTTTCTCTCCAGTCAGCTGGATGGATTGTACTAGTTTTGTTCTTTCCCTCTACCATGGAACACTCTTGAATATGAAATAATTGGGAAGATATTTAGGTGACCAGTGGCCTCTGGAGCTGTTACATCAGCAAAACAAATGCCTGCCAGTCAGTGTGTGTCAGCCTTCCTCTGCTTCTTGCTGTGAAAGTCCTCCTCTCCTGATGTAATTGAGCAGCAAGCGTGGGATTTGGGTTCCTGGCTTGTGGATATGTGGAGGGAGGGAGTTCCCAGGAGCAGGAGTGCGTGGCTGGGAGCACCTCTGGAACTTGCAACTGGAAACCTGCAAGTTGGAGCACCTGGGATGCCCCTGACTGACAATGGAGAGTTTGTGATGGAACTGCAGCAGAAACAAGTGAAGGCCAAGGATTTTAGGAGAGAGTGGTAGTTGTTTTGGCAGAGCATGACATTTCTATTCCTGGTGATTTACTGTAGGTACAAGTGGGGGAAAGTTCTTCCCCTCCTCATCTCCAGCCTTTTTCTAAAGAAAAGCTCAGCTGTATTCAAGAAAATTCCCAAACCAGCTTTTGTATTTGGTTTTGCATGCTCTACATTGTTCCTTCACCACTTTTTCCTCTTTTATGTCGAGTACAATAAGATAAATATCACCTGTATATTTTTTTCCTCTTTCTGCTCTATCTTTTGAAAGTGTATACATTTTCAGGAACACTACAGAGTAATGGAAAAGAGAAAGAAAAACAAAGCAGCCTATTAAATCTTACACTTGAGTGATTTTCTAAAGTTAAGGACATTTTATAGGAAAGTTGGAAAAGCCTGATGAGTGTTTTGGGTATTTTTTGTCTGCTGCTCTAACTTCGGAGAATTCAGAACGAAAAAAGAAAATGTGTTGGAGGGGGAAAAGTAAAGTCATATGCACCTGTTCTGCTGCTTTCCGTAACAAAACTTAGTGAGAAAGACATTTGGAATTTAAAGAGTAAAAAATAATCCACTTCTAAAATGCAAAGAAAATGTCACCTTCAAGTCAAGTGGAAATTCTTATTTTTCTAATTCTCTTGCAATTCAAAATAACAAGGGAATATGGCTCTTTTTTTCCTAGGAAATCTGTTCTTGATCAGTCAGGATTTTTTGTGTGATAAAGGTCAGTATGTCTTAATTGTCAGTGTTTTAGTGATTGTAGGTCTAATTGTATGTGACTCAGGAACATTATCACCTTCTAAAAAATCCTTTGTTTCTTGCCATTTGTGGAAGGAGGTTTTCCCGAAGAGCAGAACGGCACTGCAGGCTGAGAAGGGGAAACAAGGCTCTCAAACATTTCTCACATAACCCAGAGTGCCTGATCCTGCAAGCAGTCAGGCATCTGGGTCTGTTGGAAACCAGGAGACATCTGGGAGCTCCCAGGGGACTTTGTCAGTGCCAGTCCCTTTCCTTGTCTGACACTGGGCTTTTAGACATCCCATCATTATCTGACAGTCCTAGAAGAGCTAAGGGTTGGCCAGGACCTGGTCAGAGGTAGGCTTAGTGATGTGACAACATGCCTGCAGCTTTAGCTAATCCACTTCCAGAAGGTGACATGCTGCTGGTTGCTGTCAGCAGCCCGTGCAAAGCCATTACCATCCATATATAACCCTGAGAACGTGAGGCTTCTGGGATCTGGCAGGGGAGGGCTGAGGGGGCAGTGAGAAATAGTTAGCCCAATGTGCTTCATTCACTTGCTATGGCTCCCTTCTCTCTTCCAGGCTCCCTAATTGTTTTTTCAATGACCTCCCTGATTTCTGCTGCAGTAATCAGTCTTGGAGATGGCTCCAGGTCCCACTGGTTCCCTGCTTACAGGGGCACTGCCATTTTGCCTCAATTTGTCCTCTGTTGGACACAGGTCTTTCCCACCTGGTTAGCTGTGAGTCTGTAGGTAGGGGAGCGGAAGCATCCCCTCGAACCCCAGTGTGTTTTCATCCCTCCTACCCTGCCAAAGCTGCTTAACTGGAGGCACATGGGCTTCCCAAGCATCCATTTGCTGGAGATGAGTGGGAGCAACAGCACTGCTCTGGGGGAGGGTTGTCCTGCTGCTATTATTGGTCAAGAAGTGGCTGTGCTCATCACAGCCTTGGCTGCCCCAGCAGTGTCACTGGAATTGGCTCCCTGCAGCCTTTGAAGTATCTGGCATCTCTCTGGGAGACTGGCAAATTCTGTTCCTGGTAATTTCTTCAGCTATTTGCTGTTAACGTTTAGGAATGTGCATCCTCTGGCCTTGTGGTTCTTATTATTATTTTGTAGGTGTGTTGCTTGTATGTAGAGGGTCTGTCAAGCTGATCACATTTGTGGTTTTATTTCTTGATCATATTGAAAGCAGAGGGGAAAAACACTAGAGTGAAAGACTGTGGAGCAGGCGCTGTGTGTAACTCTCCCTCCCATCTCCTACTAAAGCATTTCCTTAGTCTCACCTTGATTTCAACTGTATTTTTTATTTCCTGATACCTGCACAAGACTCAGCCAGAGGGTGCTGATTAAAAGCTGCTTAATGGAACTTAACAGAAGTTAGAAATGGTTACATGACTGAAACAAAGTGAAATGGCAACAGCCAACAGTTTATAAACCAGAAACATTTTACTGGGATTTGAAGCACTCAAGGCATGTGTTCAGACCACTGAAGTATCAATTTTCCTGGTGCAGCCAACCCCCCTCTGTGCTGTTTGCCATGTTGAGTTGCTGCAGCTTGTTTCAGACCAGATTTATCCACTCATCAAAGCAGAGACCATGTCTTGCTCTTGCAGGGATCTGCCTGGAGGCCCCTGGGTATGACTACAGTAGTGGTAGAAGTAATGATCATAATGGTAATCATCATCAATAAGAGCTGAGCCCTGCTTAGCATTCTGCAGAGGTCTGTGCCATGCATGCAGCCCAAGAGGCAGGCACAGTCTGTTTGTATAGGTCCTTCCAACAATTGCTGTGGTCTGGGCTGTGTTTCTGGAGGATTTAGTCTGCCACTCCCCAGTGTGACGCTTTGCAGGGGATTAACTTTGCCTGATCCTGGGAGGTGTGAGCACCGCAGTTCCTGGGAAGTGCTGGTGCTCATCATCTTACAGAACTCTGTTTTTACCCCACAGACAGAGGAGAGGAGAACTGTTCAAGCTTGGGGAAGATGTTTATCGACAAGGTGAACAATTGTGCATTGGCAGGAAGTGTAGCTGCAAAGGAATTAGGCTAGAAATAGAAATTAAATGTCCAAACATCTGAGCAGTAGCTCTGAGAGTTTAACTGGGGTCAGGGGTGGTCCTTGGATGGAGCTAGATGTGTCTGAAGTTTGAGAGCATCTTCTCTTCATGCTAGGAGAACATGAGTCCTGAGATGGTTGAGGCATCAACCAGCCACGAGTCCTAACAATCTGCTTCTTATATATTTGGCTTCTTTCTCCATGCTTATGTATTTGCCCTCCCTTTTTTCCTCAGCAGACCCTGTCCAGCAGTGTGCACAGTGGGTTTTGTCCTACACCAAAAATCTCTTAAAAGAAACTAAGATTTTTTTTTCTGAGGACTTGTTAATAATTTTGTTTCATTTAAAAGCAGTGAATGCTCCATCATTTAAAGTGCTCAGGGTCAGGTTGGACAGGGCCTTGAGCAGCCTGCTTTCGTGAAAGATATCCCAGCTGATGGCAGGGGCTTTCGATTGTATTATTTTTCAAGGTCTTTCCAACCCAAACCTTTCTGTGGTTGCTCTTCCTCCTTTTCCTGCCACTTACTTCTCTCTTGCTCTCCAGCTTTTAAACTTAAATTGGTATTTCAGCATCTTCAACAGAGCTGGAGCCTTAGGGAAACACTGCCACACAGCTGTTCCCATCTATGCTGGGCTCAGGAAGATAGAAAGGATTTATAGCTTGCAGATGAAGCAAATTCCATCTTTGCCTTAGTTCCAGAAAATGGGGCCTCACCCTGCAGGGCAGACTAAGGAGGCATCTGGTGTGGGGCAAAATTGGTGATAGCTGATCTGCTGGCTTAGTGCCTGCTACTGTGGGGCTGGTGCTGCTGGGGTGGCACTGGGGGTTGTAAGGCCAGAACTGGGGGCTTCAGAAATGTGTATAATCTGTTGTCAGTCTGGTACTCAGAAGAGCCTGAGTCAGGGCCACTGGATGGCTTGGGAGCAGTGAGTTACAAACTTTGCAATATGAGTTGCCTTTTGGTTTGGATTTTGGTTTGAATCTTGTTTTAGTATCCACAAAAGTTCTTTCCCCCTTTGCCTCCAAATAAAGCTCTGCAAGTCCAGCAGAAACAAGACTGTGCTGAAACAGGTGGAGCAGAGTGGTGAGCTGGGGAGGCTCAGCTGGGTTGCAGGGCTGGGCTTTCCAGCCCAGCATTTGTGTGCACTAGTGCAGCTCCCTGGGGATTGAACATAGCTCCTCTGCCACTGTGTGCAGTCACTTGGAGGATGATTTCATGGTGGTAGAGAAGGAAATTAGTCCACCCTTGCCTACTAGTAAGTGCCAGATCATTGAATGGCTTCCAGGAGTTCTCCTGCTCCTGCAAAGATGATTCTTTCCACATGTCAGTTGTTCATATGAACAGGACCCTGTGTTTCTCTCAAGCTGCCTGGGACAAGCTGAGATGCTGCAGTGCCAGCCCTGTCAGAAAGGGATGTGCAGCAGCATCCATCACAGGGCAGTCACTCTGTTTGTGGGGCTGCCCAGGGCTTGGAGGTGCTTCTCTGTCACACTCTGGAGCTCTCAGGATGTGCTTTACTGAATTAGCCACTTTAGTTTATGCTGTTGGGTACTTCTAAATTCAGTATTTATTAGTGCTGATGTCTTTCCTTCTAATTGCCATCCTTAGTGAATATAGTATCTGCAGAAACACTCAATATGGATTTAATAATGGAAACTTAACAAAGGGATGAGCCTCAAAGCAATCTCCTCTCTCTTTCCTTCCTTGGGCACCTTTCAGACATGGTGAACAACAGGTCTCATGTGAAGGCCTTTGAGGTTTTAATTACCGTTTTAAAAACCATCTCCTTCCATTTACCTTGGTTGGAAGAGTAGGCAAGTGACTCATGAGACAAGGCAAAGGAGCAGGACCAGCTCCAGGGCAAGGCTATGCCATGGACACCAGTGTGTGTTCTTGAACCCAGCTGTTCTGGGTTTCCCAGAGCTTGACTCTCTTTGCCCTCCTCTTCTTCATGGGTGTGGAGACTTTTGAGCGCTGGTGAGTTATGTTCTGCTATGTCTGTAGGGGACTGGGGGCATGAACTATCAGGCTGTTTGTTGTTTTGCTGTTGTGTTTTGGGTTTTTTTTTCCAGGCAGATGTACCTAGTAGGTTTTGTTTACAGCAGCTGCTATCAGTAGCTCTGTCTTAATTTTTGAAGCTTGGGTATGGATTTATTGGACTAGACACCCTGTGTTATAGCTGTGTTGTTCCCTGCTCTGCAGTCTTTGACAGTTCATAGAAGCCAAAAAGGTCCAGAGTCTATTCATTATTTGTATTGAGAGCTCTGAAAGAATAAATTCAGGCTGACCTGAAAGATTCTGTGGGTTTTTTTGTTTGTTTTTTTTTTCCCTGGTTGCCTGTGCTGGTTCTGTTCCATAGCATGAGAAATTCTCACTTGTGGAAGGGCTGTGTTGGCTGAGAGGCAGAGGGGTGTTGTACCTGCTCCTTCAAGTATCTCAGGAGCTTCTGCAGTGCTGTGCTAGTTGTTGGAGGAAGGCTGGGGTGCAGGCACAGTGAGCTGTCTCATCCATGCTCCTGTGGTGGTTTTGTGTGTGCATTGTTTAACACTAACATCAGATAATGCAATTATCCAGAACTGGACAGCTAGCAGGAGCTGGCTGTCTTGCATATGTTAGGAGTTAATGCCTGTGGACCCTTGCTGCTGCCCAGATGAGGGATGGGAACACATTGTTACTCTGAATTGAGTCCTGGGAGTACCAGAGTATTTTCAGTGGGATCTCCTGGTCCCTCTCTTGCTCCTCATCTCTGCCACTAGCTGAAAAAAAATCATTGATGCTTTATGGGGGAGGCAGTGTCTCAGTTGTGGGACAAAAAGATAGGCTGAGAAGTGCTCTAACACTTTTATGGTCCCATCAATTGCAATGGATGATGTGGTCCCATCCCTCACAGCACTGAGCTCATGAAGTTGAAAAATGTGGTGTGAATAAAGAGGTGACCTTACTGTTTCAAGTCATCCTGGCTGGGCCTGACCACAGCCCCCATGTTAGTGCTTGTTTCTTAGAAAAAGCTTTTTTAAAGTGCATATTATAAACTTTTAAAGTCTTTCTTAATTTTTCTCTCATTTTTCTATGTGTTTCTTGTGCTGAATGAGATGCAGCAGATGAAGCAATACTTTATTCATTAGTATCAGAACTGCATCATCCACAGGCTCTTACAAAATGCAGCTGGTGAAAACGATCTTGAAATTCCAGGCTTCTTTGTGGTGGGCTTGCTACCTTCACACAAGAGCATTTAAAGCCCAGACAAAGCACCTGAGCACTGCAGGATGAGTGAGAAGGTGGGGGTCCCTAGCTGTGAACCAGTTTGGGCACCCTTTTGGAAGTGTCTATTGATTTCTCTCGAAGCACATCATCTCTCTTGTTGGTTACTAACTGAGTGAAACCAGTTGGAAATGAGTGGTGGTTCTCATTTGTATAAAACTGGATTTAAACTGCCTCAAGCAAGCTGGGCCATGTTGAGGAGGGATGAGATCAAGCTGGTGCCTTTGTGCCTGGCCAGCGTTGCTCCACTCAATAACTTCTGAGTTACAGGCACAGGGATTTTTGCCCAGTTGTCCCCAGCACAGTGACCAGTGTCAGGACCTGTGAGTCTCACCAGTGCGAATAAACTGGCTCTGTTGTTTTGTTGGATAACACTGTCTGCATCTACTTTATTTTTTTTTTGCCAGAGACAAATCCATAGAACTGTGTCTTGGCTTTGCTCTCAGGATGAGCATTTTCTTTTTTGAAATACCACCTTAGGGAAAGGCCCTGGGAAGAATGCAGCATAAAACAAGTGCATAAAAACTGTTATTGAACTAGTATACTTAACTGTAGTTCATAAAATGTCAAGTCAAGCCACCAGGTTTTATTAAGTATTCTGACCCGTGTTTTGTTAGAATTACAAATATTAAATTTTCACATGCTCTGGAACACATTGGCTCTTAATTGGGAACTACTTGAAGTAGTGCCTAGCCTTGGGTTTCATTCTGGTGAGTGAGTATTTTCTCAGTTATTTGGTATCATAAAGCAAACATTGCACTTCTCAGCAGGTAGATTCATAATTTTTTTCTACCCTGACTATTTTTTTCTCATTTTCTTTTCTCCTGTCTGTCTGTTCTTCCAAGATACTATATTTAATTTTTCCACTTCATTATTTCAAACATCAAATAGTGATTCATCTTAGCAGTGGCCTGTTCTGTGAACCACAATAGTTTGGGTAGAATAAAGAAAACGGGCAAAAAAGGGAAGGGAAAAAGAGAAAGAGAAGACATTTCTGACACACTGAAATGGAAGGGAAGTACCATTTAATAACTTGAATTGCAAACATCTGTCATCAACCATATCAAACCTTCTGTTAAACAGATAATGTTTGTCCTGTATGTAGTTTTACAGAGCTGTGGTGCCCAGTCAAAGCAAGAGAGCAATGCTAATGCAGAAATAGCTTGAATTCAAGCAGGCAGCACTTGTCCCTTTTATTTTAATCTGAAATGTTAACATCCTCCAAATGCTAGTTTGTTAAATAATAACAATTGTTATACGACAGTTAATGGTCTAGTAATATTTATTTTTTTTGCTGTTCTTCACACAATGCTGCTCTTCTACTCACTGGAAACTAACTATTACAGTAAAGGATTATATGTGTGATTTTCCTTTTCTCTGCCTAAAGTTTTTTTATTTTGCCAGGCTGAGTCCTGCTAAATCAGAGCAACCAGTGAATGTCTATTGGATTATATTACAGATTGGTGTAATAAAAGGTTGGAGGAATGAATGAGCAGCTCTTGAAGCCACAGTAGCTGTACTTGTGGCCAAAGAGCAGGCATTTCTAGCAATGAATCCTACACAAATACAATTTGGACTAAATATACAAGGCCTGAAATGTTTGTTGCTAAGCAAAGCATGTTTAGATGGACTTGGCACAGGAATTGAGGGTCCGTGGGCAGGACTGAGAATCCTGTGGATCTGCTTTTCCCGGGGAGGGCGATTTTGCAGGAGATGAGCAGGAATCTGCTCTAGATCCTAATAAGCAGTAAGCTAATTTCCTACTATCTGAAAATTCCCCTTCTGACTTCTTCTTTAACCAGTATGCACACTGCAAAGTTTTCTGTGGAGGAAAGTGCAGGCATGCTCCAGGGGCTCGACTGGGGATTTACCACCCAAACTATATGAGGAGCTGAAGTGCAAAAGACTCACATGTCTCTTCCAAGTCTTAATTCCTGTGATGACAATGACTAAGGAAAGGTTTTGGTTTCTTCTAGGTATTACCCAAATCATAAAGCCAAGCCTGCTGTTAAGGGCTGGTGGGTAGAAACTGCACTGTCATGACAGCTGGCATTTGTTGTGCCAAGCACTGAATTTATGGGAAATGACGTGGAGATGAGGAAGGAACCTGTCCTCTGGGTCATCTGTTACAAGGCCCACCTGCGAAGTTTTATCAACTGGTGTTTCTGAATACTCTGCACTGCCTGTGGTGTGAGGGTCTGCCCAGGCGTCCTGCCACAAGAGTTGTCCTGTGTGAGCTGGTGGGAGGAGAGGAGGCCCTCAAGAGTATGAAAATGATACCAAAACAGTGTGGGTAAGCACAGTCTTTTGAAAGTAGGTTTAATAGAAGAAAGTATAGAAGTTTGAAGTTTATGTTCTAAAAAGTGAATGTGATGTGGGTTGAATTCTTACTAAGTGGAGACTAATAGTCTCTGAGGTTCGTGCCCACATTCTTAGAAAACCAGTTCTTTGGTTCTCAACAAAATCAACTTTCCTCAACTTTTTACCCTGTGTACCCCTCAGTACAAGCTCTCAATTTGTGCTCCAAATTTCCTATCTCCTCCACTGGCTCCATCAACTATTCTTTTTTGCAGAGGGCACAGTGCCAGGCTGTGGCTGCTTCTGCATGAGCTCAGGGCCTTTTGGGCATCCCAGTAGCTCCTTGGGACTGCTGGACACCTACAGCTGGATCTATTTCCATCTGCTTTCCTTATCCAGAGCAATCCAGGTCTTTGCAGGGCCAGTTCACCTCTTAGCCCCTCAAGTGTCACAATCAGCTTTACAATGTGCTGTCAGACCCTTCAAGGAATATTCTGACCCAAACTGTGCTGTGTATTTGCAAAGTTTATTTTTCAAGAAGGTGAAAAGGAGTAATCATTGTTCCTGGGCCATTTCCTAGGAAGGGAAAGAAAAGGAAAGTTGCTCAGTGAGGATCCAGTAACACCATTCTGGCTGTCAGACAGTGAAGCACAGGAGGAAAAAGTCAATTCTTCTCCCTTCCCAGTCCTGTGATTTAAAATGTTTGAACGTGCACTTCAGAAGCTGGGGAAGTAAAAGCCCCCAGTTGTGCCTGGAGACTCTCCAAAGGCCATGGCGAGCGAAGGGGCTGCAGAGTGTTAATACAGTCCATCATTTTGTAACAAGCCCGATGCTCTTGTATGAGCCGTGTCAGGCTGTTGTCTGCACGCTGTCTTTGCTGATCACAGTAATCGGGTCATAAGAGAGGGAGAAGTAATAGCGCGTCTCTTAGCAACCAGCCCCAGGAGAAAGAGAAAATTACTCAAACAGACTATCCAGCCAGGGAAGTAGAAAGATGAAATTTTCTGAAAGTCTGTTGGAAAGTGCTCAGGGACATAATTCTTTTATGTGTGAGATCCTTACAGGCTGGATCCAATGATATCAGACTTTTTTTTTCCCTTGTTGTCTTTCTGGTAAATTTTTATTTTTAATTGGCCTCAGAAAAAAATAAAGGGCGAGAACTCCACGAAACAGACACATTTTGAAAAACATAAGGGACAGATTTTTGTATTTTTGAAAATGCCAAGGAGGAGGGAGGGAGAGGAGGTCAGTGTGTCTGAGGCAGGAGACGAGGGGAGCCTCTTTTCCCTGCACGAGTGCTTTGAATGCTTCCCGTGTCACTGCGAGCCAAAGCACGTTTCTGTATCTGCCAACGCTGCAGTGGCATGTGCAAAACAAACTTGTTGGGTCTCCATTGCATTGCACAGGGTGTCATGTCTCATGAGTGTCACAGACTGTGAGCTGTGATGATTGACAGCTTGGCAGAGAGCGGGACCCGACCTGCCCTCCCAGTGGCTGTGCCAGGAGAGCCTGGCTGAGAGGCCAGGCAGAGCAGGTACTGCTTGAGTTCCTGCCAGCAACCTTTTTCTCATTATCCTGGTTTTTTGTCCTCATCTAAGCTACTGGTTTGGGTAAGACATGTAGAGAAACATCTCTGAGGCCTTCTCAAGGACCATTTGGCCAGTGTTGGCCCCAGGTCTCAGAGGGAGGGCAGTGGTAGGAGCAGTCTGGAAGTCATAGTAATAAATTGAAGCATTTGTAGCTTGTGTGTGGGATGGGGACAAGTATGTGTGCTTGCATCTTATACTTTCAAAAATTTATTTTTCATTCCAGAAGTTGTACTTCTCTGGTCAGCTGCTCTGCATCCTCCTCAATGGGGTATGCTGGCTGCTTAGGGAAGGGGACCAAGCCTGGCATGGTCTGCCACCTTTGCTAAGCAAGACCATAAATCTGTGTGTGTTTAATGGAAAGAAAGTGAAATACTCTAAAATGGTTGTGAGTGCCCACATTTGTGGTTGCATCCTTAAAACTACTGCAGGGACAAAAATCTTTCTGAAAGCTTGGCTTAGTCCCTTGCTTTGAGGAGACATAAGGGCATTGTTGCATGTGTGGAGGGGAACAGGCACTGATCCAGCTACTGGTTCATGCCCTTCCTCGGCTTTTGTGTGCTCTGTGATACTAGGGCATGTCTACTTTATGGAGGGGGACCAGCTCACTTCTGCAGATGATAGTTTGACTATCAGTAACAGATCTACTTGCAGATTCATGTGGTTTACTGAAGGGTACAGCCATTCCCCCAAATCAGGATCCTGGACAGTTGGGTAAAAGGTTTGGGCTGATCTGGACTGCTGTGGTTGAGTTGTTGTTGGTACCTGGGTTCATTCAAGTCTTGTTAAGGAGCCTTGGAGACAAGGCTAACTTCAATGTTTTATCCTGGAAATAATCTGTAGAAGAGAGGAGAAAAACCACAACCTTGCAGCTGCACAGAATATCTTAAGAGAAACATCTACTACTGTCAAAGAAAAGTGAGATAAGGAACACGATTAATTGTGACTTCTTCCAAGAAAATCATAGAGACTCCTGATTTGCTGTCTTGTCATAAAGAAGAAAGACTTTTTTCCTTAAAAGTTTAGTAATTTAAGAAATCCCTTGCTATTTTTGTGAGTACCAGTAAGTGATGTTTCCTGGAAATTTTCCCCCAACTTTATAAATACCCCACCCCATGGCTTACAGAAGTGACTCAGTTTGGGAAGTCAACACCAGGCACTTCCTCAGCACAGCCTGGCAGCCCCCCAGCCGGAGCACGCAACTTCTTCAAAATTGCTAATTGGTTCTTAATCTGCAGTACAGTTGGGCTTCTTCTTGAAAACTGAATTCCTGTTGCTGATTCTGACCTTCCTGTCATGTTAGAGATGATGGCACAGGGGGCAGAAGAGGCTGAAGCACAGTTTGAGTCTGGAAAGTTGTAATTGGTATTTTGAGGTGCCACCTTTTCTCTGGATAACAAGCTCATTGAATGACCCCAGTTGACAGATAGATGAAATGGTTCTAATTGCCATATCTCACTGTCCTGGGACCAAGATTATCTCACAGACCTTTTTTTTGTAATTGGGTCCTTTCTTCCTTCCCATTACACTTTTGACATCACTTTTGTACTAGCTGGGCACAAATAAGAGCCATTTGTAATTCTTTGTATGGTGCCCAAGGAGAACCAGAACCTGGATTACTGAATTAATTCTGCAGGCATAGGGGGAAAATTACACTAGGAGCTCAGGTCTGACACAGTGGCCTTACGTAAAAATCAATTTATAAAGACGAGGCAATGCATGAGGGAAGTGTGAGTTGGGTAAAATCACAGCTGGTCTGTATCTCCTCTGGTATCAGCATGGACAGGATACCATGCAGTTGTACCAGATAATGCATGAAGCACTGCAGTATCTTCCTCATCTTCTGCATAGTCCATTCAATGCCTTAGATTTGAATTAAATTCACAATTGATCTCTTCTCGTTAACCCATCCCTGCCCACAGTGATCCTGCAGAGTCTGGCACTGTAACCCTTTTCTACAGCTGAATAATCAGTTGGGTTTGTAACAGGAGAACACTTGACCGACTTCTCTTGGTGCATCAACCTGTGTGTGTGTAAAAATGGGACAATAGGTCCTCAAGAGGGAGAGGTGACCTTGTGGCAGCAGGAGGGGGTTGGGCTGCATCTCCGGCTGCCAGATCTCTAGGTTTTGTTCATACATCCCTTATTAGGGTCAAGAGTCTTTCAGACTTAGCTGCAGGAATTATTGGTTTGGCTGAACCTGAAAACTTATGATAATTAAAACATTTCTCCATGCCAGTAAATCATACTTATTGGATAGAAGAAGAAAATATTTTAAATTTAGCACCTAATCCAACACAAGGGATGTGATGCATGACCACAGCTGAAATACTTCCTGTAAACAGAATTGGACTTTTTAAACAAGAAATCTCCCAATCACCATGATTCCATTCTGAGTATATTGTGTTTTCCTGAGATATCATGGAGACAAGCTAGTGGAGGGTCTGTTTGCCTTTTTATGCCTTCTCATGTGGGAAAAACCATATAATATTCCTGTTTCTGGTGCACATTTAGCACTGTCTCTTTGCATCCAGAAGCACTCTGGCTAATGATCCCTTTTGCCTCAGTGAGAATGTGTTTTGTAACTGCAGTAGGGAAACAAATAAAAGAGAAATAAAGTAGCAGGGTGACTATTTTGGGAGATGAGCTTTCGCTTGGTATGTTGATTTTCCGAAGAGATATGGCACATCCAGTACCTCGTGTAAGTTGACCATCCAGCATGGCATGGGACTGTGGAGTGGGAATATTCCATTTTAAGACTCTGTTGGGCAAGACATGGGCTCATGTTTGATGAATGTTGCCAACTATTTGAAGTGCTGTGAATTCGACCTGTGAAACTGGAGGCGGAGGTGACACAAGTAGGAGAATCTGAACCTAAATGTCAGGGCCTAAAGGTCACTTTTCATCAGAGCAAAGTGCAGTTGTCACCACAAATGTGGGGCTGCAGGAAGGGCATTGTGAGGCTCCCCATCTATTTGATCTACTGGTACTTGACCAAATATGCTTAGTTTACACTAAGCCTAGAGGTTTTTTTTTCTGAAAAATCTGTGTAGCAAATGTGATTCTGATCTTAGGACTGAAACTCCTCCTTTTTTGGCTTTTTTTTTTTGCTTATTTTTTCCCCTGTCGTCCAAGAGCTGTGAAGAAGTTTCTGGGCATTTGGACAGTGACTGAGATAAAACTGAAATCAGAGCTTTCTCATGCAGCAGTTCTGTCTCCATCATGCCCAGAGTAATGAAAGCTCTTTATGAGAGGAGCTGGAAAACTCATGAGGCATGAGAAGGAGCAGGAAGATGCATCTTATTTCTCAAAGCATTTAATTGCGAAATCTTTTCACTGCTTATTAAAATGATTAGTCAAGACTATTGGAAGGCAGTGAATGTCTATTTGTGGGAACTAGGGAAGGTTTGATCGTGTCAGATATCTTACCTCCTTGTTTTCCTTCTCTATTGCAAACGGTAAATGATTAAAATGAGGGTGTGTTTTGAAAAGAAGGTTTCTAAAGAGAGCTTGGAGGATTCTGTCCTTGTTTGTTAATTATTTTGTGTGGAATAATCACCATTTGCAAGTGGCCAAGAAACAACAAAGCATTTGTTTGCTACTCCCAATGCTTTAGCACGCTGTTTGGGAATGGAATCTTGGTTTTGTCTGGTTGTCCCTCATTCAGTGGTACTGCAGGGCACATTTCTCTCTGACACTTGCACAGCCCAGTTGCTGCTTGGTTAGGTCAGCGGTGGCTCCTCTGAGGGGATTTGTATAGAGGAAGACCTAAAGCCAGATACTTCTTGTCAGGGTGGCCCACTAGAGCTGAGAAAAGGCACAGCCTGCAAGAAAATAAAACACTTTTAGCTTTAGCCAGTAGCTCCAGTTTTTATTGGGAATAATCTGCACTGGGACACAAATGTGTTTACTGTGAAAATGTCAGTTTTATATCACCATATCGATGTACTTTTAAAATATTTGTTGGAAAACAGGAGAATGGAGTTTTCTGTCTTTGATTAAATATTTTCCTGTTAAGGTTTGGAAGCTGTGTCCCAGGGGGCTTATTCACGTCTTGTACTTCAGCTGTGGGCTGATCTTCACGGGCACAGGATTTGTTTCATGCTTGGCTGGCATGTGGAGATCAGGGACTGCTGGAGTCTCAGTGGGAGCTGTGTGTTTGTAGCTCTCATATGAGTTAGCAAGTGGAGTAAAGCTGGAAGCACTGTATTATCTTCAGGTCACCCTATTGACGCCAGTGAATGTCACTGATCACAATTTTGTCAGTTTCTAGTCACCCTGTGTGTGCTAGTAATGTTAAGAAGGCGTCTAAAGCCCAAAGGGGATTCTTACTGAACTGCTCAGATCTTAGGATCAGGAGCATGGTGCTTTCAGTGCAGGTGGGCTGGTGGATTTGTATGGGGCAGCTGCACAAAGCCCTCCCTGGGGGCTTGGGATGTGGCTTTTAACATAGTGGAGAAACCTGATCCATTTCTCATCATCTTGACATGTTCTTCATCGACTTTGGTACCTGATGAACGAAGCATTGCCTCTCAGACTCCATTGACACATTGTCTGTTGCCTGTCACGTCATAAATCTCCCTATGAAGCTCTAAGTAAACACCCCTGGGTGGAATCAGCAGGTCGTTTTTGTGGCATTTCTTGTCAACTAAACAATAATTCATTAAAAATTTAATGACTGTTTTGCTCTGGAGAGGACAAAAAGAGAGCTGGCGCCTGTCTTTCAAGTTTCTGTCTTGTTTGGCAATTTTTGTTTTATTTTGGAGATCTTTTTATATTTTATTTTGAAGGAAATCAGGTTGGTAAACTAAAAGAAAGCCATCTTATTATGAAAAGCTTGAGTGCTTCTGAGAACATTTAAAACAAGGATGACTAGAAATGACCTTTCCATCCTGAAGCGAACTTTGAGCGTATTCTCCCTTTGGCATTTCTAATGATAGACTTTCCATCTGGTCTTTGCTTAAAAGCTAAGATGCAGCTTGGTTTTTTTTTTTTCACATAAAAACTGTACATACTCTAAAATTAATCCTCTTGATTATTTCACTTCAGGGAAAGGAGTGCAGAAACACTGGGAATATTTGCTTATTTTTAGCAGCTCCAGTCCTCCTGAGAGCAGATTCCTTTTGTCCCAAATAAAGTGGATTCTGATTTGAGGGAACCCTGGATTTCCCTCTGCTTAAACTTGGGGAGATTATACCCTCTAGAGGAGATTTTTAATGGAAATTGAAGAGATGTCAGTGGCTCTGGTGGGATCTGAATCAGTGGGGAGGGATTTGTGGTTACTTTAGCTACCCTGGGCAATACTGTAATTTCTAACACTGAGAGTTCCCTCCTCCCAGTTTCCCGTAGTGATTCCCCAAAGCTGAATGTACAAGAGGGAAACCCTAGCAAAATGAATGCTTCAGGGAAGAATTGGGGATCTCCTGAGAGCTACCACTGCAACCATTTAGCCTCATTTCAGCAGAATCTTTGGGGAAACTTCCTAAACCAATCCTTTTGCTTAGCAAGGCATTCCACCAAATGCCTAATTTGATACATGCTTTGTGAAGGCCCGTGGGACATAACATTTAAGAATGCACTTGAACTTAAGAGTGTAACTGAGCCCCTGCTGCATGCGAGCACGTGCACGCAGGAGAGGAATGTTTCTCTGGATCACATGTAGGAACATCAGACAGCAGATTTTCAATTTTTTTTTTCTTCCCTTAATGCTGATTGCCATTGAATGCGTCTCCCACTCTCTCTCTCTGGTTAGTTTTTGGGGTTTTTTGGTTGGTTGGGTTTTTTTCCTTTTCATCCTTCTATTCAATGAAATGCTACAACAATACATGTAGGTGGGAGATTACTGGTGAGCCATCCATTCCTCAAATGTTTTTCTGGTGGGAACAGCCAAAAGTAAATTTGTTAGCAAAGTCACATTTCTATCAGTGCTGCGTATGTGGCGTGCATAGTAAACAGGTTTTCTGATGCCAGGTTTTCTCAGCATCAAGGAGGCAGCAGAACAGCAGATGTGCTTTGGGGCTTTTGGCAGGTAGATGCTTTCTGAGGGTATTGGCATTTTTGCTGCAGGTTCTTCTGGTGACCAACTTTATTAAAACAATGGGAGGGAGAAAGGATGTTATGGATAATGGAAGAGAACAATTCTGGCACACGTAGCTTCCTCTTCATAAAGCTGTTTTTCCCTTGAGGCAATATATCTTGCGTCTTATGGGAAGGAAATCTTACAATATAAAAGGAAGTCTGAACTGCTTACCAGTGAATTTAGAAGCGTAGCACTTGGATTCCTTTCATGAAGAGATAATATGGGGCCTGTTCCAGTATATTAGGGAAGCTTTTTTAAGATGCTTCTCCAAAAATAGGAGGACTCTGGGAATCACTTATTTAAAATAATATCTGTGGGTGGCTTCTGTTAATATTCCCAGAACCTTCGGGGATGTGTGCTCAGCATAACGAAGGTGTTCAGAGAGCAAGAGCAGCAGCAGTTTGGTATCTTTAGCATGGGCTAGAGGGCAGGGGAGGATGGCTTTGTGTTCCTGGGGATGGCTCTGACGTGGGCTGGAGTGGTCCGAGGGCTGTCCTCGCTTTGCTCTCCTGCAACAGCTCCTGAGGGGCTGTTCTGCCTCCAAGAATAGCTGGCACATGGCAGTGCTCTAATTAGGTTTGTTTCTCCTGCACTGGGAATGACGTGCCTGCTGCCAGCTCTGCTGCCCAGAGGATGCCCCTCTCCACAGACAGCTCCCTGTGGTGCATCACGGCAAAGAGCTGGGTCCATCCAAAGGTTTGCAGCTTTTTAGCCTCACCCCAGTGCTCCTTTGTCTCCCCATTCTCCACAGCTAAGATAAAGTCGTGGAGAGAGAGAGCATGGAGAGATTTTCTGTGAGTAGCATGAAAGGTGAAGTGCAGATAACTTCAGCAGCCATAGCCAAGTTGAGGGTATTTTATACAGACAGTAGCAAACTGAAAACAGTAAACAAAAAAAAAAAAAAAAAGGGAGAAAAAGTGTCTAGAATCCTTCCAAAGAATTTCTGCAGAGTTCATAATTGAAGGGGATTTTTTTGATAAAGGCTAAATTGTGTATGGGCATGAAAAATCCATCAGGGAATTTAAACCATTTCCAAACCACATAAAACATTAAACATTTCAAGCTCAGGAGTAGCTTGAATATGGCGTGCATCATCCCAAGCTTTAAGCAGTCATCTGATTTTTCTCTTGCAAATGTTAAATATATAGTAAACGAGAGCCAAAGTAGTTTTTATTTGCTTTCTCATGATGACTGTGGAACCCTGAAAGGTTTTGCTGGCTGACCTGACACACACCTTTGTTTACCTCTCTTGGCTAGATGATTTTAGCTGCAGTATTTTGAAGAATGAGGGGAGCAGATATCATTACTGCAGTCACAGTGTCCCGTTCTGTGTTTGTGATGAGCTCCAGCCTTGGTCTTTTGTATGACTGTGTCTCAAACTAGCCTTCTAAATCCAGTGGAATTAAAGATTTTAATCAAGAAAGATGCTAATCACCATGACATGATGTGATATGTATTGCCTGATAAGGATATGGAGTAAATCTCACAGACTTGTGAAAGTAGAGTGTTCTATTCTTTAAAAGATCCTCAACATCCACATTTAGGTTTTGCCCAGATGTGTTACTGGATTTTAAAGCTAGGTCATGCCTGTATTTTTAAATCTAAAATTTATCCTTTGTGTAGAAATGCAAATAGTGGCCAATTTCAGAACATTCTCAAATGCATTCTCAATTGCTTCTTGTTTTCTTGACAGCCCAGGTGCCCTAAAATACCTTGTTTCCTCTTTAAATAAAATTGTTACTCATTGAGTGTCTTTCATCAGGGAAATCTGACTGTCATTGTTTAAATCCTCTAGGAATGAGCTTTGCTTTTGCATAAAGCAGTCACCTTGGATGACTGCGTGCAGCAAGTCATGCATTACAGAATTGCAGCGAGAGTTTTCAAAACCTGCTTCTCTTGGGTTTCACATAAACACCAAAGGAGGGTGTTTCTGCTCTTCTCTAGGAGACCACTCAGGCCATGACTCAAGTTTGTCTCTCTATGCCGAAGATGGTAATAGAATCATATCACAGAATCATCAAATGGTTTGGATTGGAAGGGAACTTAAAGGTCATCTCATTCCACCTCCTCTGCCATAGGCAGGGACGCCTTCCACTATCCCACGTTGCTCAAAGCCCCATCCAACCTGGCCTGGAACACTTCCAGGGATGGAGAGTCTACAGCCTCTCTGGGCAAGTTGTGCCAGTGCCTCACCACCCTCACAGTAAAGTCTTTCTTCCATATATCCTCTCTTTCAGGTTAAAGCCATTCCCCCTTGTACTACCACTACATGCCCTTGTGAAAAGTCCCTCCCCAGCCTTCCTATAGGTCCCTTTTAGGGACTGAGGTGTTCTTGGCTCTCCCTGGAGCCTTCTCTTCTCCATGCTGAACAACTAAGCCTGTCTTCATAGGAAGATATGCCAGCCCTCTGACCATTCTCTAAGAAAACTCTGCACTCTTAAATACACCCTTGCCAGGGCAGGGCATGTGCTTTCCCCTTGTTACACTGTAAAAACACCACATTGGCAAGCAGCACCATGACCTTCCCATTGCTTCACTTGGGACTGGAAAAAGGCAAAAGGAGTAATTGTAGCCCACAGCACCAGGGCACTGCTTAGGTTGTGGGGGAGATGCTTCTTTCTTTGCTGTGATTCATGAAGAAGGTAGAGACATTGGCTAGAAAATTCTCAGGGCTGATAAGCAACTCTGAATGATGTAGGCTTCATGATTCATCATAAAGCCTCAGCACACTGGGCATTTCTGTGCATTAAAATAATTTCCAAGCAATGAACCTTCCTGGTGTGTCTCTGGCTGTTTGCACTTGCTGATAATGTCAACTTGGAAGTCATTCTTCCTGCATCATCTTCCTTCTGATGGAGGAAAAGGCCTACTCTTTCCAGCTCACTGATCAAGGAGGTCTTGTTAGGTGGTGAGATGGACTATCCCCTCTTCTCCTGTGCTGCTCAGCACTCTCTCCTTGCCCTTCACTGCTCCAGGCACATGCTTGAGGAAGCACGAGGAGATGTGTATGTGACAGTGGATAATCACTGTCCATCACCACTGGCATCAGCAGCCCTCCAAGCGTGACAGAGGCTTTTGTCATCAGAGAAGATTTATCCTCTTCTCGTCCTCCCTGAGCACACGCTCAAACAATATATCCATTTTAATTGTTTTCTGAGAGGTTATTAATATTGGAGTGGGGATTTAGAATGATGATCAATCATTAATCTGAAAAGGATAGATTTGCACTCTCCTGTAGCAAAGCTGGAAAAGAAATCAGAACAAAAGAAAATCGAAAGAGGTTCCCCACCTCGCCTAATTTAATTTTTTGTTTAACTAAAATTGTCCCAGTAGCAGTTTTGAGGGAAAACCAAACCTCAGACTGAAGGTTTCCAAAGACCAGCTTAGAAACTGTAGCAATATGTTACTACAATTTGTTACCATTTTTTTCCACAACATTTTATTTTAAGAATAAAATCTCTGGCTTTTCAAACAAAACCACAGTCTTAGCAGAGGATTTTAATTTTCTTCCGCATTATTCCTTTTAACAATATCCACAAATATTTCAGTAATTTGTTTTCTGTCGGTTAAATAGAAAACTTTTAATTCAGTCTGGGAGTGATCTTACCCAGGTTTCTCTAGAGCAAATAGTTGGCCCTGGTTTTGGTGTGGTGTGTTTCATGGCAAGGGCACCCTCTCAGTTGCTCTGGGTTGATGCCAGACCCTAATAATTTTCTCTGGAAGGGAGGCACTATATGCTGAGCAGAGTTACAGTAAAACAACTGGCTTTATTGACTGCTCTCTCAGAATGGTCAGAAGGTTAAAATGTGTGCTTGGGTAACTACAGTGTCATGGTCATTCCTGCTGGGAATGCAGGATGGTAGCCACGTTCCCCCAAAACCAGCACAGGTTCCATGCTGCCACTGTTTATTCCTGCTTGTATTCTGAGGATAGGCAGTCTGCCTGGGTCACTCTAGGGAGTGAATTCTGTTATCATCAGTGTCCTGAATGGGAATATGATTCTCATAATTGGGAAGTCCTTTTTGTACCTCTGTTATTCACCTCTTCCTTGCTCATTTTACGGTGCTCCTGATGGGGAATGCTCCGTCTCCTCTTGTTTTCCCCACCACAGTGCTCTGGGCTCTGACTAGATAGAAAAATGGGGTGGTTCTTGGTAGGAGATTTTGTGGACTATGGAAGAATACATGTAGTTACTTGTCTAAAAGGTCAGTTTAGCATGTTTTTTTCCTAACCAGTTACTTTGTTGAATTATGCAAAAGTGTAAGTTTTAAAGCATTTCTTGTCACAATGCTGCAATAACTGCAAGTATAAGTGGTTATAGTAACTTTAGGTTGTTGGAAAACGGTCTTTGGTACAGAAGGCATTTGAATCAATGTTTTAGTGTACAATTCATCTCAAAGAAGAGAAAGTCTGCATCATTTGTTTTCTCCTCTACTTTCTCTGTTATCAAGAAGTACAGTAGGAAGGATATAGAGCACCTCCAGGCAGCACCTCCTACCCAGGGAAAGATACAACCCTCCTTCTTTTTTGTTTTCTTTTGATTTTAATCCCGATTTTGTTCCATGTTCTAGCCAGATTGCACGGGACATTTCTAGTAGGTACCAGCAAAAGGAACCAAACCACCACCACTCCATATAAATATATATATTTATATACATTTATATGTGGAGCTAGAATCATAGAACTGTTTAGGTTGGAAAAGATCATCAAAATCATCAAGTCCAGCCATTAACCTAACACTGCCAAGTCCATCACTAGAATTTGGATATGGAGCATTGCTGTTTATTTTGAAAAAATATGATAGAGGTGAATTCTATGCATCTCACATTTAATTTTATTTTAAATTATCTTCAGGGATTAAGGATGTAATTTACTATTCAATATTACACCAGTGAATTAGAAGACAATTAATTTTATAGCATAAAGAAAATCTAGATGCTTTTCTGCTCCCAAGCAGCAGTGACTAACTTCAGTGGAAGGAAGAAAGCCAGTGCTGTTTGTGTTGGTGTAAACAGTGAACTGAGATAGATTTGATGAAGACACATTTTGCTTTCATCTTCCAAGTCTGGATGTTTGTAAGTGTGACATAGGGAGGGGTGGCAAAGAGGATGGAAGGACCCAGAGGGTGAGTGACCCAGTTTGAAAACTAGTCCATGGGGATTTGTTTGATCAGCTCATCTAAGCACTGCGCTTGTCTTTCCAGCTTGGTGGTTTTGCTCCAGTCTCTCAAACCAGGAGGTTAAGACTCAGTGAAGAGAACATCTTGAAGGGAGGTTGACCTCCTCCAGCAATGGTCTGCTTAATGCAGTGGGTTTTGTTGGCCCTCTCCTTTATATGCTCGGTAAGGAGAATGGATCCAGTCCTTCCAGATGTTCTGCAGCACAGACCACTGCTGACTCTGAGGCTCAAGCCAAGGCTGCAGCACATGGGTTTCCTCTGTCTGCTCAGATTGCAACTTGCCCCCACAATGGGAAAACAACACAAAAACAGGCATAGGCAAAGATAAATCCAGCATTGTTGTAAACTGTTGGCTGCAGCTTCCAAAACTTGAGGAAGTCCTTTGGCAGTGAAGAGCTCTGAGAGATTTTTTTTTTTTTTTTTTTTTTTTTTGTGATCTGTGCAGTGTTTTGTATTTCAACACTAGGGACAGAGAGGGTTTGGTTGAAGATAAGATAGGTTGTGTCTTAAGGACATGATCCCCATCTTCCCTGTCTGCTGCCTCAGGGGAGAAGGCAGACCAAATAAACAGACTCACTTTCACTGTGCTTTGCAGCAGCAGACAAGGAAAATGAGGTTCTAATCCAGTGGCATAGCTCATTTTTTTCAACTCCTTCACAACAGCCTTCTAATAAATTAATGCATATGTCAACTCTTGTCTGAAGCTCTTAGCAATGAACAAATGAGTTCAACACCATAATCTAATAAACAAATAGATAACCTGTTCCAGTTTGTTCTGGGTGAGGTGGTGTTTCCTTTGTTGAGTTGTTTGATGGACCATTCACTCTCAGAGAAGGATGATACATGGGAATGCAGCCCATTTCCTCTCCAGGACAGGATTTTCTCTTCTGTCTTTGATGCCCTGATTTTTACTTGTTTACATGAAAATCTCTCCTCTATTTTCTGTCATTTAAAAAAAAAAATCGTTCAGAATGACTTTTGTCCCCATTTATGGATCTGAGCAGCTGCAGCTGAAAGTGAGATCTCATTGTACTAGTTGCTTCACAAGTAAGATGAAATCATGCTCACTTCTACAAATAAACATTGCAGAGAAGGCAAAGGAAAGCTTTTCATGCTGGTGGACAGAGACACAGTGGGGTTAAGTGACATCCCCAGTGTCCTAAAGGAAGTCTATGACAGGGAAAAGTGCTTAGAGCTTTTTTGTTAATTCTTATGGTTCTTTTTCTGCCTTCTTTTATTGAAGTTTTAAGTTTCCATGGGCTGTTTCTTGCATCAATTCAACTTCAGTCCTTCACTAAGCTTTAGTAAAGGACTGTTGTGTTTTCCATGAGTTACATCTATGGCAGAGAGCTTGATGTGGGGCATTAGATGGAGTGCTCTGCCCCGCAGTTGTATGGAAAAATAAGCATAAGATTAAAATGCAGCCTTCTGTCGATGGCTTTGTGTGTTGTAAGCCTGATGTGTAGGAAGCTCTGCTGATGTGCATGTGGGAGGACAATCCAGCACAGGTTGTACCTGCCTGCTCCTCCCTCCACCACTGGGGCTGCAGGAGCATTGGCTGGGATTTGCTAGGAAGAATAGCACTTGGTGTCTACAGCCACCAGCTGAACAGAAAGGGAGTCTCATCAAAAAACCCCATTGTTTTCATGAGGGGCATCCACTGTTGTAAAGCAGCTGAGATTTTGCATAATTTGGGGAACGGAATCCTTATCTCCTACCCTCGTGCTAATTACTGCCTTTGGGGTGTTTTGAGAGGGAGGTCAGCGAGTTCTGAGTGAAGGGGTGGAGGGGATTTCCTGCATTAGTGACCAGAGCTGGAGTGAAAGCTCTGTGTGCACGACACTAAAGACAGCATCTGTTTGTACTTAATTAAGTTGCTCATTAAAAGCTACATCGCTTGCAGTGAGCATGACATAGTGTGCCAGTGCTTCTTTTAACAGTCACAAACTTGTGGGCACAAACTTGCCAGGGGTCCAGTCCCACTGGCTATGCCTGAGTGGTGGTAAAACCCTCTTGAGAGGGAGTAAAAAATTGCTTTTGAACTGCTGCCTCAGCTCAGACCCGGATGTCAAAGCAGCCAGCGCTGGATCTCCCCACTGGCACTCTCCCAGGTGGCTCCTCTGTCCCCACCAGAGTCTCATCTGCTTCTCCTGAAAGCTTTAGTACCTTATTCTGGCTCTAGTAACACTGGAAGAAGTCCAGAGCATTTCCAGCAGAGCTATTTTGGATTTGCATTTGCAGGAGGAATTGTACCTAGAGGTTTTAAGTTAATCGCACGGTCATTTTTCCTCTGTATATTTAACCACTGAGGTTAATTACCACTTCAATGTTTCACAGGCTGCTTCTTCCATTATCTCAGCCAGCTGTGGTGAAAGGCAGTATGGCAAGAGGGTGGTAATCTGACTGGAGTTGTGCAGATAGGAAAATTGCTGGGAATTGTTTCCAGTGAATCCCAGGGGTTTAAATAGTTGTATGGCAGGGTCAAGGTAGAGGTGAGGATGAGTAAGCTGCCATGGTACACATTTCCCATTGACTTTCCATGTAGTAAACAAAATTACCAGATGATTGTTGGCATGTGGTGGGTTTGGTTTTTTTAATTTTTTTTTGATTTAAAGAGAATATTTTAAGCAGGACTGCGATGCATAGTCCCGAACTGTAGGGGACTAATGTTCCTGCTCTCCAGCTGGGAGAAACTAATTCAACATCTTGTGTTGTAAACACTCACTCATTTTAACTGATTACACCTCCAATGTTCCTCAAATCACTAAAATTACTAATTGCTATTCCTTACACATCAGAGAGTGAATCCTGAATAATTAACCCCAAATAAAATTAGATGAATTGGCCCTTTTAATTAGAATCCCTGCTGCTGTTTGTTCTGAGCTTCCTTTTCTTACTGTTAAGAGACTTTTAGAATGATTAAAACTGTTTAAGACTTAAACAGCCAGTGACCTTTTAATACAATGTAAATCCATAAAAGCAATATTTCAGCTAGCAGGTGGTGAAGTAAATTTTCAGTGCAACTACCTGACAGACTCAGTATTCCTTTTTTAAATGCTGAGGATGAAATTAGCCAGTGTGGGGTTTTTTTTTCTTCCTCATGCTTATTAATACAGTAGCTGATTAGCACAAGTAGTTCAAATGGTAGGATTAGTGATTGGTAAGAGTGGTAATTTAAACAGTGCTTTGGGTTGTTGGAGCTGCTTTATTTTAGGAATCACAGGCCAATGTGGTATATTTAGGTGGATTGTGGAGCTGGTGTGTCATCATGCAACAGTTTCCCCTTCACTGACGTGGTGTCAGTGACTCCTCACAACATGGTTGGGGCCAAAACATTATTTTAATTGTGTGTTGTCCTTGCCTAGTGATGTGTGTTAAGTACAGATGCTAAAGGAAAACGTTATCTTTGGGAAACTTAGTAAAATGTACATTCACACCTAGGAGGCACCAGGTCACATCTAGCTGAAGTTTTCTATAAAAATCCTGTGGTGGCACTTTGCAGTAGAAAGTTTCCCAGACCACATAGTAATACTGGGATATTCTGCAGGCTCCTGCAATGGTCACTGTGGATTACAGGTTCACGACAGCCTCCTTCAATAGGATTTTGGCCTAGCGCTCAACAAATTAGGGTTTAGGTGTAAATCTCAATTGTTTCAATGCCAAAAGCTGTGGCAAGCTGCCGAAAGCCACACTTTCTGCAATGGAAGGTAAATACTTGACCGAGCAATGCCTCTGTCTGCTCAGTACTTTGCCAAATGGAGTCTGTCTGGATCAGAACGGAAACACATCAGTGGGGGTTCGCTCCATCACTCTCCTTAGTCTGGTCTCTGAGTCAGGGCTGTACTGTGTTTCTCAGGTGATTCAAACTGATTCTGAACAGCTTCAGAATCAGAAATTATCAAGATGACAATCAGAAAGGGTTATTTTTGCTTGGAAGGAGAAAATTGAAATCAGCATGTGACATATATAGTCCTCAGATGTCAGCCAGAGATCTGGGAAGACCAGTGGAAGCCCAGTTTTTTGTTTAATAGGTTTCATTAACTTATTGTTCCATGAAAATTATGGTGTTTTGCTTTTTTGTGTTTCTCTGTGTTTTTCCCCAGAGAGTCTATTTTACTGAACACATGAGCCCTTCTTCAAGTCTAGAAGTTCCAAAGCCACAAATCTTCACGTCTAAACAACTGTCTGTCAAGGGGGAGGCAGTTACTGTGCTACAATTCATTTGTTGGCTGGCAGATATATCTCCTGAAAACAAAGACTTGAGACATGAGCTTGATCCAGCAAAAAATGAAGTGCACCTAAGATTTTAAAGGTTAGCCTGTAAGTGAGAATGGTGTTTGCTGTATGAGGCAGGATGTTTTTCTTAGCTTGTACTTGTACCCAAAAGGCATCAGGCAGCCAGTGGCAAAAATTTTGTGAGTTTCTATTCACCCTGACAGGTTTGTGTTGATGTAGGTGTCTGTTAGGGCTCTAAACAATTTTATATTCATGTACTTAAAAGTGTAATAGTGAAATGTTTAAAGCTCCTTGCAATGTGTAAGAGGGGAAATGTTGGGGTGGAGAGGGGTAAAAGTGCAAGTGCATCTACAATGGCACAGACTCGATGGAAGCCAGAAGCCAGGCTGGGCCCTGGGAGGCATCACTTCTGCCAATGGCTCTGCTATTGCTTCCCAAAAATACCATGGTGGGCTCACCTCATTGCTGCTTAATTACTTGTATTGAAAACATACGAGTTTTCTATTGCTCAGGGTGAGCACGAGGGCAGGGTTTTCTATTACCGGGCTGGCAGTCCCATCCCTGGTGGCTGCAGCGGGTGATGCTGCGGCGCAGGAGCTGCACGGGTGCTGAGGGAAGAGCTCAGAGCTGTGGTTTCACGGCACGTTGCGCCGCCGTATCTGAAATAACCGAGCTGGGCATGTGTCTCACTGCACAGCCCCTTCGTAAGTTGACTCATGGTCTTCACAGCTGTATGAAGGGAGAACGAGTGTCTGGTGCAACAAGGACTGTTTATTTTCTCTTCTTAAACGTATGGTAACAGGCAGAGATTTCTCCATTGTAAGCTGAAGGCAGTTGGTGTCTTGGTGTGATTTCCTACCTCCATGGAGAGACTTGCCATTGGAAGGCAAGTCTCTTCACCTGCCTTGAAGTACAAATTGCTTTCTGGAGGTGCCTTGGTACCTCTCTGTGGACAGAACTCAGTGCAATCACTCTCATAACCTGGAATACATCCAAGTGTTCAGGTTGATGTCAGGTGAAAGTCAATCAAAATGCTGGTCTTGGTGCTGAACAATAATCAATACTAGTGAGCCTTTTGCCCTTCTTATCCCTTATTCACAGAGGGACAACCTGGAAAATCAGTCAGGAGAGGGTGAGTGCACAGGCTGGGATGTGTCCTCCACCAGCCCATGGTTAACTGGTAATCCCAGAGCCCCATTCTGCTGTGGCTGCTGGTGCATCCGTGCAGACCAGGGACGGTCCCTTGCCCAGATGGCTCCCGCCTTGCTCTGTGACACTGAAGGTGGTTAGCAGTGGGTGGCAGTGATGTGCTCTGCCTGGACATGGACTTTCCTGCCTCCTCCCACAGCTTGCCCTGCTCTAAGTAAGTGAAATCTGACTTGCAAAGCTCCGAGGGTGAGAGAAGGTCCCAGAAGTGCACTGTAGGGACACTGTCCTTAAAGGGACTGTCAGCTGGCTTTCAGGTTCTTTTCCTCTTTTTCTCCCTCAAACCTAGATGTGTTTCTTCCCCGCATCATCTAGAGTCACATGCTGCTGAGGACACAGATTTTGGTCTTTGCATGCTTCCCTCTCTGCCGGAGGAAGACTTCAGCAATGCCAATAATAATAATGCAGGGACAGCTTTCCCTCCTGCATCCAAGGGAATATTCTCCCGTGAGTGCAGTGGGAACAGCGCTGGGTCCTGTGGCTGTGTGTGGGAAAGAGGAAGGCGCAGTGGCAGAATAAATAACTAAAGCTGTGAAGGAGAAAGGTCCATCTGTTCACAGAGGACCAGGAAAAGGCCAAACATCTGCAAGGTCCCCCCAGTTCATCAGGCATCTGCTCTCTGCTTCCCAGTCTAAAAACCTTCCCACTTGTGGGGAGAGTGGAGCCAGCAGCTTATCTAACACAGGATGGAGTCAGCAGAGCTGGGCTGGGATGTGGTAAAGCCAGCTGTCTCCTGCTGCAAAGAAGTGTTTTCTTCCAAACTCTAGGAGAGAACTCTTTTTCTGTCCTTTGCTCCTTTTCTAAAAAATCTTGCCAATTTTTTTTTTCTATCAGGAGGAGTGGGTCTTCCAAAGGGGCAAAAATGGTATTTTGTTTATGTTTGTTCTAGTGGTCATTGTTATATGAAGACTTCTGATTATGCACAAAACCTGCCCCTTTCCCTGTCTCATCTCCTCCAGCACATTCTCTACCTTGTTTTTCCTTAGGTGTTTTGAAGGATTGTAATAAAGCAAGAGTGTCTGACTAATGTGCTGTGCAGGGAGATCAGTTTTTGGCATCGGAGCCAGGACTGACTGAGAAACATCATCTAAAGCATAATCTTGAGAAGTCTGTGTTTGCTGGAGTTGAATTTGTTTGCAAAATCCTGTTGGCTGGTTGGAGGGTCATTTACAGAGCAAAGGAGAAAAGTTTAGGAAGCACTCAAATATCCCAGCATTTTTTAGAACTAACCCCTTAGATATTAATTTCAAAATCTCTCTACTTTTCATTTTATTTTGTATTGTATTTCACATGATTTGAAATAAAAGATAGGATTAATTCTAGGGCAATGAGGAGGATACTGCAGATATTATTGAGCATAATTTTTTAAAAAAATCAATCCTGAACTCTATAATATCATGAGCCAGTAGGTTTCATGAGATTTTATGTATTGGAGTAACATGATTGTCTTAAATTAGTTTTCAGTCTGTTGTTTTTGAGCTGTCTTTGAGCATCTGTATTTAGGATGATACTTTCATAGGGATTCAGAAGGGGTTTTTTGAGTCCCATCCATGCTCATTTTGGGGAAAATAGGAAGAAATTACTTTCCTGGTAAATAACATCTCTGAAAGTCCTAGGGGAAGTTTGTGTCTTTCAGAGAGTGATTTGAAATAGAAGAGGAAAAACTTTCAAGGGCTGCAGACCCATCTGCTTCCCATGGCAGAGAGCATGAAAGTGTTGTGCTGGCAGTGCTGCCCCACTTGGTGCATGTGCCTGGTCTGGGCTGAGCCTAGGGCTTTAAACCTGGGTATAGGTGGCCCAGAAGGCTGCAGGTCACAGGGGTTTGGCTCAGCAACTTCCTGAGTGGTTTGGAGCCTGCTCCTTGGCATTTAGGGGTGGTGCTGAAGGCTTCATATTTCCGTCCAAAAGCAACAGTTCCTATATATGTGAGATATCACACTTTTATTAATCTGAAACCTTCTATCCCAGATGTTGCACACACAAGAGCCAACAGCAAACAGCTCTACTTGCAGCATCAGTCTTCATAAGAAGAAATAAAAACATACCAAAGTGGTCCAAATTGCAGGCATCTGCCTTCCCTGGAGACAAATCCAGTGCTAATGGCAAATGCTCTTTTTCCACCATTAGGAGGTGCTTTCAGAGCTTGGTGTCCTGCTGCCTGCAGCCTGTGCTACTCTGTCCTTGTTTTCTTTCTCCTTTGTGGTCCCACTTCCCATGAAATTCTTAAGAACTTCTCTCTGCTCCCACCTCCCATCTCTATGCTAAGCTGGATGGCTTCACAGCCAGTATTTGCTGCTTTGTTTTCCCATCAGCACTTTTGGAAGATTAAAATGAGCAAGTTGTATTCTAGAAATTTTGTACATCAGCCCCCTTGTAAAAATCCAGAGTTAAGAGAGGTGGATTCATGTGTGCTTGCACCTGGCTCATCATGTGGCTGTTGTCACTGAGAAGAGCCTGTCATCTTCCCAGCAGTTCCTTACATGAAGCTATGAAGATCCTGTACCAAGAGGAAGATGCAAAGAGTGTGTCTACCTGCCAGCAGCAGGGATGCCGGAGATGGGCTGGCCTAGATTCTGGGCTCCAGCTCCAGCCCTTTGTGTGTCTTCTGCAGCAGGGAATCCCTGCTTTTGGACAGCACCTGATGCTGTCTTTAAAGGGATCAAGAAGAGTTGGCATAGTTAGCACACGAGTGAATTGGATGGGATCCATTGCAAGGTTAGACACAGGGTGTTCATTAGTGCAAGTTTTGTGGTTGCCTGTGGTAGGTTTGAGATGCGACTTGGATCTGTGGAGCTGCTTGTTGGTGCCTTCAGGCTTTGTGGTGCATCACCTTTTGCTGTGGAATCTGAGCACCCCTAAGCCATCTGCCAGTGTTACTGAGCTGTGTAGCCATTTTCTGAAGCATTGAGGGGTGAAGCTGCGCATTTAATGGTCAAATAATGAGTTATGTCCTGTGCCACAAAACCGATGGGCAGAGCTGAAAGTATTGCAGAGCTCCTCCTGATCATCCATGTCATGATGTGGGGAAATGCTGCTGAGTTTAAATTCTCCCATTCTCTTTCCTAGGGGACTTTCTTCCTCCCCCACCCCCTCCTGTGGATGACCTTGGGAACATCACATCATCACAAGGTGTCTTTCCCCCCCCACCCCCTCTGGATGATGTTACTTACAATGTACAGGTAAGAAGACAAGAATTTTGTCATTTGTGCAGAACTGATCCAGAAATTGTGGAAATGAATGAATGATAATACAGTGAGGTGGCAAAGTTCTGGTTAAAAATCATAGGTCAGGAATAACCAAGTCAGCTTTAGCAAGCTGTGTTTCCCAAGCAGGGAGTATTTCCATTCAAAACTTGCTGGGCTATTAAAGGATTTTTCCCATCCGGCTTGAATTAGAAGACTAATTGCCTTATGTTGTTGTGATGGTGGATGGGAGTGGAACCTTCCCAGAATGAATTGTTTTCTGGAATGGCCATCTCCTTCCATGGACTGTGGAGACTTTAGGGCAGTAATCTGATCCTGAAAATGCTTTGTTTAGATTCCCAAAATTAAGTGAAGCAAGTAAGCCCTGGCCCAGGCTCCAGTGATGTAATTGAGACCCTTTTCACCCTCTTTTTGCTGGCTTGGATCTTCTAGATTTGCCACCTGGATGAAAATGCAACTTCTAAGATGCATCAGGTGATGCTGTCATGTCCAAAGTGAATATGGACAGACCTTGAACACCTTTGCAAGATATGAACACTTTTGTGCAGGTTTGCCTGGGGTGCCAGGTTTATGTTTGCTCAGGCACATTCTGGAGAAATGCATTCAGACTTTGGGACAAGGCAGTCAAGGTGATCAAGGAGTGAGGAGCTGATCTTCCTGGTGGAGACCAGAAGAGTTTGTCTTGTTAGCTGAGCAAAAGGAAGGCTGAGGATGGGTCTGGTTGCAAATTTGAAATACACTTTGGGAATAAGCCATATTTCAGCTCTGTGTGGATGTTGGTGCAGGAACAGGAGAGGCTGAGTTTGCCAGAAGTACCTCCATGCTGGTGTTCAGAAATTTTCTAAGCACTGGGGCTCCAAAGATCTGGAAGAGCCTTCTGTCAGAAGTAGTGAGAGCAAAGCAAGCATGGTCTAGGTTTGAGGCTGTTGAGAGTCGTGTAACCACATATCCACAGACGTGGGGCTGCCCTTGATGGCTCTGGAAGATTGTGGCAGTCCTGTATCCCTTGGTGGGTTTGAACATGAGACTAGGCCAGCAGGCAGGCATTAAACAGGATTCAAAAGACCTGACTTAGTTCCTGACCCTCTCACCAGCACTAGACTCACTTTGTCTGCTTTGTGCCTTGGGAAAAACAAAACATTCCCCTCCCTCATGGTCTTACTGAGATCTCTTGCCTGTGGCAAGGTGTTCAGACACGATGGCAAAGCCTCAGCCTTTCCTGCAATGGGCTCAGTGTTGGAAGCAGCCTTTGAGCAGGAAGGGGTTAATGGGAATTGTGTTCTCCCTCGCCAGGAAAGGCTGCAGCAGTCAGAGACATTGCCAAGTGCAGAGCATGGCTTTTCCCAGCCTTGGGGGAATGAAGTAATTCCCCAGCAAGTGTTGTTCTGTCTTTTATCTCTCTGAGAAGAGTGGCCCCCGTGGGAGCAGGGGAGCTTCCAGAGCACCCTGGGAAGCCGTGGAGCAGCCGGCTCCTGGCAAAGGCAGGCCTGCATGGTGCCTGCACAGGAGCCTGGGCAGCAGGAAGGGGTCATGGTGCCTCACAGGATTCCTCAGGGACAGGCTCCCCCCTTCCCAGGTCAAATTGTGTATTTATTGAAAGGAGCTCGCTCCTGCCGTGGCTCCAAAAGTGTCCCTGAGTCACTCGAGACTGTGCTGGGGATGTGCCCCTTGGTAGAACCACTCAGCAGGACAACTCTTCCCTCAGAACTCATGGAATTGCTATTTGTCACACCTTTTCTCTCTGGCTTTGGGAAACTGGGACTGGAGCTGTGTTCAGTGTTGGGTTTTAGCAAGAGCTCGGTTAGAGCAGGATTCCTTTGCATGGTATCCTGCTCAGAGGAAGGTGAGCCTAGCAGTTGTACCTGAGCAGTCATGCCTGTCACCATCCCAAATGTACTCTTATGCAGCAAACAGGGCTCCCTGCCTTTCCCTGACTTTCATCTGTGATCAGAGAGGTCACCTATTCCTCTCTCTTTTCCCTTCCATTTTCTGTAGGAGATCAGGAGCAGGCAAAACTCAGGGCTCAAGTCAGGAGCCAGCAGGGTTTTGTGTTGCAAGATCAGCTCCTTATCTTTCAGGAGCAGCAAAAGTCATGCTGAAGCATTTAAAGCCCAAGAGAGGAGGAAGAGGGCAGGTGGTGCTGGAGACAGCTGCCCAATGCCTTTGTGCATCAAGCACAGTAATTTTCTCAACTCTGGACAGGCGTTCTTGTGCTAAAGGAGCAGAACGAATGGTGACTGTGTTCCTTCTGCTGTGAGGACATGGTTGTCTGAAATCAGGGATCTCATGAACATGTGTTGTATTGGGCTCCAAGAGACTGATCTTGCTCTCCAATGCCAGACCATTTAATTTCCATGCTGCAGTTTCCCCGTTGCTAAATGTAAGTGCTGGAGCAGCAGACTCAGTTCCTGAGCATTGCCCAGACCTGAGGCTGCTCTCTGGGTGGTTTGGCCCCTGTGGACCCGGTGAGAGCCCTCCAGATCTACTTCAGAGTTTGAAATTCCTCTGTTCCATCAAATCACCCATTTTACATCAAAAATTTCTCTCTGGATGGTGCAGTGCTGATGACAGCTTATGAAGTATGTGTGCTGTGGGGCTCCAGGTAAAGCTTTTTATACTAGGTGTTAAGTTGATGAGGACAGCAGGATAGATGTTTAGTTTATTATCAGTTTTTGTGTTACTGTTACCAGAGGGCTGAAAGCTGCACAGCTTATTACAGTTCAAGCTGTAGCTTAAGAGCAGCAGTTAAAATAATACCCAGTTTTCATAGACCTGTTTATCTCTGCATCTCTATTTGGACAGTGGAACTGGCCACTTAGGATCAGATCCAAAAAGGTACTTTAGTATCTGACTTATACTCTGATGGAAATTAGAGGAGGGCTGGATCATAAAATACCTTTGTGATAGATCTGGCATTTTCTTGTAATTTCTTTTTTCCCATCTAGATCTGTCATATTTAGGTTCAGAGCAGGGCTGTGGGGAGGAAAGGGGAAGGAAATTTAAACTCTTTTCTTATTAACTGGAATGCCTTTTTTTTTTAATCAAAAAAAAAAAAGGAAAGAAAAGGCAATATTTATTTTTAAAAGAGTGTGTTTGGGCTGGGGGAGAGTTGTGTTGGGAAGTTCCCCTTTGGCTGCAGTGGGGAGAGGCAAGGACTTGTTCCCAGAATGGTGGTGAGGGCGTGGTGGTGGCGTGTTTGACAAATAAGGACATGAGCAAAGAGCCTTTTGCCACGTTGGCCTGGGCTCAGTTTGAAAGAGAAAGAAAAAAAAATTTTGGACGGGAAGAAAAATGAAATCACTGTTTGTCAAAGGGAAATAGATAGATCTGGGAGGGAGGGAGGCAGATTTTTATTATGTTTTTGTGTTCTAGTTTCAAAACAGGCATCTGCCCAGGCCAGGGAAAGCCAAAGTGAAAAACTCTCATCAGCTGCCTCTCAAGCACCCTCTTTGCTCACAGAGAGGGACCCTCACTCATGCTCTGGCAATTTCTTCCTTCCTTGCCAGGCAGGGCTGCACAGCTGTGTGAAAAGCCAGTCCCTGTCCCATGCCCCAGGAGTCATGGAGTGCTCTGCTGTCTCAGGAGTCATGGGTGCTATGGCTTGGAAATGACCCATTCTCTTTAAAGGGGAGGGTCAGAGCCCAGCATTTCATGTTGGAGCAGGATCTGGGTGGCTCAAAGCAGATGTGACCCTCAGCTGCCAACTTGCCAAGGGCCACCTTGGGAAAATGTCCATTTAGAGATCTCTACTAATTACCTGCACGTGCTGCATCTGCAGATGGGTCTGATTTTCTTTTGGGATCTGAGATGCTACCACAGCATGGGAAGGAGAGGATTGTGTTGAGCTGGGATGGCACCTCTTTCCCAGCAACCCCCAGCTGTTACCAGTGTGGTTTTTATTGACAGGCCACAAAATACTTGACAAAAGAAATACCACTCTCTTCCTGTTAAGGAAGCTGGAGCGGGGAAAGCGCTTTGCCTTGGTCATCAGGCTGACCAGTAGCAGGTTAAAAATAAGACCAAGATCTCCTGTGTCCCAGAGCAGTTCTGCCTGCTGCATCCCAGAACCTCATTACTGTAATAACTGCAAATTAATGACTAAACACAATCAGTGCCTGAACATAGGGACAATTTGGGATATATCAAAGTGTATGTGAAGAAGTGGTTTTAGGTTGGGGGTTAAAGTGAAGAAAAAATCAGACTTTGAATAGTTGCATGAAGTGCAATATAAAGAATTTCAATATACCAGTTCTCGTTATAATCGTCTGTGTTTGGAGGGGCTACATGGGCAGGGAACTGTTCCCACATTCAGACCTACTGAACTCACCATCCTGTTGTGATGTGCAGAAAATCAGCCAAAGGACTGAAATTCCTATTGCCAAGGAGTTTTGGAAGGGCAAAAGCTGAAGTGCGTTCTGGAGGCATGTGTGTCTTCCTCTGCGAGGCTGTTCTGAGGAGACCGGTCTCACTTCTCCTCAGTGCTGGGAGAAGGTGGGAATGTGTTGATAGATGCGAGAAGTGAGAGCCTCATCCTTGTTAGGGAAGAGGCTGCCAGGTGTTTCGCCGTCTGACTCCACTCCCTGCAAGTGGCGGCGGTGCCTCTGTGGGCTCTGACTCACTGGCTGAAAGAACAGCCAGGACACAGGAATTGTTTTTGATTTTTTGGATTTTTTTGGGTTTTTTTAAAATTTATTTCTGAATTTTGGGTGCACATCTTGGCAAATAGCTGGGGAGGAACAAGCATGAATTTTGCCAGTGGGGGTTGCTGCGTTAGATAGCTCATCTCCTGTTCGGTGGCTGGGCTCTGCCTGCTGGTGCTGGGCTTGCTTTAAATCACCTGCCTTTTAATGTGTGGGGAAGCTGAAAAGGCCAAAGAGAGCAGAACATGTGTTCAGCCTCCCTCTAGTGCTAGATTTTGTTAATCATCGGGATTAGTGGCCTGGTTGTAGGTGCTTGCTGGCAAGGAATGTTGGTACCACAGGGCAGCTCTTGCTGCTGGCGGGGCTGCCAGACTCCAGGAGGGATCAGTAACTCCCAGAAACTCTGTAAATAAGGCCACAGTCTGTGTGCATTGCTTGCCATTTGAGATCTAGCTTTTTCAGATTTCTGTGACTTCTAACCTGATTTATTAAAATCCATGTGATAAGCATCTGCCTTTTATCTAAATTGAAGCTGTGTCCAACAGTATAAATAAATTACCTGGTAATGTTAACCTTTTTACTCAAACCTTGGCTTAGTAGGAATGCTTTTTATCTGTTTCCTTCCTGCCTTCCTTGTGTGTTTGAGAAACAGGAATGTGCTGTGCTCTAAGTTAGACTTAAACAAATAACATGTGTGTTCTCTGAATGTTTAAATGCTCAGTGGGTCTCCACAAGTCAATAAGTGTTTGCTCTATAATAGGGGGATTTAGGTTCTAGGGTGAGAAAAATCAGTAATATAACATCTGTATAAGTTGATGAATATTGGGATGCATGAGGGATAAAATGCATGCATTTCTTATATGTGTGTGTATATATATATATATATTTGCACCCTATAGATATATGTATGAGAAATGAATCATGAGTGGGGATATAGAGCAGACCTTCACATTATTGGAAGCAAGCATGCATATTTTATCCCTGCTGCTTTTTCATCCCTTTTTGTGGGTAGCATGACCAGTAGATCCAGGATCACAAGAGAAAAAGAACACTGAGCACTTCTTTCAGGCAGCTCTTGATGCATCCCATCTTATACACATGTTTATTTTACAATGCCAAACCACATTCTATTTTAAATCTTTAATGAACCTCTGTTCCCATCCATGTAACTTTCCAATTCTTACTCTCTTCAGAACAGACAAAGATGCTTATTATAAACCACAAATTTTACTGAAAGGGTGAACTGGAAAAGTTTTAATTGTGCAGTGTAAGCCTGCCATTCATCTCCTTGCCTGGCTATTAATATCTTGGCAATGTTATAATGCAACAGAACCTTTAACAGCTGAACCTCTCGGCAAGGACTACAAAGTAAGCAAGACCCAAACAGTTAACTGTGCTCATTATTTTCATCATGCTTATTACTGTGTTATTTAATGTATTTGTTATGTTATTGTTTAATACAGTCACTCAGCACACAGGATGTGCCAGGACCTGCACACTTGTGCCTTCTTTGGCAGGGGAGCTCTGTGGCTGAGGCTGGGGGAGGCTTTCAGAGATGAAACAGGGCAGCTTTTGGTAATCTGCCATACAGCAGGTGATAGGTGAAGGAACAGAAGAAAGCAAAAGCCTGGTACAGATCATGTGTAAATACAGGTATGGGACCTACTAAAAAGACGTGAGAGGAAACAGAAAGGTCAGAAGTGTTGCTGCTTGTGATGGTCAGAGCTGATCAAGGTAAATCCATCCCAGGTTAAGACACATGCCAGCTTGGGTCCAGACAGAAGGCCGTGCTCCCCCAGTGCTGTGCCCAAGATTACAAACCCTGGTGGGCATCTCCTTGGTCCTGTGGGCACATCTCTGAGGGACACTGTCACACTGCAAATGATGGAGTCAGCCACAGCTGGCACCTGCAGAGAGTTTAATCTGTAACCTTGATTATACCCATGGATAATAGAGACATGAATGTGGAAAGTAATAGTGGAGGCATGGGAGCATGCAGAAAAAGCAGGCAATTTTATTCTGTCAGAGCTTGGCTGGTGACAGACAAAAAGCAAGCAAATACATCATTGTATCTAAGGTAGAATTATTTAAACAGAGGGAAAATAAAAAGATAATAAAGATTTGGGAATTCTCCTATCAAAGCAGATGAGCTGTGTGATGGGACAGAGTGAGATAACATGACCAGTGCAGAAGAAGTTTCCATTCTTCTCATATCTGAGTGCTATTCAAGTGTGCAGTTGGATTAGCAGGTCCTAGGAAAAATCTCTTGCAAGATCCCTTGTCTCAGATCTGGGGTAGCCTGTGTTGCATTAGGGAACTATAATGCAGCAGCAAGACTAAAACAGACTGTCAGTAATAAGAAGGAATGCTAAAAACTACAGCAAACAAATTATTATGCCTCTTCTTTGAATGAAGCTGGCTGGGATTGGAAAAGGTGGTTTAGAAAGTCAGTCTTTCCATGCATTTTGGGCATAGTGGTAGTCTGGAATGTGACAGAGCAGAGTCAGATTCCCACCTTGGCTCTGGTGCATTAAGTACTATGATGCTGTGCAGTGTAGAAAGGAGCTTTGGCCAAACAAGATAAAAGGAAATAGAATTATACTGCTTGGGGAATCCAGTTGTGGCCTAAATTCAGTTTTAGAGCCCTGGAGTTTTTCAAGGAGTAGGACAAACTTCTTCTTATTTTTGATGAAAATTTTATCTGGCAGCGATGAGAAGATGCGGATATGGAGAAGTTGTGAGAGCATCTAATTTCCAAGAATGGAAGTGGCTGAAATGTAGGTTCCTGTCTCTGTTTTTCAGTTTCCATCACGGGTGAAAAACAGCTTCAGCTGCCATGAAGGGTGGTTTTGTTGTTAGAAAATGTTGTCTCTGTGAGGAGTGTGTGGCACAGTGACTGAGCAAGCTGGAAGATGGTAGAAATACCAGTGAGAAATGTTGCAGCCAGAGCTGAAGAAATTTGTTCCAGACATGATTTTAAGTGTCTGCTACCATGAAACTCCGTCTTTGTAGGACCATTCTCCACAATTGTATTTTTCAGTTTGATTTGCTGATTAAAATGCAGGATGTTGATTAGCTTTAACACACAACAGGTAAGGAAAAGCATCTGGAAAACATCTTGTGATGGTTTTAGTATTGGTTTTAATGGTGAGAGAAGTAAAACATAAATGTTTGGAAAAGCTGTAGCAACTCCCAAGTGTTGCTGAAGCCAGTAAGCGTCAAAAGTGCTTTACAGACTCCTTTTATTCAGCAGTTCTGAGGCACAGCTCCTTCCCTCTCCATCTCCACATTTCTCTTTTGCCATGGAAACCGTCTCATGTCTTGTCACATTCAAGGTCTGGCCTTCCTCTTCAGCTCTTGAGTCGTTTGTCCCTTCCTCCCCCTGTCTCTGGCTCTGCAAATTCCTCCAGTTCAGCCCTGCAGTCCCCTCTCTGTGTGTTCTGAGGGCTGCCTCTGCTGAGGTCTGCAGATACCTGGGTGTCCCACGGGTGGTGGTAGGGCTGCCTTCAGGGAGCAGCATGTGCTCAGTTCTGAGGTTAGGTGAGCCTCTTAGAGACACTTAGGTAAGGAACATGCTTTTAGTGCAAAGTTTGGCTTCTGTGGCATGTTGGCCCCAAGCAGAGATACAGCTAAATGCTGTTTTCCTGAGGTCTAATGTGTGCTGGGAGCACCACCTTTTCTGAAGCATGAATTCTGATTGAAAGACAGCACTTTGCATTCATTTATCTGCATGTGGACAATATCAAACTTTGGAGCTCACCCAGGAGGGATCTGCACAGTGGATTCCTTTTTAGGACAGCACAAATTATTGTTCAGCTTTCTGTGTGATTTGGTTCCCTTTTCTTCAGCTGAGGTTCCCACTTAGGAGATGTGTAGCACCTAAGGTGTCCGAACAAGACAGTTGTTGTTAAAAAAGAAATAAAACCCCATGGTCAGCCAGCCAAATCCAATATCTGACACACATATGGCAGCCTTGAAGGGAATGTGTATGTGGGCCTAATGGTTTGGAAAATGAGATTGCAAATTTTGTGAAGGCAAGAGCCTTCTTCAGTGAATCAGCCTGTGGGGTTTGCCCAGCTGAGGCCTGCCTGCCCCTTGAGCTGCAGCCACTGACCACCCCCAAAATGTGTAGACTGTGGCAGAGGCCAGATTTTCCTCTTCTCAGCCTTGAGACATAGGGTAGATTTTTAACATGATTCATTTCCTCAGAAGCCAAACCCAAGCCATTCACTTTCATGTAGTTTTATACATCTATTTTGCTGACATTTTGCCAGGTTCACTGGGAATCCTTGCAAACATTTTGGCACTCACCCCTTCCTATTACAGCAAAACAAGCAAACAAATCCTGAAATATGTTATATGTTTAATTTCTGGACCTAGTGCTTACTCAGGCTATGAAAATTGACCAGGCATTTTAATTTTACTTTTTTTCTCAGTGGTGATTTCCTAATAGTTTCACAGCCCATGCTCAGGAATGCTTTCTCAAATTCAGAGAAGCGTGGCTGTGTGCTTAAACTTCATTAAAGTTGATAGAACTTAAGCACACGTGTAAAATTAAGCATATGCTTATGTTTTATACATTCTTTTTGCAGGTGACACAAACAGCTGCATATGGGTTTCCAATATGTGATTAAATTCCAAAAGGAGTTTTTAAAAACAGTTTTAGTCAACCTTAATTTTCTGAAATTGGTAGCTTTAACAAAACCTATCTTTTTTGATTTAAATTGCCTGAGACGTGTGCCTTTTAAAAAGCTCTTTATTTAACTGTCACAATATGCAGTCTTGTGTGGGATAGAGTTTGTTCATGTAAATTTAATTTCCAGTTAAACTGGTGCAAACACAAAGTGATGTCAGTAGATCTTTGTGGACTGGCAGAGCTGTTTCTTTCTCACCTCTGTCAAGGTGGGGGCCAGGCAGAGCCATTAAATTGTCAGCTGTGCCCTTCTGCCTATTGCAGATCATAAAGTTTTGCCTGGTCACCCAGGGAGACCAAAGGCATCCAGCCTTGATCCACAGACATCAAGAGGTGGAGAAATCTTGGAAGTTTGTTTTAACATTTAATTGCTGGCAGTATTACACATAAATGAGTATCTGTTATTTCTAAATGGAATTTCCCTAGCTTTGGCTTCCTGACTGCTGTGTGTTTTTTCTGTTTTGCTAGATTGGACAGTCTTGTGGTATCTGGCATTTTCATTCTGTAACGCTGTTTAGTTATTGCTATTGAGCTACTCAATCTCCTTTGTAGGTGAAACCAAGTGAATTCTCTATGTGTCTCCTTTTCAGCTGTTTTCTGCTGTTTTGGGATGTCTCAAATTCCTAAACTACTGCTTCCCATACTGGACACAGTATGTCAGTGTCAGACTCACCACAAAGTGTTGAAAGAAGTAAAATCACCTTCAGCTCTGTGCTTTCCTTGCTCCTGGTGGGAGATGGTGTTTGGTGTGGTTTTCCCCTCTGGGATATAAATCCAGAGTGGTGGGGCTGGGTGTGACAGATTGCCTTGTGCACAGGTGTGTGTAATTCATGGCTTGTCAGACACATGCAGTGCTGTCTGAGGCATCCTCCTCCTACCTCTTTTCTTTTGCCAGAAAAGGAAAGATGAAGATCAGGACTTGGCCAGGATGTGAATATGAAGGGAGTCTCTGCTCTTTCATATCACCAATGGATCTTTTAAAAATGTGACATTCATGTCATAGGAGTCAGTGGGAAGGTCTTCCGTTATTGCAGTGGACACCTAATGAGATATTTGGTTTCTACATTGATTAAACTTTGCAGCTGTATTGGGTAATTGGCTGCTCTTTGGTTATGGTTCCCCTTGGAGGCAGATGATGAAATATCCGCTATGTTCTCCTATTTCTCAGTTTTTCTGTAAGCAGCAATGCTCTGTGGGGAACATCAGCTCTGCTTGATGGCTAATTAAACATTAATTTGTAACGATATTGGAGCAGATTTTAAGTTGGTGGGGGAGTGGGCAAAGAAAGGGGAAACTTTTAACAGTCACCATAATTGTCAATAATGAGTCCTAATGTAATTGCATTAATTAAAAGGGATATATTCCCTGCTGCTGTAAAGTTAGTTAAAGTCAGTGAAAGTCATGCTGGGTCAAAAAGATGTCATGGCCAGCTGTTCTTGCCCTGTGGACAGACAGGTAGTGCTGTCCTGCCCAACAGGAAAGAAAGTGTAAAGAAAAAAATTATATATCCCAGTTCCTCTTGTATATTCTGCTGATGAACCGGAATGTTTCACAAATTCAATTTAATTCCCAAGGACGAGTAATTGTAACTCCACCCGGAGAATATAAAATTGCTTTAATGGAAAAATAAACTGGTTTTATACTCCCCCTTCTCTCCCCACCTTCCCCATTCAGTTTTCAAATAACTTCATGTGCCTCCTTAGTTTATTAATACACTTCTCATCTTGCTGCTGATTTTGCATCTGGTAGCACTTAACACAGACAGGGCTCCCAAAGCTTTTGATCAGACATGTTAATAAACTCTCAGGACTGTCGGGTCTGCTGCTCTGGCAGATGTTGGCTTGTGGGACTCCTCCTCTCTCTTCATCCCCTGACTGTTCCTTATCAATTCCATCCTGTTGCTTTCATGTGCTAGGGATTGTGCTGCCTTTCCCCATGTATTCTCTGGCCCCCAGTATGAAGATCCTCTGGTCAGCTGAAGGGCATTTGGTGTTTTGCTGGTTTTTGGTGTAGAGGCTCAGAGAAGCACTGCAATTTTAAAAGCCTCATTTAGCCAGTCTTAACATTTCCAGGACTTCCTTCTGAGAGCAAAACAAAAAGTGAGGAACCCACAAAAGCTGGGTGCAGGTTTATATGCCCAGGGTGGAGGTGCCAGCCTGTGATGCAGCAGGGAGCTGGGTAACACCATCCTGAGGCTGAGGGGACCGGACAGCACGGGGCCTCTGTGTTGGCATCTCCAGTTTCAAGGCACCTACAAGCACACTCCTGGGCTGCAAGGAGGATTTGTTGAGTGCTGTTTGCTACATCTTCTTTATTCCTGTTGCATAATTGCCTTCTGTTGTCCTCAGGGGTGGCAGAGGGACAGGGTATATTGCAGATCTTCTCATGGTCTATTGTCCATGTCCCATCAAATCAATCAGTCATCCACTGCTGGCGTTTGATCCAGGGTTTCAGCAGAGTGTACCCCAAGGCCATGGATCCTGTTCTATGGTGCCCTTCCATCCTTTTTTTATCTCTGCTCGTTCATCTAATATCCATGGCCAGATCCTCTTGAGAATTCTGGACTAACCACAGGTGTTTGTGGCAAAATCTTCCTTCTGCTGTTAGGGGCAGGAGCTGCTGGGAAGGGAATGTAGTCCTGGATTTCTCTACTGCTCATCCACACTGGTGGCATCCTGCCCCCACCAATGTGCTGGTGTTGGGACTGGGGCCCTGCTCAGGATAAGCAGGGATCAAGAGCTTATTAAACAGTGATGGAAGATGACCACAGGCCCAACTGACCCACAGTCCTGTTGCTAGCCACAGGAGTGGCTCAGACCCAGCCACGTCATGGGAAATGGAGGCCGTCCTGCAACAGAATTGCAACTGGAACTTGAATGGCTTGGGCAGGGGTTAGTTGTCTTCTGGCATGTTTTGTCAGGTCTTGGATGACAAATACAGATAATGAAAAGTCCTTTAAGGAGCTGACTTGGCCCAAGGGACTAATGTCTTCATCTAGTGGCCTGGAGGAACTTGGTTGTATCTCTGAGTTTCAGCACCTTGCTCCCACCCCTCTGCCTGCATTCCCTTCCAGGGCTGGTATCCGATTGACAATAAACTCCTTGGGACAAGGATGTTTCCTAGGTATTGTGTGAACAGTGTCTGTCACACTGATCCCTAGGGAAATATAAATCTTTATTATCATACAGCTTCATAACTGCAACAAAGTCTTTGCTTTCTTTTATCTATGCATCCCAGGAGGCTGAGTGCAGTTGGTTGTAATTTCTGTTGTCCTTCCTAAAAGAAAGGAAGAAATGAGTTTACAGGTGTTGGGCCAAACCCTGGCATCCAGGGCTGTGGTCAATTATTTACCTGCAGAGACTGGAATGTACTCTCCAGCAGGTGTGACTCCCGACAGGTGTCAGCAGGTGGATAGAAACACAAGTGGAGACTTCATACGAATGTCTCTAGAGCCAAATCAATCACTAGTGACCAGAGAAAACTGTAAAAGGGAAGCACAGAACATTTTATATTTATTATGTGTCTTGGAGTTTTCTTCCATGAGTTTCTCCTGCTGTTTTTGAAATCCATGTAAACTCATAACAACCACGGTGTCTTGCAGCAGAAATAGCTCTGCAGCTTAGCAGCGTGTTGTGTGACAAAACACCTACCCCCTTTCCTTTGTTTTGAGACTGATGCCTCCTAGTTTCATGCTTTCTTGTTATCTGCTTTATCTGTATTTTTTCTTTTTAAAAATGTTTTTATTATTTGTCTTTTTCATAAGCTTCTTTCACCACAGTGAGTTTTTAAATAAGTTGTTAAGTTGTTAACAAATAACTTTCCTTTATCTGCTTGTTTGTTTTCCCCAGCTGAAAGCCCGTGCAGTTCTTTGCCACACCTTGTTGCTCCAGAAATGAGTTCAGTCTGGATACCCAGTAGTATTTGTGTTTTCCATGACTGGAGAGATTGAGTGTGGGACTGTGGCTACCCCAAACTAATTGCTGTAGGTGTGGCTGAGTGCAGCTTCCTTTACCCCACTGTGCCTTCTGCAGTTTGTTGTGGCACAGCTGCTGGTATGAACTTTGCCAAGGGAAGATATTTGGCACATTCATTGGCCCTTTTTGGGGCCATACAGGCTGATGTTTAGTAGATGATCATCCGCCACCCTGTTCAAACCCTGTTCCGGGTAGGCCTGACCTGCCTCTTTACAGTGGAATCTCCAAAAGTGGCTGGAGTCAAAGAAACATTGCTCAGTTAAATGACAGTGGCATCTAAGAGGCACCAAATGGCGCCTTGGAACAGCCTTCTTTAAACTTTTGAAGTGCTTTCCTTTGGTCCTGCTCATATTCAACAACACAAACCAGGTAAAACTATTCTGTGCCTGAAAAAATGGAAGAGCAAGGGGAAAAAATAAATCAAAACCTAACTTCCCCTTTGGCTTTTATCCTTGATGTCATCAAAAGACTAAAAAGGATATTTCAGGCCTGACTTCAGCCCAATGGAACAGCAGGGAAGTTCTTTTCTATTAGATCCTTGATACAATCACATCTGGTGAAATAACTGTGGTCACATCTGCTGAAATCTTCCATCATTTCAGATTTGTTTCAAAAGACTCAATCTTTCTGTTTTTAAAGGGCATGACTTCTTTTCTAGCCCTCCTTGGTGCCTGGAACGGAGATTAGGCATCAGTGAAGCATCTCAGACCCCCCCTTGCCCTGGATGCTGCAGTCAGCTCTTGTCTCCATGTGTGTGCGTGGCAGAGCAGCCTCTTGGGACTGTTTAAATTTACATTAGGGAATTTGAAAGAAAATGTTTACACTTGTCTGTAGGCTTAGGGGAGAATAGGCACAGCAACTCTTAAGGGTGCTTCATATTCCTGATAGATGCCCTTCAGTATGCATCTTTTTGCCACTGCAATGTCTTTTGGGGCTTTAGATGGCTTTTGTGACCTTGGAAAGAAGAATGAATAAGAGACGAGGTAGCAGGGGTGTGTGTCTGAAAAGAACCTTGCCTCTGACAGTGATATTGTTAGAGAAAGTGCAAAAAAAAAAAAAAGAAAAACTAAACACAAGTCCCAGCCTGATGTATATCAAGACTGAATCACTTCCTTTCTTCTTCCTGGTTAACATTTCTCACAGTCTCTGCTTGTCAGTATAGTGGATACTATTGACATCGAACACTTTTCTGTCCCTCACCTGTCCCCAGCTAAAATAGGAAATAAGAACTGTATCCTTCTTCCTCTGTCTAAGCCCAGGGCCCAAGGCCGTGGAGCATAAGGAGAGGCTCACTCCTGTTTTATTTGCTCTTCCCACCACCTCAGTTCCTATCCCAGGATTACAACAGCCTGCAGAGCTTGATGGGCGGCTGCCATGGGTGCAGCCTACTTGCTCACAACTCCTGATTTGCCTAAATTCTACTTGCTCCTCTTGTTACCTTTGTCCTTCCTTTGCCCCAGAAGGCTTTTCTGCTTTTCCCTGTTCTTGGATGTATAAATGAAAAGTGTTGATGTGTTACAGCTCAAAGAGGGCTCCCAAGCACCTCAAGCTAAAACCACTATACCAGGAACAGAAGGCACTCTAGGTCCCCAGCTTTGTTTTGAGTCATTAGCTGTGACCTTTCCCTAATGTCCCTGGTGTTCATCTCCAGTCTTTCACTTGTGAGTTAGGAGGTTATCAGTGACCTGTGATAGCACAGCTTGTGAAATGAGCTGATGCTACAAGAAAGGTTGTGTGCTTAGCTGCAGCTCTGCTGTCTTGGAGGTGTCTGCACAGATAAAACAGCACTACATTTCCCACGAATGACAGCTCACCTTCCAGGGACACAGTTCAGAGGATGAGCTGGCCACAGCACTCAGGAAATATGCAAATGTGCTGAGCTCAACCTCTGTTAGACAAGAATTTTGAGGTGGATGGAGAGATGGTGGATACTGATACTGGAAAATTGCACTACGGTGAGCAAAGTCAAATACCCAAAATGTTCAGGAGTTTGGCCATTGCCTTGTGTTGGTAGAAAATACGTGCTGGGGCTTGGGAGTTACTTGTAGCCCTCCACCAATGTCAGCAGGTCACTGCTGCAAAGCCACCCATGTTTCCCCAACACCACCTGGCACCAGAAATTTGGCTGAGAGGCCAACCTGGCAGCCCACATTGCATCTCTCATCTCAGGGGCTAATGCCTGGCCTGAGCTACAGCCCTGCAGGGCAGGAAACAGGGCATGGAGAGAGGGGAAAACAGAATAAAAGAGAGATGGCTGGGCCTGGGTAGGGAAAAGAATTTGGAGAAGGAGCTAGGAAGGACATCTGGGAGCCAGATTCTTCTCTTTGAGCCCACTGCAAGGAGCTGGCTTGGTTAAACTAGAGATGTTCTTGTTCCTCTGCTGAAAGCTGCAAAATATGATAAGAGTAGGTGATCTGGGGTAGGAAGAGGTGACTTCTAGGGAAATCATTGTGCTTTTCATGGCTTTTAGCTCGGTGAATAGTCTCACAACCTTTTAGCACGGTGAGGCAAAATTTGAGACTCTGTGTTGACCTCTGCGCTGCATGTTCTATAATGAATGTTCCTTGGAGTCGTGTGGGGGACCTGTGGCACTGACTGCTGTTGGGTTGTAGGATTAGCAAAACTAAAACAAATTTTCATCAGAGCAGAGTGGGTTGATGGGGCTCAGGAGTGGATTACCATCAGAGCTGCTCTGAGCTGCACACCAGGAATTCAGGGGCAGATAGACAAGCCAAGTGGTGAAGCTCTCTACTGTTTTTCTCTCTTTTGACTCAGAGCACAGACTGAGCCAGGGGATAGGAGTGTAGGCGTTGCAGAAGTTCACGTGAGTGGATAGTCTCTGGCATGAGTAATTTGTTGGACTGGGTTGGTTTGCGTTTGCTTTTTGTCGAACTCACGTTGGCTGAGCCAAAGATAGCATCCTTTTTCTTTTTAAACCCATTTTTCCATATTCTACTGGCTGGAAGAGGGGGCGCAAAAGCGACATGTCTGCAACAATGCCATAAATCCAGACAGAAATAGAATTAGCAGTTCCCTCTGGTTCCGGTGTTTGTATCTGCGGGGCTCTGAGCTTAACCAGCCCGGGCTCCTCGGAGCAGAGCCGTGTCTGTGCGAACCTGTTGTGCCTTGGGACCTGGCGCTCGGGTTTTGTTCCAGAACAATATCATAAAACTTTTATAGTAACGTCATGACAAAGAGCATGGGAAGAGGAATAACTTAACCCTCTCTTGCTGAAGTTGGTGTTGCAAATGCTCCAGTTTGCCCACGCATCAAATCCTTCGGTTGAGTATTGAACAGTGTGGGGAGAGAAAAATTCAAGATTTGTGGGGATGGGGAAGAAAAAGCAACCAGAAACCTGTCTTTGTGAGGATTACCATTTCTTAAATGTCTTTAAAGTTCATTTCTGCCCCAGTAGACCCTGGCATACGTCTGTAGTGTCATTCGTTGGCACTGTTGCACTGCATTATATTCCTGCATTTGTAGACTTGGGCTCTTCAACTATGTTGATTATATTTTAATTGAATAAATAAATCAGAGCCCAGAATCAATAGAGATGCTTCTATAGTATTTTATTTTATTTTTCTAGGTTTCCTAAGGACATTTAGCTTTTACAGCCTTATAACTCGTTCTGCAGCATTTGCTAGTCAGCTATTGCATAATTGTTCTGGGGAATGAGAACCTGGGAATAATATGGCCCAGAAATGCTAAGAAGCAGAAATGAAATTGGCTGATCTTCTCATCTGCCACCATCCCTTCTCTCCAGGGTCAAGGTACCAAGCAGGTCCTGTGTGGACTCCAGTGTTATTCCTGGGTCTGCTATTGGCTTGATTTATCACCTCACATGTTGGGGCCTTGGATGCCCTTTGCATCTCCCCTCTCTTTTCCAGACTGACTTTTGGCTGCTTAGCTTCAAAATTCTCTGGAGTGGAGCAATCACAGATTTTCTGTCAGAGAAGCCTGTGGCAGTCACAGGCCAACAACTGGAAGATAAAGAAAAACCAAACAAGAGCCATGAAGTGAAAAAGAAGTTGCACTTTTGCGGATTTAAAAAACCAGGTGCCTGCAGTTAGCCAGGAGTAATGGTCTGGGCTAATTCCTGTGAAAAATATTTCTTTTTTTGAACAGTGGTTTGGATGGAAAGACTTTGGCTCTATAATAAAAATAGGCAAGAAGAGTCGAGTTTGTAAGTATTTTTTAACCTGACTCTCAGCCTTTTAAATGGTGTGTTTTTGCATAAACTTCCATTTTCCTGTTAGTGAAGCCAAATCTATTGTAATTCAATAAGATTTAATAATCATTAGGAACTAATGGATGCCTCAGCACGTGTAAGTTTGGCAGATCAGAGGCTGCCTACTTTGCATAGCCTGTCTCTCTTTGACCAACTTGCCATTTATGTGACAGATTGATGACTGAGTAGTTCTTTAAAACAGGTAATGATCGACTGCACCTAAAATGAAATTTAAATGAAAACTATCTGGAACAGCCAGTGAGCCAAAGGAAAAGGCAAATTTTTGGCTTGGAAAATTGAAGTAACCTGGTGAGAGTGAAGGCAAACAGAGCTGGATTGTCTGTGGCAAGGTGCTGGTATGGTCTGAACATCTTTTGCAGTTGAAATTAGGTGAGTTGTTAGGTAATTCTTTAGTATTTTTATTATTGACATTGTCAAGCTCTGAATGAACTCTTCTGCACTGAGCTCTGTAGTTGCACGTACACAGAGAGACTCTGTCCTGTCCAGGGGATTTGCAGATAAGTAAGACATGGAAGAACAGAAGACAAATAACTCAGGTTGAGAAAAGACCTTCAGTGTAATAGTTCACTTGACTCAAGAACTTTAGTTTCTCTGCATGCCCTGGTGGTGGCCTGGCTCAGTGGGGCTAGCTAGCCCCTAGCACCTACTTTGTCCATGGCATGGATCCTCAGCTGGTTTTCTTGAATTTCCCATTCCTAGTGGAGCTGCCTAGTTCCCAAAACACTGAAAACATTGAGGAGGATGTTTCCTAGCCTTTACCTACTTTGTGTCCTGTTGAGAGGTCCCGCTGTTGGGTTGGGCTGTACAGCACAAAGGCCCTTCCTAGAGGTTTTGGACTAGGTTGATTTATCAAAAACAGAGCATGGGAATGAGTCCCCTTTAAAATGCTTATTCTAGCAGGAATTGCAGTACTGCCCTTTAACAGTGGTTTGAAGGTTACATTCTCTGCCGTGGTACTGAGTTCTGGGTTTTACTTTGAGGTGGGCGGTGGTGGTGAAAATTCACGTCTCTTCCCTTCCAAGTGAGTGTCCCTACCAGCCTGTGTACAAATGGGACTGGGCTGTTTTGAAAGCAGAAAGAAAGCAAAATGTATTGAATTAGGGTCCTTGGCTGCATATTGACATTTGCTCTGGGCATGGGCTTTCCTGCATAAAAGCCTTTTCACAAGGATCTTACTTACGTTATTTTGTGACTGCTTGTTGCAAATTACACCCTTCACCTTCAATGTGGTAGAAATGGATTGAACTTTTTCACTCCTCCTTGAAGGAGCTCATTTTTCAGATGAAATTTGTGAAGAAGTGTTGAATCAGACAGGTACACCTACCAAGAATTTATTTAAAATAAGAATAGGTGCATGTTGCCAGTCACTGGTTCCTGTGGTTTGTAGCTCTTTTCTGTTTGTGTTTTGCCTGAGATGAGAACATGGCAGAAGAGATGCTCTTGGGATCCAGGTGCTCCAAGCCTGTCCCCAGCTTTGTCTTTCCAGACAGGTATCCTTCTATAACACATCTTCTCCATCTTACAGTGTGGGGATTGTCCTGCCTCTTCTAGCAGCAGATTTCTGAATTGCTTATCCTCCAAGTCAGTTTTACACAATGGGACCCTTGTGGCAAATATGTGAAAGAAAAGCCCCAAAGCAGCATAAATTCCTGCGAGATGGAGGCTTGCTGTTAGTTCTGGAGGGAGCTATGGGATTTCAGCATGTTTGTCCCTGCAACCCAAGAGTTATTGCTGGGCATGGGTGCAGCTCCATGAGGACAGTAAGAAACTGCCTGCCAGGCCAAGTGGTTTGAATAACTGGAACTTTTCTTTCTTCTTTAAGGTGAATCCTGCTGGCAAGACACTTGAGGAGAGGCGGTGCAGTTTAGATGCAGAAATTGACTCTCTGACCAGCATCCTGGCCGACCTAGAGAGCAGCTCTCCATACAAACCTCGGACTCAACAGGTTAGTTGCACGTTGCGTAAACACAGAGTGGGAAAGGGGCCAGCATCGACTTCTGGAGTCAATTTGCTAAGTGCTTGGTATTTGTTGTGAGAAGGCCAGCCAGTTCCTCCTGATAGCATCCAGATGTGGCTGTCAATGGGGAGAAGGGTGCAGCTGCTCTAAGGGGGCACCGGCTCAAAAGCTGCCGCACCTCTGAGCAAAGGGCCTCTGATCCCGGTTGTCAGATTGCCACAGAGATTGTTAGAAAAATACTTGCAAAAAAATAGCATTTCATGTGCCTCAACTTTCAACCAACAATGACTCGTGAATTAAAACCTTCTTGATTCACAAGGACTTTTGTGCTTTTATTTTCTTGTTGATTTTCTGTTCTGTTAACTTTTGTCTGTCGCGCTGCCAGAAGGATCCAGATATCCGCATCTCACGAAGTGGCTTGGATTGGAGCTCAGCTGTCAGGGTGGCTGCAGCCCAGCAAGGCAGACTGGAATTCGCACTTCTCTGCTGTGTCTAGACGAGGACTGCAGGGGTGACAGTGACTTGGCTAATTTTTGTCACTCATCTAGGTAGTGCTTAAGTGGAGCTATTTAAGTTCTGGTGAGATGTCATCTATTTATCAGAGGAAGTGGTGACACCCCAGTGGCACTTTTAAAAGAGCAGTTCTTGAGATCTCATAAAATCATCCTCGATATGTTTGTGCCTTGTCTTTCCTTCCTAGTCTCATGACTGGTCTCATTTATTATGTGCGTGCGGGTCTATAGGCTGTATACAGCTATAAGTATGCTGTATTTCTCTTAGTAAAGGCCCAAAAGTGAAAAGTATCAAAGAGGTAAGTCAGTGATGGGTGCACACTCACTATCCATACAAGCCTTCTTTTTGATTTGTCTTTTTTGGTTGTTTTCATTGCTCCATTTCTTTTAAGTAACTGAGAAGTGATACCTTTGGAGCAGAACTAAATTAGTGATCAGAATCTCTTTAGATTTGCTCTTCCTCAAGTCTGCAAATGGGGCAAAAGCAGAGTAAAATCAGATTTGTGCTCTTTTGGAAGTGTCCCCCCTGCACACAGAGGCTCTGGATTTCCGTCCTTTCTGCAGGGACCTCCCTATAAACTTGGCTTTTAGTGGCATGTGCACAGTTATTGCATAAACTTACAGACTTGTCCTTGAAAAATAGTCTAATTTGGGTTAGTCAGTCAAAAAGACCAAAAATGTAAACCAGATACAATTCTGCCTTTTTCCCAGTGGGTTTTTGTTGTTGCAATAAATGAGATGAGTTCTGCTGAGGCACTGTGGTGAATAACCCATGTTCAGTTTGTTTGCACGGGCCAAACACACACCAGTGCACACTGTTGCTGGGGAATGCTTTACAGACTCAAAACGATGCTAGAGTTGGGTGAAAGAGATTTGTGCTCCCCATTTTCCTCAGCAACGCCCCCAGTCAGCTCTGACATCTTTGTGGGGACATGTAACTTCTGTACCTATTTCATGGAGCATCTACAGTTTGCTGACAGTGCTGCTGACAGTTTCCTGATGCTTCTTCCTTTGGAATCTGGGGTTCTGTGAATAGGTTTTTTTTTCACTTTTATTTTACGCCTTTACCATTAAAAGAAAAAAAATTTGAAAATCACTGTGTCCAATCACAATGTCCAAATGCAAACATCTGCAGGTGTATTTAAGTTTCTGGAGGATTTTAAGTCATAGCCCAAGTCTGGGACTTGATCTGACTTCCGAAGTTCATCACCCTCCAAGATGATGTGCTCATTCCCATTCGTGTACATGCTTGTTCCCATGGCTTTCTGCCACAACTCAGGTGGGGGCTCTGCAGACTTGTCACCTGCACCCAGGAGCACCTGGATGGTGAGGCTCCCAGGTGCATTACACACTGTGTGGCCTGGTGGGCAGAAGAAGCTGAACTCCATCTCTGGGATCAAATCCCAGCTTGATTTGTTCAATCTGACTTCTCAGCATCTCCTGGTTAACGTGATGATGTCCTGTGAAAAGTACTGCTACAGCAACTTCTAACTAGAGCTGTTAGAGAAATAAAATGCCAGAGTTAGATATATCATCCGCTGTAATTAAAGAGTACTCAAACAAGTCCTTGAAAGGTGGAACTAGAACATAAAGCTTTGATATTTTCCTTTGTTTGATCTGTACTAAGTATTAAAACTGGTGAGTCATTTGATGGTCTTATAGTAGGATAATAGATTAGGCTGCAAATTGTAAGGTACTTACTCAGAACATCAGCACATTTATTGGATTACACCTTAGCTGACCTTCCCAAATTTATCAGGATAATGGCTGCAGATAGGAAAAAAGAGCTACGACTTGTTTTCAGAGAAGACGTTTTCAGTTGTGCTTATGTGGTCAAAGCATTATAATAATTTTATAGGAATACCTTGCCCTTGGGGATACTCCTATTCTGGAATAAGGAATTTTATTGTTACATTTATTTTTTATATTACCTTCAAGACAGTTTTAAAGCAATGTAAGATAAATTGTAACACAGTCCTCTCTCACTGGAGTAGGAGTGATAGCAGGGTAATGACAAGTAGTTTATTTAACATACGCTGCCCATTGGCATGAATTCACACAAAGGGAAGCTCTTTTGATCCTTGGTACGAGTTCAAGATTGCAAAGACACACACTGCACCAGGGGTTGCCTCTGACACAGAGGGATGTAATGTTTCTCAGAAAGGATGGGCCAACATCAACCCCAGACAGCGTCCCTTTGCCCTTGCTGTTGAGGACAGGTGAGTGTGAAACTCTGCACCATCCCTGCATTGCTTACCTGAGTGTCACTCTGGTAACATTTTTTGTGAGCTGGGCAGGTGAAAAGGACACTGCCATGAGCTGAAACTGACCACCATTAATAGAAGGCAGGGAGAGAGTTTGGACACTTGTGGTCAGCAGTGCCCTCCTGGTACCTCGTGGTCCTGCCTAATTCTAGACAGCTGAGTAGGAAAGCAAAGGTGACCTGGGCTGAGTCCATGTCTTGCAAGCAAAAGTCTCTCTGACTGACTCATAGAAGCAGTCAGAAGTGATTAAATGCAAGTTTTTTCCTTTCAAAATTGCACATACCTAAAAGCACAGAAAATTATAAGACTAAATCATCATCTTTAGCCTCAACAGAGCAGCATCTAAGGATGTTTTCTGTCATGTGAGGTGGTGTAGGAGAGATTGTATTTAAAGAATTCAGCTAGAACAGAAGTTTTAGACAGGATCTGCATGACCTTCACCAGCATGACCAGTACTAGCCCTCTGGTACAGTAAATTGAAATGGACAAGGTGACCAAGATGATCTCAAAATTGCCATGACTGCAGTAGCATAGGAGGTTTAACTTGCCTCGGGTGTTGTTGGAAGAACTGCAGATGCATTATGAAAAAATCTAATTAATTTTTTCCTCTCATTTGGTGCAGTTTGGAAGTACTAGTGTGATGAGTAAAGTACAGAGCTCCTCTTGTGTAGCTCCAGTGTGCTGCTGTGTGCATATCACACCTTCTAAATTGCAGTAACTCACTGGAAAGTTCAGAGGCAGAGAACCCACTGTATCTTTCATTAGTAAAAGGAGGTATTAGTAAAAGACAAGATATTAGGTGCATAATTTCCATGGATGAGAGCAGGGGCAAGTCATAAATTGTGTGAACGCTGTAAGTAGAGGCCTAGTGAATGCTGTGGTCATCTGACTCCTCTATTAAAGGATATTTTCCCCAGTTTTTACCTGTTCTGCTTAAATCCTTGCACAAGAGATCAGTGCAGCAAGACCTTAACAAAAAAAAAAAAAAAAACCCACCCCAAACCAAAAATACCAAATTTCAGCCCATAAAACAAATGTTTACATTTTTTAAAAAACAAGAAAACTTTGTGACTCTGTAGAAAGGGCTTCCAGCAGAGACTATGAAAATTAAATACTGGAAATAGAAGCACATGTATGCTCAGGATTCTTTGTCCCTGCTGTGAATTATGTATTGAATGATGATTGCTTTGTCTGGAATTGGACACCTACCTTCTGAAACTCTTGAGTTTTTCCTGAATTTCCAACAGAATGTCTGTTTGGCAAAATAGCACTTTGTGGGAGGTGTACCAGATAATAAGTATACCTGGTCTGATGGTATTTAAGGTTTTTCTAAAAGCAAATGCTCTGTGGCCAATATTTGTGAAGTATTTAAATAGCAAAAAAAATCTTGTTTAACCATGCACCATGGCCAAGATGAAATCTGCTTGTGTACAACTCATGGAGGCAGCTTAATCCAGAGGGAACTGGGCTGGCATTCTAGAGACCTGTTTCATTCCCAGCAACCACTGCTGTGCTAAATGACCTTGAATGTAGTGTTTCCCCTCTCCTTCCTCTCAAAATCTCATCTGTCCTTGTAGCTTGGCGACCTCTTCAATGTGATTTGCCTCTTACTCCCCATGTGTATGGCATGTAGCAATGTGGAACCTTGGTCTGGGTTGAAGGCCTTTGGGTGATGTGGTTGTGCAAACAGGTGGGGAACATGAAGGCAGAGTTAGGCAAGATTTCTAAGGATTCATGCCTCTGTGTCATTGCCCCCAGTACTAGACACCTGTCACTATCCAACACTTTAAGGCAAAGTGAGCGCTATTTTGAAGGAAAAGGGGCTCATTCTCGCTGTGAGCTACAAAACAATAAAAATTTAAAGAAAACAGAATTTAAAAAATCAGTGATACATTTTCAATAAGTTTCAAGCATACTGGGAAATAATGTCTTGTAATGACTGGAATTTAAAAGGGATTTAAATGTTTGACAGTGCTGGTTGTTATCCTGTCACTTCTTTTGATCACCATTTGGGGATAGTAAAAGCAGAGAAAAGGCAATGAACGTATTTTCTTGCAGAGTGGTGGGACAGGATTGAGCAGTTTCTGCTGTATGATGGCAAACCAAGGCGAAATGCTGAGTGCTGAAGACAAAACAAGGCAAAATGTTGAGTGCTGAAGACTCCTAGGCGGTCTCTTCCCTGTGAATTTCTAATTGTAGTGCCCCACTTATGGCTGTGTCAGGAATGCACGGCTGAGAGTTCAGGTGTTTTATCTTGGTTTATGCAGAGCTGTGTCTCCAGCCATGATTAAAGCTTCCAACCCAGCAAGTGGAAGCACATTCCCCCAGCTTTAAGAAAGATCCTTATGATTGCTCTTGTTTTGGGCTGTGAGGCTCTATGAAAAACAGATCACTGAATTTGAACTCAAAACAGTCTGTGCAAATTTGTTAGTACAGGCTCAGAGTTGGTTTCATTGTTCAGGTACTTGCCTGAGCCTGGCTGCTTAGGTTGGTTTGCACCAACAGGATTTTGGAAGGGCAGTCCACAGGGTAAGTTACAGAACTCCAGTTGCTGTCAGGAATGTATTTATTTCTTTTAAGAAAGAAAATTTAGGTGTACAAGCAGATTGAGATTGATTAGGTGGGTTCAGAATGAATTCCTCCCTCCTGTAGCATTTATGTGACAGAGAGTTTTATGGTTCCTCTGTTATGGGACTCGGGGGAATATGGCTTTTTCAGATGTTCAGTTTGGGCTTAAATGGATGGCTTAGCTTCTGCCATCTTCATATATGATATTTGAGGTAAATAAACGTTTCCAGGCTTCATTCTGCTGGTCTGAGCACATCTAACTGCTGGGCATCTTTGCCAAAGCAGTGCATGGTAGCCAGGCAGTGCTTTCCCAGTTGTAAAGGGCTCTTTGTGTTTGTTCTCTTGAGGTCTGTGCGTTTTGGGCTTTGTAGGTATTTGAATCCCTTTGTTGTACGACAGGAGGGCTCATTGGAGGTAGGCTCATCTGCTGAAACTGAGAAGCATCCGCTGTCCATCCTAAAGGGTTGATGGCCTTTTAGTAGGACCATCCTAGCTACTCCAGAGCTTTTGTGCTACACGCTGCTTTTCCTGAAGGCTGTGAGTGCTGCTGTTTTGGATGACAGTGTGACTGTGTGACAGTGTGACAGTGACTGTTTTGCTGACTTGGATGACAGTGGCTCACAGTGGTGTGCCCAAGCTGGCGCTGAGCTGGTGAGCTCCAGGCCTTGTAGTAGCATCAGATGGCCTCTGGAGACTCACGCAGGGTGCTGACTGTGGCTGCTCTCAGTGGGCTGTGGCACTTCTGCCATAGTCATGGACATCAGAAATTGCATGGGCTATTCCAAAGATGGGGTCACCTCTGAGAGCTGTACTCCTGCTTCTGGCTACAGCACGCTGGCTTTGTGCTGTCTGGAAAATCCATGTGGATTCTGAAAGTAGGAAAGGAAGTGTCCCATCTGGAGTAATTTCAGTAGGTTCCTCCCAGCATTCAAAATGCAAGGCCCCTACATCCAGAAATGCTTCCTGCTGTGGTGCCCCTCTCCAAAGGCAGAGTGACATTCCCACCCCACGTGCTGGTGTTTGAGGTGGTCCCTGGGTTGGAGCTTTCTGGGAGGACCACGGTGGGTGCGCTGGCTGTGAGCAGCACACATGTCCTGCTATTCCTGACATGGGATGAGGCAGGAGCGTGCACAGGATGGGGATACTCAGCCATGAACGTGTGAGTTGGGAGGTACAGCCAAGAGATGATTTAATGTGTGTTTGGATTTGGTCTTTATAAGAAGGGAAACCTTCCTGCAGTCATCAGCTGCAGCCAGTGCGTGCAGCAACTGACGCTGCTCTGATTAGCAGATGCCTGAATCGGTTGCATCTGCTGGTATGTATTAAACTTTAATCCTTTTGATAAGAGCATGTCCGTGAAGATTTTTAAAGAAAGTTTTCTGAGATCCTGGATTATCAGCCTGTCACAGATGAACAGGATAAGAGTGACCTTTGCAGGGTATTATTTCTTCCTCTTGTACTATCATCAGAGTGAAAATAAATCAGCACTACTCCTGCTGTTTCTTTTTCTGATATATTGTCAAGTTCACAGAAATATCAGTAAGGGTTTCTTTTCCATTTTCCCCTTTCTCTTTTTCTGCATCCCGTTTGGTTTTCTGCCTACGTGTTTGGCTAAAACTTTAGATGATGACTAGTGTTGGATATACTGGACTTTAAAATCTGTGCAGGCATCTCAAATTTGTATATGGATAAAGATAAACATTTACTTTGGGAACAGTGATAAAAAACAAATAGTACCACATAATTTGGTCTTTTTCTCATTCTGCATTTGTGATTGTTTTGCTGTGAGTGGTTGAGAACAGGGTTCTTATTCTCTACAGCTTTTCAAGGCCTTCTACCTATTGTTTTGTTTTATTTTCTATCTTTTTCCCCACAAATGGACCGAGCTGCTGTAAGCCGTCATCTCAGGAAGCTTGTCATCATTTCCCCATCCTTGCATTTTGGCACTCGGTGTAGTTTGGCACTCTCCTCAAAGGGCTGCGGCGCACTTCATGAGCTGTCCGTGTGTCCAGCCAGCAAAGAGCAGCTGCCTCTGGGGCAGGAACCTGTGTTTTGTTGGGACACCGCCTCTGCTCGCGTTCTTGCATGGGTCGATGCATCTGAGTACTTCAGCGGCATCAGATTCACCACCATGACAGCAGCCCTGTGCAATGGGGAAGTACACTGGTTGTCTCATGGGCAGGGGAGGAACCTAGGCACTGGGAGATCAGATGACTTGATTTGTGCCTGAGTCACCAGAGGACCTATGGCCACACCATGGGCACCCTGTCATGGATTTATCTTCATCTCATACCCCATTGGAACAGATGGGCAGAGTGTGTGTGAGAACACCCCCTGTCAGAAAGATTTAAAGAGGTCTCAGGTGTGGGGTTGATTTCCCCATGTGTGGCAGCCACTCTTCTGCCCAGTGCCTTCCAAGGAAATAACTGGGGCATTTTGGAATGAAAGCACAGGTGATTAATTCTTCCTACTCAGCACCCAGTGGTGTCCAGCAGTTGGCTGCTCCCCACGTATGGTTTGATTTCTGTGACCATTTTAAGTAGGTCTGTGGGAGGGGTATCTGTGTGAAGAACTCTGTGGCTGGGGAGGAGGGATCCCTGAGATCCCTGTCTTGGGGAGCTGCAGGGTGTGCAGTGGGGCCACCCTGGCTGTCCTTGCTTGGCCCATGGGTGGCCCCACTGCACACGTGCGCAGCAAGCCCCAAGCCGGCTGTGTGTCCTGCAGGCAACTTGAACTTTTGCTCTTCCAGACTGTGCTGTAACCAGGATCTCTGACCTGGAACATGGATTGTTTGGCTGACACACACAGACAAATGCCAAGGCTAATACTAGGGGGAGAAGGGAAGTGGAGGGGCAGTCAGGAGAGGTAACAGATGAGAACAGGAAGGGTCAGAGTCCGCTCAAGATGCAAGACACAAGTCCATAGGAAATCAGGCTTCCTTTCCTCTGCTCTCTATGGTTTCTGTTCCTTTTGTGTTGTGTTTTTCTCTTCTGTGCTCAGGAGGAACCAGCTGCGTTTCCCTCCCTGTAGGGAAAGGAAATAGTTCAGTGCCAAGGGAACAGCACAGCAACTTGTAGAAACACCTGCATGGCAATACATCACTTGGGACTTTGCTCCTACTGTGGACTCTGCTGGGCGTATTCCCCAGGCCATTTCCACCTGGGAGTGACGACTGTGGTTCATAGATCACGCTCACAGCAAGGAGGGCATTGCCTTGGTGTGCCTTGAAATTGCTTGGAATCTCTCCAGAGACCAATGCAGAGCAGGTGTAGATCCTGTTGATGGGAGTTCCTGTGGAATTGTTCTCTTTAGAAGAGGAGGGCAGCTGCCTTCTGCAGTGGTAGTTTCTAAATACAGTTTGAAAGGTGAGGGCTTAAGCACACTGGGAAGCCCTGGCATTTAAAGTATGGCCTTTGTGAGTTTGTCCTTGTTGCTTATTGCGGCATGTTTGCGCGAGTGCTTGCAACTTTCCGTGTGTTCATCCTTGTTATGCCCTGGAGTAGGAGAAGTTTGGTTCTTTTGTTCTGCAGATGGAGAGCTGAGGCACAGAGAGACCTTGCAGCTCATTGTAAAACAGGGCTTTGGACAGACATCAGTGACATTCTGGGATAGTGTTGTCACTCGCTCTTGTCCATCCTGTTCTCTGTGGTCTGTTTTTCCGAGGGTCCGCCCTGCCAGGGAGGGAGGACCTCTCCCTGGAGCCCTTGCTGGCCGTTCCAAAGGCAGATCAGGTGTATTCACAGCCTCATTTCAGGTAGGGCCACCTGTAAGGACCTGGAGCTCCACATAAAAGTGAGACCTGGCCCTGTAGATTCTCCATCAGACTCTGCTACCAGTGTGTAAATAACCTTGATCCATTTGTAGCCTGAATATATCTCAGGATTGTTCCAAGATGTTCTAGTTCAAAACCTAGTTCATTAAAATAAGAGGCAGAGGCATCTGTGAATGGTTTGAGAAGCAGTGTCTGTATTTTCTCTTATTGATTGCCTTTGGCCTTCCTGTCTGGAACCTTTTGAGAGATTACTGTGATGCTGAAATGCATTGTCTCTTTCTGTATATTAAAGCTGCCTAGGCTAAAAAAAAACCCAACCCACATCTAGCCTGTATCTGAAAGCCATGAATTGATAGATCCTTGCTCTAGCTCTCAAGTAACTGTGAATTACTCCAGGCTGTTACAGTTTCATTGTAGGGAGGTTCTTGCCTTGACTCAGACTTCTTTGCATCACAGTAAAATGCAATTAGGTGACATACTTATTGTGGCTTGGAAGCACTTACAATTTTACAATTCTCTCAGCCTTATGTTGTCAACTTTTGCTCAATAGCAGGCTTGTGGACTGTGTCACTGTGCCTGTGTTAGCATATATTATCACCATATGGTGTTTCAGTAGTGAATAGGAGACTTCTTTGAGTATGTAAAAGAGGATGAAATGAAAAAAAATATTACAGTAAGATAAAACTAACATGCTGCTTTACTGCTGAAAGTGAGCACTCTATCTAACTGCTGTTTCTATGGGAAATCAATAATGTGTTGGTCCAATGGGTATTACTGTCTTCCCCCACAGATTTAAAAAAGAAAACTTAAAAAAAAAAAAAAAAAAAAAAAAAAAAAAAAAAAAAAAAGACCTGTCCAGAAAAAGGGAGATTTTGAAGCAGTTATAAATACTTCTGCCAATGTTTGCAGTCTGATACTGATTCCTCCCTGCCCAAACAAAATATTTTGAGTCTTACAATGAATTCTTCACTTGGAAGGAAGTAGTTCCGTGTGCATGAGTACAGTAAGAGCAAGGACAGGTTGTGCATTTTGCATGGCATTATGTTCCTCACAGGCAGGATTGTTGCAATCATCTCACCTGATTGCCAGCATAAGCCAGGTCAGAGACTTTGCTGTCTTGCCATAAGTATCACCGTTGTTTCTCTCTGGGTTGACAAGAGGCTGAGTATCTTACCCTCTCTGAAGTGATTTGTAAGGTGTCAGTGGGAACCTATTCCTGTCCCAGGCAGCTCAGAACCATGAAGAATTGCCGTCTTCTATATCAGCAATCACTCCAGTCATCCTGGGGTCTCAGGCAATTTTGGTGCTGTCTTCCCAAACCATTAACTTGTGATCCCAGGAGAATTCAAGAAAGATGGGAGGGACAGTTCTCTTTCCATCCAGCAGAAAGCCAGGATGCATGTGCAGCTTCAAGCTGTGATTATCAAGAAGGAAAGAGAAGATGTTGAGGTTGATTACTGTGCTGGTTTGCAGAAAGATCAGCTGTGCATTACATGGGATATCTGTGTGGCTAAGGTCCTTTTACAGTCCTAAAAAGTGGTAGAAAAACAGTTATTCAGCTGGATTTTTTTGAGCACTGTGTAGTTCAGCAGGGAGATAGTACAGATACTGTTTTGAATTATATTTACTCTTTTTCTGGAAAGATTTTGACTGGAATCTGCATCAGCAGCTCATGTCCAAAGTGCAAGACAAGGGATCTGGCTGGGGAAAAGGGTTACCACAGAGATCACGGTGTTTTATGAGGCCCTAGTGACAGCTGCTACCGTGCTCGAGACAGCACGCTCTGCTTCCTGAGAAAAGCTGTGGGGATACCACACAGAGGATGAATTGTTAAGTGGTTCTTTCGGGTAAATGTAGATCACTGTTAGGTTTTGGAGATATCTGGAAGAGCCAGAGCCAGGACCCCAAAGCAGGACTGTTTAATCCTGGAAATCATCAGACTTTCTGGCAAGACTTGCCTTTGACAAGACTTGGCTTTGACTTTGTTAGTAATGTGGTCATTTCTAACTAATGGCAATAAAACTTCAGGGAACACCTGCTGTTTGGATATTGAACATATGTGTGCGTGCTCATGTAAAATCACAAATGCAGAAAGGTCTAGAAACTACAGTTTGTATTTGGCATCTTTCCTACAAATTGTATTTCAGATCAGCTTAAAGCCTTCCTGTAAATAAAATCATTTCAGAATCAAGCTCATTAATGGAGAGAAGGAGATAAGGTAAGGCACAAAGACCAAGAAGGAAAAAGGTGGCTTTTGTTTTGTGGGCTTTTTAAAGGCAAAGCATCCATTTGATGAACTCAATCATTTGTTGAATGTACTCAGTGATTTCTCAGGAGGACATATGGACAATCTCAGGAGACTGTCTGCATGATTGGAGCTGCATGGAGCCAAAAACAAAATGATGGGCTGATCGCTTAAAAAGTATAAATGGAGGGAACATCTGAGGATCTCTGGCTGTTTTCCTTATGAGGCAGTGCTGGATTATCCCCTATAATCAGTGCTTTCGCCAGCCCAGTTTCCAATAAATTAAATGTAAATATCTCATTGCTTTCTTTGGGTGATTATTCCAGACTGAAATGTATACAGCTGCTAAGAGCTATTTGACTTCAGCATTTCCTTTCTTAATTTAATCTCCTTGTTCTGAGTGACACTTCATATATGTGTCCATGCATATGTCCTCGTACCATATGGATGCATTCCATGTCTACACATACGGAGTGTGAGGCGGTTGAAATTCCCCAGTACAGACAGAGCTGTAATAAAAGGACTGACAGACTGGGTCTGTAATATGCCTGACCTGACAATTAAGCAAACTTATTACCATGTCAGCCTGCCAGATGGATCATCTACTCATGCTGTAACGTGTGTTGCTTCTTGAATATATTGGAGTGCAGTTTCCTATTTTATGTTTGTTGAGCTGAGAAAAGGAGAGGGAAGAGACAGTTTTATTTGAACTAAACCCACTTGTTTCAAGTGTATTTAATGATAACAATATGTGACAGATAAAATAAAATCCTAGGCCCTGGTCCATGTTTATTTTAATTTCAAGCAATGGGGAGAGATGGAAGAGATAAAATTACAGGCTAAAAATGTCTCTTAATGTAAAATAGCAGCTTGAGTCCTAAAGGGGCTTTCCTTGTTGCACCCTGCAGGGTTCTCAGATACATTTGTCAGAGTTTTGCTGGGTAGGAGTTTGGGGCTTTGACTATAAGAAAAGTCAGGTTGGACTGATCGGCATCAGCTTTGTCATTGTTTCCTTTTAACTTACTTAAGATAGGCTGTACTGAAAGAATGGGGAGGAAAGCAGTGCTCAGTCTGACACATCTATCACTAACATGGACTTTCTTTTAACCAAGTCCCACCCTGAACCTGAGGAGGAGGTAAGTTGTTCTCAGTCCTGTGTTGTGTCCCTGAGACTGCCAGACCTCTACCTGCTGTTGTGTAACCTTGGCTGAGCCATCTTCTGCCTCTGGGCTGCTCTTCTGTTAAATAGGGAAAACCCCCATTTCTCTTCCCACCTGCTCAGTGTGTGGTGTTTGGGTGAATGTCCAGTACCTGGTGCAGTGAGGGTGTGTAGGTGATGTACTATTTGTGACCTTTAGTATTTGCATCTGAACTGCTGGGGTTTTCTTCTCTTCACTCTTCTGTGACAGCAGCATGGGTGGATTGGGATAAAGTGTCCCTCTCCAAGTCTTAGGTGGAGCACAGCCTTGCAAGTTTGTGCAGCTGTTTCACCTTTCTATGTGGCTAAGTTGGCAGAGACAACAGCACCAAGGTGCTGTTCTCCATTTTTAAGCTGTTCTCTGCCTGAACAGCTTAAGAATTCCCTATCCATCCAAACCAGGTCCCTCATTCTGCTTGTACACCTCTGCTTGTACACCAGGAGCTGTAAGCCAACGACTCAAGGAAACTTGAAGGTGATCCTCTTGTTCTGCAAAGATGCTTGAACTGGCTTTGCAAGTGGAATGTTGTGCCCAACAGCTGGGAATTTTTCCTGCACACAAGTGCAGAATAGTAAGAGGGAGACAGTAGAGATTAGTGCTCAGAACTGTCACCTCCTTTGGAGATCCATTGTGTGGGGATGTACCAGTGCATCCAGCACTGGCTCCATCACATGCTTTTGACTCCATTAATTGCACTTGTATGTAGAAGACACTTTGCAATTTCACTGTTGGAAGCCTGTCCTCTAGGGAATTTTTAGTATCTTTTTTACCTGTCAAGTTTTCTTGAGGGTCTCAAATGCTGTCTGTTGTGAGGACTCAGCTTCATCTCTGGCTTGGCTCATTTGATGAAAGCATTTTGGTATCCTGGACTCAGATAAATGCTCTTGTTGTAGGATTTGTTGTCTGTAACTGAGCTTGGAGGGAAGTTGAATCTGGAGTGTATTCACTCATATATTCACTCATTTGTTCCCAACTCATATCATTATAGTATTGGTCAGCTGCTGGTGCTTTTTTAAAGACAGAAGTAGCAAAAGTCTGTTCTTTAGAAAAATAACATGCATGCATGAGAAACTGGAATTTCAACCTTTGCTTTTCAGTATCTTTTTCTCATATGTCAGGGTATATAGGCCTGAAATTAAGAACCTGACCTTGCCCACCCTGTGTCAGATGAGTGGTTACTCCAGCTCAGTGTTCTTTCCCATAAATACCAGAAAAAGAAGACAAGAGTGGTGCAAATTCATATCTACACTGCCCCAGAATATTTCCCTTTATCTAAGAATTTGCTAGTCACAGAGAACTGGCTTGACTTAAGTTATGTCTTCCTTAATATTCAGTCAGGGATTTTTCCTCCATCAGCTCATCCAATTGCTTTATGAGCTCATGTAAATCTCTGGAATTTAAAACATCCCATAGCAAAGAAGTTCAATGGAGGTGGGGCAGACCCACCTTACTCTTCATATTTTCCCTTTGCCTCCCACAAGGGTGGTTTCCTATTGCTTCTTCCTAGCACTGGAAGTGACAGAACAATCATTCCTCCTGTTTGTACCAGTCTGAGTCTGAGTCTCTTTTCAAGGCTCCAGAGATACTAAGTTAATTCAGAGGAATGTGAAAAATGTAGGTGCAGTATCTATTTGTTTCTGATCAGGTATTGCTATCTAACTGCAAACTGGTAAGCTTATATGCAAAAAAAATAAAAAAGTGGAAGTGGCTATTGGAACTGTGTTATTTTATTTTTTATTTGCTATTGACTTACTCTGAAACAATGGCTTAACTGTGGATTTTACTTACTAGAGGTGAAGTCTGTGATTCAGCTGTGGGACTTACAGAGTAACTTCCATAATGCCCTGCTTTTTCTGGTTTGTTTTTTTTTTTTTTTTTTTTTTTTTTGGTTGGGTTGGGTTTTTTTCCCCAGTCATCCCAGGATAAAACAATTTGACTAGATTTTGACCTCTTTGCCAAACTTTTTGTGTGATAGTTTCCAAAGACAGTATCCATGGGCATTTTGCTTGCAAATACAAAGTGAGAGGAGAGATACAGGATGACTGATTTGGGAGAGGTCTGATACAACCATGGTCCCTGGTACTTTGGAACAAGATGGAATCTGCTTTTCTCCCTTTCCTCACAGATCTCTGACATGCCCCTTTATTTTCAGTAAGATTTTTCATTTTTCTAGCATTAAGTTTTCCATCTGTAAAACAGAGGTGGTAATAATAACATATCCCACCTGGCTGTCTGACTTCAGAAAGGATTTTCAAATCTCCAGCTGAAAATTCTTCTGTAAGCACAAAAATATTACAGTTTTGCCAGCTTATGTAAAAAATTGTTTCTTGCTGTGAAAAATCAGCATGTCAAACACTTTTATTTTCTGTAAGGGAATGCAGCATCAAACTCTTCCAAACGTGTTAGGTAATGTTTTGCATTATAGATTATATACTGTTAATTTAATTTCAGGTTCTATGCAGAGAAGAAATTGTTGAGTGTACTTTAGTGATTTATACTATGATTTAATCAGTGTGTTAGTAGTCTGGCAGATCTTAATTTCCAGAAACATCTAAGAGTTCAATACATTAGAGATGAATAAGCTATATACATGCACATGTGTGATTTTATTGCTAAAGCTAAATTAAACCTTGAGCCCTTTTGGGCTGAATTAGCCAGCACTTCTCCAGCTCTTTTTCTGTCTTTCAAACCTCTTCTGTGCAAGCAGTATGATTCTAATGTGCTCTGCATTATTTTTCTGCTCTAGCATGAAGACCTGGAGAGACAGTGAAAGCTCTGTATAGAGTGTATTGTACAGTGAGGGAGGGAGCCCAACAAAGCTAATTATACAGACACTCCCACTCTATTACCCTTTAGAGAAATTGAGCCTAACATTCTGCTCTGAAGCTTGTTAAACTATTCTTTTTGGGTGCAAGGAGCTTATTGAGGGAATGAAATAGCTGCACTGTGTAATCAGAATGGGAATTGGAGCAGATCATTATATTTACTCATTTGATTAGCCATAAAATAGCTACTGAAGTCCCCATTTTAAATCTGCTTAGCAATTGTGCAGCAGGGCAAACTGGGTCTTTTAATTAGAAAAGAAAAGAGATTGCAGTATTTTTTTATAAGTAATAAATATATAAACACACACACATTGTGATCTTGTTTATGTAAATAACCTCTTCCCTGTGGGTGTTCTTGCCTCCTAATTGTTCAGGGTCTGTCTGCTTCCAGCTGCAAAGAAAAAGAGAATGACACATCTACTCTGGAAAGCACAATATCTGAGACTTAAAACCCAACTAGAGATTTAGATTACCCATTAGGGTAAAACTGCTGTAGGAGGGATAGGTAACCTCAGAAGAAGATGGCATGGAAAAGCAGAAGGCCACTGATTAGTGGAGAGACTTTAGGTCAGGTTGTGCAAAGGTCTGTCTGGAGCAGTTTAGGTAGGGTCAGTCCCACTGTAAGGGAGAGGACTGGGCTGAGCAGACTCCTGAGGTCCCATTCAACCTGTAAGATTTATTTAAGAGAGGTCATTCTGCATCAACAGGGGTTGCCTTGAGCGGGTCCCATTCCCGAGGGAGCTGGGGGGAGCTCAGGCAGGGGCAGTGCACAGCCCCCCAGACATCTGAGACCAGCAGGTCCTCAGCTGCCTCGCAGGCACTGCCTGCCTTTGTGCACAGCCACAGCCAGGGATGCCCTGCTGTCTCTCGAAGAAAATTCAGTGCCCAGCCGTGGCCATAAAGGCTTGGAAAGGAGCCATTACTGAAGGTTTCAGTTTCTGGCTTCCTTTGCTATCTGAGGAACTTGCAAATCAGAGAAAATGTTCCAAAGGCAGTGAGCTCTGTAGCCCCTGGTTTCTCTGTTCAGGATGGTAACTGTCTAATATTTCTTAAGTATCAAATATACTTTTCGGATATTTTTGAGCTGTGAAAACATTTCAGCTTTTTATTTATTTAGTTTGGTTTTAAGACAACTAAAGCTTGATTACAAAGAGTAGACTTGTATTTAAAATGCATTAGACTACGTGGAGAGCTGACCATTGGTAAACATATGTTATGGTGCTGTACTTCTGTGGGTGACTGAAAAGTGTTGTTCTTAATGACAATAACAAAATCATTCTTTTGATATTGCCTGTGGATGACAAGATCTTTGGGCAGCGGGAAGAGGCACAGTAGAGCATTACCATTACAATTTTAAGGGATGAAATAAGTATTTGGCCTAGTGACTCTTTTTTTTTTTTGTGGACATATTTTCCACTATTTCCTTTTTTATAATTTATTTAAATGAATAGTTCATGGGTTAGAACCCACTTGCAAATGCCCAGAAATCCTACAATGTTGGGAAATCATGTCCAGAGTGGCTCAGAGCAATCCCTCCCACAGATGTGCCCACAGATGTGCTGTGGGCACCTAAAAGACCCTTCCCTCAGGGGAAGAAATGCCAGCACTGGCTGTTCTGTATCTGCCAAGAGCGTTACTCTGGCATTGTTCCACAGTACTAAATTGTGTAAGCAGGACACTGGGCGGGCCAAAAAAAAAAAAAAAAGGCACCATTATTAGGCCCAAAATACCATTAGCTGTAACTTGCTGGCCAAGAGAACAAGCACCTAACTATAAAGAGGTTAGAAGTGTACTGTAAATTTTAGTGAATGCCTGATTCTCTTTTTAATGTGGCTGGGACACCTGCAGTGAGCTGGGGCTGTTCTGCATTGCCCTGCATCACTGCAACCACCTCAGAGCCCACCTGACTGTCAGGGGGAGCAGGAGTAAAGCGAGGTTGCATGATTGAATTTTCACTTGATTGTGGTAGAAGGGCTTTCTCTGAAGTTCTGCACACCTGTAGCTGCCATTGAAATTAATGGAACATTTGACGTTGATGCCAATTCTTCTCCTTTTCTTTCCATCCACCAGCCTGCTCATATTCTTTCTGTGCCACAGGGGTGGAGAGAGCCCTAGTCTAAGTCTCACCAGCACAATATATGCAGAAAAATTGGCCAAGTGAGGATCCTGGAGGAACATTTTTAATGTTATATCTCCTTTTGGATACATGCCTTTCCCAACCGAGTGGCTGCTCTGCAACCGGGGAAGCAGAGTTTGTGTTTAGAGCACGTCTGTGAATTGCAATTGTTGACTGGATCAAGCTGTCACCGTGTCACTTAAATGTTACAATCTCTCAAGCTGTCACGATGACTTTTAAATCGAAGCAAAGGTGATGGCTTCCTTCTCACATCAACAGCCGCGCCATTTCCAGAGCTGTGCGTTCTGGCGCTCTGCCGCCTGCCTTCTGCTAAGAGGACTTTTATCCCCCCAGCCTCTTTCCTGGGGTTGTTTCTGTCCTCACCTGCCTGGCTGGTGAGTGAGGGCACAGTTAGATCAGGACACACAGCCCCATGCTTTCAGTAAGCCGGGTGTTTCCAGCCAAGAACGTAACTTTCCATAGTAATTTGGTGTTATTTGCATAGGATTCTCTCTCTTCCAAGGAAAAGTGTACTCCTGTGATCTGATCTAAAAGGGCTCCTAAAGGAATTATTTAGCTGTTTCTCTGGAAGCATGTAATAAAATTCCCAGGAGAACTGGTGCTCTTCTGCATGGTGGAGGAGTGAGAAAGTATTTAGTGAGATTTCCCAAGAAATGAGCCTGAATGTGTCTTTTCCTTAGACATATCTGCTATTATTGCTCATTGCAGGGACATGCTGCAGTTTACAGAAGCAGTTTTGACTTTGCTGGGGTTCTGCCAATTCAGAAAGGGCTTTCTCTTCTGAAAACCTGATCTCACTTATGCTTGAGTCCAAACACTTGGGTACCTCCACTCAGTGAAGAAGTGCTGGGTTGGGCTGCTGAGATGGTCTCACATAGGTGGAAAGAGCTGCCCTCAGGAATGAACACACACAGAATGCTTTTAATCTGTGAAATGAAAGCAAGGACACAGCTATTTCTGTACATGTCCAGTTGTACATATTGGGAAGTCTCTCTGGATTTTTTCCAAAGACTGTGTGAACTGCATTTTGGCGTCAACAAAACAACAAGTCTGATGCATGTGTTCATGTGACAGGCAATGAGAATTCATTGCACTTCTGATGAATCCATCAAAAGTTGTTGCTGTCATGCTAATCTCTTAAGATGCTACTGTGACTGGAGCAATACCCACCATGAGCTTGATGGACCAAGGTTATGGTGTGCACTCCTGATCCAGTTGTGGCAATCAGTGCTTTCAGGTGAAGCATTTTAGCTGAGGACATGGTGACTTGCAGTAAGGGCAGGTGAAATGCCTAAGCTGCTGTGGAAGCTGAGCACTTAGATGCTGGTGGTTTTGCTGATAGTTGCTGAGATTTTGGGTAGAAGGAAAATGAAATCATATCTTGAATGCTATGGGAAATTTGGTCTTTGGCATCTGAGTAGGAAAATGTTTGGCATTCAGCATCCACAGGGAACTTGGTCCTCAATCAGGCAAAGAGCTAGAGGAGCTGAAGAGTATGACCTTCTGTCCATTTTAAGGCATGGTCACTGCCTTTTAGCCCACTGAGGCTAGCATTTTCCAAGGAATGTTCTTTCCCAGGCTAAGCTGGGAGGTGGGTAGGCTGGTTTTGCAGAGCTGGGTGAATGCAGGAAGCCCCAGAGCCCCATTTTAACCCTCCTGCAAAAGAAGCAGTTCACCTCCGCTTCTGGACTGATGACACTGCAGTTGAATTTCTTCCTAGCCTTTGGAATACCCAGTCTCAGGTCACCTCCAGTTTTGGCAGAGTAGGAGATGGTGTGGAAATGTTCCCCTCTGGCAGAGACAGGCAGTGACTGGATTCACCATTGCAGTCAGCTTTTGGTCCAAGCACTCCATTGATATAATTAATGCTGCGTAGGGGGGAGCAGCCACTTCTCTGAAGCCCTTTGCAGGAGCTTTGGAGTCTGCCCGTGCACTGTTTCTGTCTGTGTGTCCCTCTGCCATTCAGGGTTGGAGGAATGACTAGTGCTGACGACATCAGTTGTTGGCCTGTATTAATTATTTCCACGGGTTCTATTTACTTGCATGTTCCCTATGGGAATGTTGTGCATACAGATCACAGCAGCACTTAATTTTATTGCAGTGAGAGGTTGAGGCTGGGGAAGGGGAGGAGTGAGAGGAGAGAAAGGGTCGTGTATGCGTCAGCCCTGTCAGGCTTTTCCTTCTGTTTCATTTGTGCTGAGGTTTTTATTATCATTAAGCCGATTGTATCTGTGGCACAAAGGGCTGAGTTACCTCGGTAACCACACTAGCTGGGCTGGTAATCCATTTATAGCATCACTGCTCAGGTCTGATTAAATTAGCATGCTGATGACGTAAATGCTTGGCTCGGTGATGCTGATGAGGCTGCTCCTAATAGGAACTCTCGCCCTTACATTTATTCTCATTTATTTCATGAGACCCCTGCAGGAAATGTACAGAAATAAGGCTACAGATGATTGACTCTTGTTTTCAGAACAACTTGTGCTGCTAGCAACAGACAGCACTTGATCTGAATGCAGACGGCAGCCTGCGCATTTCGCCTTGTCTCTTCCCGCTGCAGAATTCCCCACACAGCCCTGCCGAGGCAGAGCCCTGCTCTCCAGCCCTGCTTGCCATCTGCCACAGCAGCAGCGGGAGCAGCTCCTCTGCCTGATGGGTTATTTCCAGACACTGCTACAAAAGAAATAAAAAAGGTAATAATAAAAGAAAAGGAACACCCTGGTTCATTACTCCCTCTTGTGAGATTCCTGCAAGCACAGACATCCTTTTACTCACTCCCAACAAGCCAGTTATTTATGTCTGAATTCTCAGTGTCGAACAATACTGTTCCGTGCTCACATGTGGATCAAATGCTTTCAGCATCTTCTGTCCAGCCCCTTGAGGGAAAACACTGACAACTGCATGATCACATCGCTGTCCCTGTTGTTTGATGAAATGGCTAGAACAAGAGGACTGAGAGTTGCTGAAACCCCTGGTTTCCCTTCTGAGCCCTGCCTCTGATTTAGTGGATAAGGAGTCTTTGGGCAAGCAGCTTCCTAGCAGGCTATTTGGTGCTCCCAGGACTTCAGGTTTTCATCTGTAAAAAGAGAATTTAAAAGGATGCTTTTTCTTTTTTTCTTTTCTGCAAGAAGCATGGGAGTGATTAAGAGTGTTTAAGTTCTGAAAGTACTTGGAGATTCTCAGGTGGAAACTCTGTGGTTCTGAACAATTTGCCATTTTAATTGTCAGATTTGATTTATCCAGTTGGCATAGAAGGATTTAAAAGGAATTTTTAAACAAAAGCAGTTTTGGGATGGAGGACTAAAAATGCAATAAATTTTAAGTAGCAATAAATAGTTTGGCATTTGCCCTGGAGTATGAGCAGATGTGGTTGCACAGAAACCACTGGACTACACCTGCTTTCAGTTGGATTTGGAGATGGAAATATGTTATTTGTGAAATAACGAGCATAGTTTTGAGACACAAATGCAAATATGTCAATACTGCCATTTTTGGGCCTGCAAGTTCTTACCTAGCATTCACAGGGCTTTTCCTATGACTGGGATAAAGGTCATTGGGTACATGGGAGCCCTCTGCCATGCCTTTCCCAGCTGTGGTTGCTCTCTTTGAGAAGTATCTGGCGCTTGAAGGAATCTGCAGCTTTACAAAGATGAGGGGCACTGAATTTGTCAGTGGCAGTGCTTTACCCGCCTGGCAGCCAGCTGAGTGGAGCATCCCCATGCTGCTGCATTTGCTCTGTGCTCCCCGTGCCATGATAGGGAGCAACTGAGCTGAGGATGCTCCCACTCATTCCTTGGACGGTGTGGGACACGTGTGCTCTGCCAGCACCACACTGAGAGCTCGGCTCTGCTCCCCAGCCTCCTGCCAGAGCAGGTGCACTCTATTAATGAATGTATTTCGAAGAGTTTGATTCTACCTCTGGCTCAGTTCAAAGCATCCTGCTGTCAAGAAGTCCTGCACCCATGGCCTACGATGCCTTACCCTGGGGCTTCCCTTTAAACTCAAACTTCTATGGTTAATTCCATTAATTTACTATTTTCAGTGTAAAAAATGTGAAAGTCAGCACCAGCAGCATGTTCAGGAGGGGCTGTGGGTACTCCTTAGCTGGACTCAGCTTCCTCCAGAAGTTACAGGCATGGGCAGCATTTTCCTGATTTATTTCCAGGATAACCTCCACTCCTGGTAGAATGAGCTGCTCCAAGGGATACAGACTCCTGGGCACCCACCAAGGGATACAGATTCCTGGGCACCCACCCAGCACATGAGGTGGTAGAAGCTCTCAGAGGAAATGTCCAACACTCAGCAAGAGGAACTCCAGACTGTACTGAGGCTTGGGAAGTCATCCCTTTCCTCCTCAGGTCCACAGCATCTCTGCTCAATAAGTAAATAATCAGCTCTCTTTTGATTGCCACCCTTTGGTTAATTAACCCATGTGCTGGGCCTGACAAGAGTGCGTGGAGTGGAGATTGCCATCTCTGTTCCAGCAGCATTCACAAACTGACTGGCAATATTTTGGCATCAAAAGCATTCCTATTCATTTAAGGGACATCACAAAAGCCTAGTTGAGGTCTGAGCCACTCTTTTTCAGCTTTTTCTTTTCCCAAAGATTTATCCAAAATAAGAATATTTTGGTCTGAAGGGTCTGCCCCTGATTTGGTTGGCTGAAAGAGAAGTTACTTGGGCTCTAACAAGCTCAAGTCAAACGAGGACCACAGGGCAGGAGGGGAAGTCCCACTGAAATTCCCCTCCCTTCCCCACAGGTTTCTGTGATTTTTGGCATGAGTGCATTGCCTTAAGAGTGCCTGGAAATTTTCATTATAGGTGAGCAAAATTTCAACTCATTTGTCTACCAAATTAAAGCGAGGCAGGAGATGAACTGTAATAAAATTCCTGTTTGTTGAAACAAACCCATTCTTGCTCATTTGGAGAAAAAGAAAAGCCTCTCATGTTTGCATGTATTTGGATTTTGATGTTGCTTGAGCCTGGTCCCTCTTTTTTCTGAAGTCCTTGGGATATTTGTATCATATTCCAGTGGGAGAGGAATCTGTTGGCAGAATTTGCTTTAACATTATAAGGATTTATTTTTTTAAGCAGGGTAGCAAGAATTGGGTTTTTTTAACTATTTTTATTCTTCCAAAGGAAGGTTTGCTGCTTATTATCTTACAAGCTTTTATCTGTTGCTGAGTCATGGAAGTGAGAAAATGTGTAGGCGTCTTAGCATAAGAGAGAGTAATACTGCCATTTACATTTACAGACAGTTATGCTTTCCAGAAATTTTTTTTTTGTGGGTTACAAAAGTGATTAATCTGCCGTTGAAGCTGTCAAAGGAGGTTTTCTGTTTAAGAATTTTTTGAAAGAGAGAAAAATCTGTTTCTACTTATAGGAAATAATAAGGTATAAATTGAAATTAAAAAAAACATACTGAAAGAACAGACAAGAAAATGTTCCCTTTCCTAATTATATTTTTCCCTTTTCTTTTTATGTATCTATCCATCTGTCTATCAGCCTATATATCTATTCTTCTGTCTCATGGAAAAGTCATGTGGACTTTGATACAAAGCTAAATATAGTAGAATTATGGCCAAGTTCAGTATTATCAATTCCAGCTGTTAAAAATATCATAGGATCAGTCTAAAATAATTTTTATTTTCACTTTAAAGAAAACTTATTTCAGTTTCTTTTTAGTTTTCCATCAGGCTATTTAGTTTTTTATGTTTTAAGTTTTGTCTGCACAGTTGAAAACTGCATTTTTTAAAAATGAAGTCCAGAGCCCTCAGTTAAATGTTTCTCTGCAGTAGTAGTAGGATAAACTATTTATTTTCTTTTCCTCTATCCTTTTTTGTAGTTTTTTTTCTTTTGCCTTAATTTTTTTTCTAATTGCTGTTAGGTTTTTCTATTATTTTGAAAAAAGGGAATTTATTACAGCTGAGACAAATCCTTTCCTCCTTAGGACATATTCTCAGTGGTGGGAACTGTAGTGCTGTTGGAAGGCTAAAGAGAGTTCACCAGTTGCAACCAAATTTGTGTAGACCATCGACATCAATGGCATGAGTAGCTGTGATTCTCTGTTGTACCCATTCCTGAGGACAAACTGGACATTAACTATTTTAGCCTGTAAGTTGAGTGGTTTAGTCCCTATCAAAGTAGGCAGTGATGTTTTCAAGTGATCTTCTTTCACAGTAGGGGTGGGAGTATAAAAACTTACTCTACTTTCAGCAGGGTTTATCCCATTATGAAGAGCATAATATGCCCAGCAAAATCTCTCTTTTGGGGGTTCCAGCTGGAAGCTGGAGCTGTCACAGGTAGCCTTGGGCAGAGAGAAGGAGTGTTCATCATCGTGCCTGAGGACTGCCTGTGGGGCAGAAGGATGTCCCTCCTTGTCCCACCTATCTGAAACCCTCAGCCCAACCCCAAATGGACTTTTGACAAGGGCATGTAAGGACAAAGGGGAATGGCTTTAAACTGAAAGAGAGCAGGTTTAGATGAAATGTAAGGAAGAAATTCTTCCCCAAGTATGGTGAGGCACTGGCACAGGTTGCCCGGAGAAGCTGTGGCTGCATCATCCCTGAAGTGTTCAAGCCCAGGTTGAATGGGGCTTTGGGCAACCTGGTGTAGTGGAAGGTACCCTGCCCATGGCAGAGGTTTGGAACTGGATGGATGTTCAGGTCCTGTCCAACCCAAACACTTCTATGACCATTTAATCAATGCCACATCTGCTCACTTGCCTTGGTTAGAAGTGTTGTTTTCAGCATCTCCCTTATCCCTGCTCTGGTTAAAGTCTCTGGTCTCCTCATCCCCCCATCCTCCTCACAGATGCCCTTTATCCCTCCCCAGCCATACTAGCTTCAACCATGATCCTTTAACCTTCAGCAGAAAATTATTTGTGCCATGTAAGAGGAATATTGATTTTTACATCACATGGCCATGAGGCATCAGAAATTACATTTTTTTCCCATAAGTGTGGCTTATCTCTAGCTTTTAGGAAAAAAATTAGCTCTGGGCCCTGTGAGATTTCCTGTTCAGGGTGAATGGGTTCTGCTTTTAGACCTTTTCACTGGAAAGCCACACGATGCAGCTGGACTTCTAAATTAAAGGGGGAAGGGAATTAACCTGGCTTAACCTAAGTTTTGACAATTCCATTGAGAGGCCAGTGACTCATTTAGAGAATTCATCGAGTCCACAAGGGTTAGAATGATACTTCTGAAAGCTTATAGAATGTCATTGCTTTGTGTTTCAGCAATTGGGTCCTGCAGTGAATTTTTGTGGCTTGTTATGGAAAAAAGATTTACTGATGACTTGTGATGCCAGGATGTTTTCTCTGTGCATAATTTTTTTCTTAAAATACAAATACATCATAAACCTCAAAAGAGAGAAAAAAAAAAGGATACATTGCAAACTAGAAATTAAATATGATTTAATCCCATGGTAAATTCAGACCTAGACCTGAATTCCCCTCACTCCCCTCAGTTCACGTCTGGAGCTCAATTTGACCTGTGACAAACAAGAATTAAAGCCACAAAACTCCATTTTGGATCCGAAATTCGTTGCAGTTTTTGGGCATGCACTGCTGAGTTTTGGAGAGCTTTGAGCCCTTATTAGAAACTTTGTTGAAGCCAAGCTCCCAGATTTAAAATTAATACTCCCCAGTCCCAAAGGTTTTTAGCATTTAGTACTCCTGCCCCAGAGCTAGAAAGTCACTGTTTCAAATTCTGGAGTTAAAAATGTCAAAATCAGTTAGACTGCAAGTCGCAGTAGCCATCAGTATGCATTTATACATCCACCACAAGAAAAGAAGTAAGGAGAGAGGGAGGGTATGTCTGTTTGTTTTGAATTACCATGCTTGGGTTCAATTCCTCATGCAGAAGGGTTCGTGGCTGGGTGCACAGATCACAGTGCACAGCTGGATGTGCTGCTGCTGGGACAGGCTGAGCTGAGTCCTTGGAGGTGTTGAGGTTTAGTCCAGTGCAGGCTGTATTTAATCTTGATTAGAAGTTTCATTTGCTTTCATTCAGGCTGCAGCAGGATGAATTGCCAAGATGGCCAGCGTGTTGAGTTTTAGCAAAGCTGGACAATTAGTGCCTGGGGAAGGTCAGATTGGTAGGGTTCATTACTGTTTGCATAGAAACCTCCAGTGTTCCCAGTGGGGAGACAAACCAGGTGAATTCAGAGGCAGTGGAAGGCCAAATCCAGATCTGCAGCAGGCAGGATGTTTGGAGTAAATCTGCTGGAGTCAATAGACACACTTGAGCTGGCACCACTGTCCCCGAGATGAGAATCTGGCTTGATATAAAGCACTTTTAAAAATGTAATTCAGGTACTGAGGGATATGGAAGAATATTTTAGTTGTAAGCTGTGACTGTGATAACCCAGTGAGCAAGCCATGGAGCAAATGTTTTGGGATATTATTTTGGTCCAAGAGCAGTGTAAGTGGGAAAAATTACAAATCATAACCTAATTGGGCTCATTAGGTCATTAGTGACGAAGTTTAGGAACTTCTTTTTTCTCTTCCTAAAGCTCACTGAGCAGAGTGGAGCATAGCAAAGGTGAAAGTCTGGTATTAAACTAGAATATAGTACTTAGCTGTATCACAAAAGGTTGACTTTTTTTGCAAACTGTATAACCTAGTCAGCAATATCAGTCATTGAAAACATAGCTCTTGCATTCTGATTAAGAATGAAGAGAAGGGAGTCATTGAAAACATAGCTCTTGCATTCTGGTTAAGAATGAAGAGAAGGGTTTTGTTTGTTCTTTCTTTTGTTGGTTTTTTATATTAAAGCTTACAATGGCTATTTGTGGTCTTGTTTCCTCAAGGCATATTTAGAAAAACTGGATTAATTTATAATGCCATTTGCAACAGAACGAAGCCTGGTGAGGCAATGGATTTTACATTCCTTTACACAGGCTTTTTAGAGTGATACTGTTGTGATTCTTAATTTTTATCAGTGTGTTATTTGAGTAAACATTTTATTTACCATACATTTAATATAATTATATGTTCTATGAGAAAAGGAAAATAGTGCAGAAACAGTGATTATTCTGAGTTAACTCTTGAATTTAAAAATAATCTCAACTTTCTGTATTGTTTCATACCCAAGTATTTCTGTGGTACAGATGGCTTTTTTGCTTGTGCTATAAATTAATGCTCTCTCTTTCACTCTTTCTGACTGGCTACAGTACTGCCCTGGTGTTTTGACTGGAAGTGCTGCAGGGGATTTCTGTGTATCTGGGTGTATGTATTTATATACCTGGAGACTAATTTTAAAAGCTACAGCAGGTGGAAGAAAACCTTTCCAATCAGATTTCTCAACATCGAGCTTGGAGTCTGTGATACTGTGGAAAGATTAAGGTATTTCGGGCACTGGTGATAACCCAGGCAGACGGATAAATGAGGGAATGTTCCACTCCACTTCCCAGAAGGAGCCATCTGGGAAAACTGTTAAATTTGACCTGTTGCTGGAGCTCATCAGCCTTTTGGAAAGGTGTACACTGAACCTAATAGGAAAATAACCTCTCTGTCACATATGCCTGTCTTTTGTGTTTTTTGGGGAATTTTTTTGTTAGACTCTTATTTTTTTGGTGTGGCTATACAGTTTTTTTCCTGATGCTAACCTCTCAACTTATTAACTTGAACCATTTTGTAGCCCACTAAAAATACTGGCAAATGACAGTGGGTTCTGGACCTCAAGTGAACCATAAGAAAGCAGATGTTGTATGAACACAGAATTGTTCACTGATGCTTCTGCTCTTTTGCACAGCTATTTGCACAGGCTTTAAAATGTGGGGAAAAGAAGAATGAAAACACATGGTTTTCACAGGAAGTAGAGACAATACTAACATTCAAAAATGTTTATGCCCTCTGGTAGGAAAATGTTTTAAATCGAGTTTATAAGAGTTTTGGAATTCGAAGAGATAAATTGGTTATAAATACAATACAGCAAATAAATGGAATAGTAAACAAATAAGTAACACAAAGTAAACCAAGTAGTGTCTGGGCGCATATGTATTTCCTATTATTTTATGTGTGCATATGCACACTATTTTAGTGTTCTCTAGAATTAATAAAGGAAGAAAGCTTGTATACTCTATAAACACTCTAAAATTCCTTTCCAATTTAGTAGGAAATGAGAAGTTTTTATAGCGGTTTTGGACTCTTCTTTGTGTCTGTTGTTCAACATAAAATAGAAAATGATAACTTTTCCATATAAATGGTAGAAGACTTCTCCAAAAGACTTAATGTATGTGGAATTTTGTCCTGTCACTCACAGGTGCAGACCTCTTCCCTCACTCATGCATTTTCCATTATACCTTCTTAGTCTACTTTTTGGAATCATGATGCACATCCATGGATAGTGGTATAACCCTCAAACCTGCCCATATTTGTCATGCACAGGAACTTCTTTTCCATTGCAAATAGAAAGTTATAAAAGGAAGGAAAAAAAGTCTGTGGGTGCTGTAATTATGATACTTTAAGTTTTACTAGCTTAGTAATAGCAAAAGTCATAAAAATACTTTGCTTACCCAAAGTTCTTATTTATAGGGGGGTGGGGGCTTCCCCATTGTCAGGCTTAGCAATATTTGCCTAAATTAAGCAAGGGAATTTGTTCAGCCCATTAGAAGGACCCAGTCTGATGAATGGAAATGCTTTGGACATTCCTGCATTGCTAAGACTTAGAGGAGATGTTCCTCAAGGAGCTGTTTCAGTGCTCTGTGCTCGTTGTGACTTGTCTTCACATGGTGCAGTGCTGGTTTTTTTGTGGTCTTTGCTTCTGGGATTGTCCTCAGTAGTTCTGCCTTTTGGTGTGGCCAAAGGACTGTGGTACCTTTTTACAGCTCTTTATGTAATTTACTGCTGAGTCCATGTGCCACTGATTAAAGCTGTGCAGGGGGCTGCCATTGCATAGTCCTCAGGTCCAGATGGGTGCAAGTAATGTCATTTTAATGATAAGAGTGGGAAATTACAGAAGTATCCCAAGATTAATTCAGCAAATGTTTAACTTCTCTTGACTGGCATCTTCTGTACCTTTTTGACAGTTATGTGTCATGCTGGTATCTGATACTCTTTTAGATAAAGTTGCTACTGCATTTGAAGTGGTCAAGTTGAATTGCTTAAATAGAAGAGTTTAAATAATAACTAACCCTTCAATGAATTAAGCTAGAATTATGGACCTTGACTGTCCACCAGCATTAAAAGTATTTAGGTCAATTGTTTGCACATCTTTTAAAACTGGTCTCTCAGAGAGTCCTTCTCATAAATACCAGATGATCAGTCATCAGAGAAGGAAAAGCAAATAAAAAGCTCAGAGTAGTCATCGTAGCGATAGTATTAGGTAAACAAAAAGTAAATATGAAACTGAGAAGGAAATTCTTCCCTGGCATAACACTGTTGTGTTTTGGAGACCAAATTTTTCAGATGTGTTGAGACTCTTTGGAATTAACGGAGTGTTGCAAAGTAGAAAGCCAGATTGCCTGAAACACTTGACGCCCACACTAAAAGCTGAACCAAGGTGTGTGTCTGTAACTGCACACATCAGTTGTGGAAGGCTGTTTTCCATGATAAAATATTGGAGGTCAACTCTTAGCACCTTTTCTTCTGTGCACAATCTCCCATGGTTTCAGGCTGGGCCATCACAAGGAGTACAAAAGAGGTTATGGACGGAAACATTAACAACTATGTTGACTCCTTTTCCACCTGTGGTAGCAGCTGAAAAACAGATCAAAGCTCAGAAGCAGTTGTGTTCTTGTAACACTTTATGGCATTCACAAGGCATTCTCTTCATTTGAGAACCAGAGAGGAACACTTTATTAGATTTCTCCTCTTCTTCTTTTGGTATAATGCCTGGGAGCAGTCTGTTTGAATACCTTGATAGCTTCTGGTGATCAAGCCAGCAAATTGCATCTCACATCTCCAAAGTCTGAGTGTAGCTGCTGATCCATGCACAGCCCATACATCCGTGACACTCGTTTGTCAGCTGTAAACTAGAAATGAGAGAATGATGAAAGTGTAAAGAAAAAATTATAAACGTGTTTTGGCTGAGGGGTTTAAGGTTTGGACCAGACTTCAAAACTTTGGATTGGGTTCTAAGGACATTTTGACACTTAAAAGAAATCTGTGTTAGCAACTGAGCTGTGTGCATGGCATAGCAGCAGTGCAGATTTGTGAAGATGTGTCCTCAGTGTGCTTGGACTGTCTGGACCTCATAAAGAAGGCCAGGGAATGCTGTATATTGAAAATGCATCAGGTATGCTAAATGGGAGCAGTCCATCCATTTAGGATCTCTGGACATGAAGCAGCCCAGCTGGAGCTCTACCAGGACTCCAGGCATCTGCAAATCCCAAATGAGAGGCCAGATTTCTCATTTTCACCCAGATGTTATTTCAGACAGAAAAACGTTCAGGAGAACTTGGCCATACATTACCACTGGCAAAGCTGCTTGTTCAAATACAGAATTTGAAGTCAGCAGGAGGCAGAGGTGCCTGCACATCAGGAAACCCCCTAAAATGCCTGTTCACATTTTCAGGTACCTAAAGACCAAGGTTTCAAAGCAGAGTATCTTATTTTTCTCTGGGGTTATCTTTCCCATACTGAGGGGGAGCTGGGTTATGCTACCTGAGGCAGAAGGTAGGCTCAGCCCAGATGCTGCTCCTGGAAAAGCAGCAGCTCCGATTCCAGCAGGAGCCACTGTTCAGCACTGAGGTGGAAGAGGAGGTGGGGAAGGGTGTCCCATTCATGTCATCCCCCTTCATACACTAGAAATAAACTTGCAACACATTCTCTTGGTCATGCCTTGGCTACAGGATGAGGCAGAATCCTGGCAGATAGTCTGAGCTGTTGGCACTCAGAAATCCCTTTGGTGTATTGCTGTAGCTGAGCTTGAGTGGCAGGGCACTTAATGCAGGGAAAAGGGATCTCTGCTTCTTACAGTCACATCAAAATTACCTGCTTATTGTGGAATTTGTCTCCACTAACTTGTGCTGTCTAAATATTCATTGACTTGTCTTGCCTGTTTTTACCCTTCTTTTACAGTCAGCGGAGAGAAGTAGATTTCCCCAGTGGATGATTCATCTCCCCTGTTTTAGGCTTCAGTATTAGAATGGAATAAATGACCCTGTACATTTCAGAGAGAGAGAGAGCTTTAAGCACCTCCAGCTAGCCAAGGTGAATGCCCACCATTGGTGGTAGGAAAAGCCAAGTTAATTTTTCACCGTTTCCTGCCCTTCCCACCCAGGCCTTCAACTTCCACCACCATTGAGTGCTACTTAAAAGATTTCAGGTGGCCTGAGCTGGCCCTGTGTTTCAGCCCAGCTTGTGTCAGTGGACCATGCAGGAGAGGGGGCTGAGTTAGGAGGAGAGATGCTGCAGTGGCCCGTTGAACTGGCAGCCCCCTGAGAACGCCGCTTCTTGGGTTCAGCCCACCGGTAGTTGCCAGGTTTCTGCCTTTCGAGGAAGAAGAGTTGTTTCATTCCTATCCTGGAGTAATTAGTGACTGAAATGCCAAAAAAAGACAGCCCCAGCTAGAGCCGTGGTTCTCAACCTCTGCTCTGCAAACCCTGGGGGTCCATGGATCACTTCTAAGGTAACTAAGAAGAATTCAATGAAAGGTAACTGGAAAACCCATGTTTATTGTCAATAGATTAACTTTCTCCATAAAGGAGCTTGTCTCTTCTGAAAAACATTTGGGGGCTGCCGAGCATAAAGGTTGAAAATCACTGAGCTGGAGTAATGTATCTTTGTATGTAATAATTTGACAGCTAAAGGGCTAAAGCTATTCAACTGTACCTTTATGAAAAAATGTCTGGAGAATTGAATAGAATGTGATAAACTTTGTATTGGCATTTTTGATTCAGTCTCTGAAACCTGAGTAACTGAAGGGATTCTATAAAAATAATTCTACAAATGTGCAAAGTAAAAGAATGAAGTCCTTTTCATATGGATTCCAGCTGATCATATAGAATCATGCTCATGCTGTAGACTATGATTATTCTGTACTCTTTTGAAGATTTAACCCTGACAAATGGTAAAGAATTATAGGTTCATTTCTGTAGAACAACAGGTTTCATCCCTAGTACCTATGCAGTGACTTTTTAGTTGTAGATGTACATTGAATTTAATTTAAGATATATGTAAATGATTTCTACAGGATAAAGAATCAAAGATACTCAAGATTTTGGATTTGCCCACCAGGGTAGCTTTGAATCCAGACACCCAGCTCTGAAAGTCAGATCCCTTGGACAGTGTGACATCACAATGCCATAGACTTTCCCTATGATGACTGGTACAAGAAACTCCTGAAAACGTTTATGAACCTCCTCTGCATTTAAAAAGACAAGTCAGATTTTGCCAAGCAAAGTTATTCCCCTCATGGTTTTACATGGTAAACTTTTTTAGAAGTGTTTTGGGGTTTTTTCCCTCCCACATTTGATTGAGTTTTACTTGATTTTGTCAGTATTACTTCACCTTTACTTGAACTGCTGGATAATTCATTTGTAGAAGAGGCAGTACATTTAGGTACTTCCATCTGTGTTTAAACAAGGCTCTTGTGCTTTCCCATTAAAAAAAAAAGATTTTGTATTATAATGTGGTAGAGGAGGTTCTGAATTTAACTCCTTCCTACTCTAGTTTCTCTCAGCGACTCTATGTTATCAACACCTGGGGTTTCTAGTTTACTCTCTTTGCAAATATGAATTTGCAAGAAGGGGTTGATGGTAAGTAGTGTGGTTTTAATTTGCACTTGCGAAGTGTGTCAGACAGTTTCATCAGGGCATGGCGAGCAGAGGAAAGCCTGTCTTCCTCTGAAAACAGCCCTCAGAGGATGTCAGAGAGCATGTTTGGCTGCGATAATCACTTGCAAATGCAGTATGGTTTTGAAATGAGCTGTCCAGGAGCTGCTGGAGAAAGGGATGCCTGTGCTCCTGTGAATTCACTCTTTGTTGTTCTCCTTTTTCTTTCTCCTGCTTCTACTTGTTTTCATGTTTCTGAGCAGTCACTTTGATGTGCTTTTGGATGAGTCTACCTTGTTGTGTTGGTGGAAGTTCTGTGGATTCACTTGGATGAAACATTTGTGACAGTCATCTGTTTTGCTAGACTGTACCCAGTGATATAGATAGCCCCTTCCAGGCTTCTGTTCATTACTCCATCTACCTGGCATCTTTACAGCCTCATCCATCCCTCCTATCCTCCTAGTGCCTTCCAGACAGCTGTTGAAATCGCTCTTCTAGTGGTATCGGAGTACCCTTTTGTTGTCCTTCCACACATTCCTGTCCTCAGAGCAGGAATCTTGTCCTTAGTGCCTGTTCATTTATAAAGTTTTTCCTTAATCCATTAGTAATCTTAAGGTTTAAGCCTGGGGTGATATTTGAGTGCATGGCTGGACTGTGGCCACCCTTCTCTCTCTCAGGCAAAAGGGCAGAGGATTTATGGTGATACCTCACCTGTGCCCTTGCACAGGAGCTACAACCAACTTGTGTCCTCATAAATCATCAATGCTCCAGTAGTGTTAAATTCCCTGTAGCCTGTCCCATTTCTCTACTACACCACATCAGCTAGCCTTACACCTCCCCCCCAATAAACCCCAGCTTTCATCACACACTTGCCCAGTGCCCTCAGAGGAATTCAGAATGAGTCACGCAGGGCGCCTCTGGGGACTCCTACTGATGCAAACTTCCTCCTCCTCAAGGCAGCCTGTGGTTTGATGCCACAGTGCAGCCAGTACTTGTTAGCTCAGGCCTTCGCTCTGGTGTTGATAGCAAAGTCTGGGCTCTGCTCCCCCAAATTGCCACCTTCCTTCACTGGACTCTGGTGCAGGAGGGCATACTCACAGCTCATCCTCTCTGTGGTGTCAAACACAGGAGCTGCTTGGTACCAGTCCACAGATTGTGAGGGTTTGGGGTTTTTTTGGAAGAAGGTTTTATCACTTATTATTAAGGTGTATTCCAGACCAGGCAGGAGACTGGCATCAGTGAAGTGAAGTGTTATGTGGATTTTTATATGTAAGATTGAAGTCCCCCAGTTCTTGAGATAGGATCAGAAGAGCTTTAGTAGCATCTGTCATGACCTGCTTCCAGAGTCTGCATTCAGAAATACAGAATGTGATGAACAGAGCTCACTTATGTTATTTTGGTTTGGTCTTTTCCCCTCCCCCAGACCAGCCATTGTCTTTATAACATTATCTACCTTCTACCTCTTCTCATGGAAAAGAAAAATGCTTTTCTGGTGGTAATTACACAGTGCTTCATTGTGGACCTTTCATCCCATTACAGTAAATGGACAAACTACTATAATTTACAAGAATGAAGTGAGGTGAGGAAATGGGAAAGTTTCTGGCACTCCCAGGCATAAATGCCAACCTGACATGGGAGAACAATTCTGACAGAAAGCAAGTTTTCTTGCTAGCAGTGGGTGCTGGTGCAGTTGTTTTCTGATGCAGGGATGGAGGAGTGCCGGCTTTCCTTCAGGTGTTTCAGAAGTAGAAGAATCAGGCACTATTAATGGAGGGCTGCAGACCCTTAACCTGTCTCTGCCCTTGCAGTTCAACTGAGACACACTTCAGCTCTTCCTTGCTCTCCATTTGAAAATCTCTTCAGTCTGTCTATGTGCTGCCTTGTCATGGATCTGTTAGCAAGGTCAGGGTGTGAATACATTGAGATGTTTTTCCTCCAGCAGAAGTTTGCTGCCTTATTATTCCCCACTTCTGAATACACACCTTTCACACCTCTCAGAACAGACTGATGCTCTTATTTGCCGGGTTTTTTGCTGATTTATAGTGTTTCCTTGTGGGAGTTTTGCCCTAAAGGTGTGATTGCAGGAGTAAGGTCTTTACCAGTGCATCAGCAAAAAAGTATTTGCACATCACCCGGGAGGAGCTGCCAGTTGGGTGGTAGAGCTTCCTTATCCCTTGGGAAGACTTGCTTGTAGGCTGTGCACTAGAAACTGAGTGGGTTGCACTTATCTTTTTTTCCTTTGTGTGAGGTGGTTACCAAATGTTGGAGGACACAGCCACCTGTACAGAGGATGAGTTTCTCCTGCCCCGTACAGAGGATGAGTTTGGAACCCTTGGAGGCTCAAGGTGGCTGAAGTTCCCCCAGCCCCCTCTGGGTGGTTTGGCAGCAATTAATTGCCGCCACCTGCTGACCAGGCACAGGATTTTTCTGGCCCCAGTACAGCTTGTGCATGTCCCAAAGAGTCCTCACCATGCCCTCCCCAGGAAGAAGGTGGTGGAGGTCAGGGTGCCTGCATAAATGGGAACACCTGGGGACAAATACAAGTTTGGTCATTTAAAGGTGTCATATGCCTTGGAGTGCACATAAGCATGGGTAAAGGCTGCCTTTGGGTTGCTGTGAACTTGTAGATTATCAAGCAGATCATGGATGAGATCAAGCCTGGTACAGGAAGTTTGAATGAGACATAACCTCATATAACTATGGTGTTAGGTGCAGTCAAACTGCATGTCTTGACTTTGATGCATTTCTCTGTAGAAGGCATAAAATTCAGGTACTCTTTTAGAATAAAGGAAAATAGAGAAACAAGAAAATATGCCTAATCCTAAACTCTAGAAATTCAAGTTACTCTTCTTTGATGTAGTGAAAAGACATAAAGAGTGTTGGTCAGTGTTCTTCAGAAACTTTGGCACTGTCAGCTCTTTAACAAAGATGTCTTTTCACATTGGTGTTTTTGAACATTTAAATGTGAGGTAAGCCAGACAGACAAGTACACTAGACTGAAGGATGTATGATGCCTGTTACACAGCGTCACTGCAACAAAGCTTCATTCCATGGCCAAATTGCAGGAAGCAGCAGTATTTGCTGTGATCCTCTTCCCTGGCTGCCCCAGCATTGCTGTGCCTGGGGCACCGGTACAGGGTTACATGGCTGCCGTGGTAGGAGCTGACTTCTGAAGCTCTTGGAAATCCTGACCCACTTTCTGCCCTTTAATGAAGCATGTGTAGCATTTAACTTTTCTGGGGTCACTCCAGGTGTCCAACCAGTACAGCCAAGGTAGGGACACCTCAGTGACTTGCTTTGATCAGAGTTCATTCTTACAGCCTGGGACCTGCTTGCAGCCTATCCCAATCTGCTGCCTCCTGCACAGTTAAAGGAGCTCCTGTATTGGGACAGAACCCTACAAGTGCTCTAGGGACCCAAGGAATTTCATGTCTCCGTAGAAACTATAATCTCATTTTCTCTCTTTTTCGAAACAGCCTCATTTTCACAGGAATGCATGGGGTTTTCCCTAATTATCCTCTGGCGAGCCTCCCTTTTTTTTTTTTTTTGTGTGTGTATAATTTTTTAATTTGTTTGTTAGGAGGTGGAGGAGAAGCCTCCAAGGAGAGATGAAATGCCATGCACGGCAGTTCTGCTTTGCTGCTGCGGTGCCGTCCCTGTTCTGTCAGAGCAGGAGAAGGTTGCTATTACCATTCTATAAGGTGTGGCCCTATGTTACTCTTGCTTTCCTAAGTAGTTTGAGTTGCTGCACAGATGTTTCTGTAAACCCCCATTTCCACCCTCATTGCTCGACCCAGTGCCCAAGCAGCCCCTCCTGCTGACCCTGTGTCTCTCTCCTTGCTCTCCAGGGCTCTGGGACCTCAAGCAGCTCTGTTGCCACCACCCCGTCCGTGTCCACTCCTGTCACTGGCCACAAGCGGATGATCATCCCCAACCAGCCTCCCCTCACCGCCACCAAGAAGTCCACTGCCAAGGGCCCGGGGCAGCCAGCACCCATCCCGGTCACTCCCGTTGGCACCCTGAAGCCGCAGCCGGTGCCGGCCTCCTACGCCACGGCCTCCACGCCGAGCCGCCCGGCCTTCAACGTGCAGGTGAGGACGGCGCAGCCCAGCCCGCACTACCAACCGCCCAGCCCGCAGCCCGGGCACTACGGCAGCCTGGGGCCCGGCCAGCCCTACGCCACCGCGCCGTCCCGCCAGCCCACTGCCCCTCAGTACGGAGCGCCACCGCCCCAGGGGCCCAACTACGGCTACGGCCCTCCGCCCGGCCGGCCCGCGGAGCCGGCCTACGGATACGCGCCCCCGCAGGGCCGCTACCAGGACCCCTACTACGGGGGGTACGGTGGCAGGAATGGCTCCGAAGCGCCCTACATGCCGCAGAGCTCCTGGAAGGCTGAGCCGGCGTATCCTGCGAGTAATGCCATGGGCCAGGCTCCCCCTGGGCTCTACCAGCCACCGGGCACGAAGAAGACCTACATCACTGACCCGGTGCTGGCCCCGCAGCCGCCCACCCTGCAGCAGAAGGTAAGAGATACCAGTGGTCACTGACATTCCTGGGAGAGCCACATGGCTGAACGTGGCCTGAGACGCTCCCTGAAAGGTGGTGGGGGTTAAGGTGGTGCTATCAGGGGTGTGGGGCAGATCTCCCAACATATGGCTTCTTAAAAGCTGGAAATAGGGAACTCTCATCTGCTTTGAAAAGAGCCTCTGCAGGGGCTTAGAAAAACTGTCAGCCGCAAATAATGAGATGGTGTCACATGTGGAAGCATGGTGTCAGCCCATGGGAGGAAGGCTTTGTCCCTGTGACATGCTGCTGCCCAAGGACCTCCCTGGCCATGCCTCTTAAAGGCATCACTCAACTGGATGCTTTTCTTCTGCGCACTCCCAAGATGAAGTGAGAGGCTGGGTGTGAGCTTCTTCATGTATCTGGGGACATCCCTCGTTCAACAATTAATCCTCCCTGTCCTCAGGCAGATGGGAGGTACACGAGAGGCTGGTTTTGATTGTGGTTCAGAGTGATTGCAGAGGTTGTCCTCTGGTGTGTTGCTGTTCAAAGATCACTTATCACTGAAACCACATGGAAATGAGTCCCCACAGAGCTCGGCTCTGGTTTTCGTCTCCGATGTTGGTACACCGGCTGGCCCCCATCCACTTCAACAAGTACCTGGACCTCATAAAGTGGGTCTGCCTGGTTTCTCTGCCCAATCTGATCCTGCCTGGCTTTTGTCACTTCTGCTGGTGGCCATCTCTAATGTGGCTCTGGGAGGTGTTTTAGCTTTGTGGGGCCCTCACTGTGTATGACGAGCTGAGGTTCCACAAAGGGTGAGGTAGGGAGGCAATGATGCTGTTGCTGCCCAGGCCCACCTTGGCACGTCTGAGCACATCCGTGCTCTTGAGTTTGTGGGTGCTCACAGGGAAAGGGGAAAAAGCTTCTGATACATAACAGAAAGCCTGTCCTTTTGTCATTTCCTTCTCTAACAACACACAGATGTTCTTCCCTGAATTCCAGGTTTCCTGACAGTGGGAACTTTGAAAGGCAAAGATGTTTCAAGGCAGTTTAGAGAGGGCAAGAAATTACAGAAATCCTTGAAATATTGTCTACGAGCAGCTAAGAAACTTCTTTTTCTCTTTTATTCCCCTTCCTTAACAAGAACCTTTGAAGCAGGGAGAGAAGCAATAAACTCTCAGTTCTGCAGGTAGTTGGTATAGAGCTTAGATTGAAAAGTAGTGAAAGACACAAAATTTGCACATAGCAAATTTAACTGGTGTAAATGGTTGTGGTTCCAGTGGAGTCACTGAGGAAATGCTGAGGTATAGTAGATCCATATTTAGACTTTTATAGATAAAAGTAGGCTTATATATAAAAAAAAATTTAAAACTGTAGTTCAGTCAGCATCTCTATGGAAACGCAAATCATCTCAAGCCACAAACAGCAGAAACCTGTTAGTCTCATTTGCATTACAAAGCTGGAGGGACAATTTAATTTAGCTCAACTTGGGGGTTTCATGTATGCCTATATATATTTGTATATACATGTTGGTGTTTGTGCACGTGGCATTTGCAAATACACAGACAGAAATACTTCATAAATATCTCTATAAAAATAGTTTCAATTCTTCCGCAGAAGAGACTATCATCTGCTTGATGATAAATCCCTCCAGAAACTAACTTTCTCTTCCAACCTGCTAAATAGCTGTTTTCTTAACCTATTTCACTTTTGAACTTCAAATCTTCTGTAACATATTGATGGCAGGCTTTGCCTTTAAAGCAGTGTTGTCCAGCCTTACCACGTGCTGTTCTCTTCCTTTGCAGAATAACTCATTCATAAATTCAACTTCGGGAATTATTTCATTTAGAAGGGGAAAAAAAGGCTGTGTTAGTGCCAGGTATCTGTTAGGAAGAATTGTCATTGTAATTTGACTTGGCTATCATGTAAATCTTAATGTCTTTTTCAACACACACACATGATTCTGCATTTGCTTGTGTTTTGCCTTTTCAAGGTTGATTTGAGACCTTTCAGTTAAGGAAACAGAAAGGGTAAGAATCATTAATACATATCCCACAAAATGTAAGATGACCTTTTGGAATTTTTCTTCTTGCAAGGGAATTGTTTTAAAATATCAAACAATTTCTAAATGTATTCAGAAAAGTGCATGCCTAATCTTGAACACAGTTTATGTGCAAATTATTAAGGATGTCGTAGCAAATCCATCTCAGATTAAAAGTTCATGGTCCTTAATTCTAACATATACCATGATCCATCACTGTGAGTGGCAAATTTTTTCATTAAATTCGTTTCATGTTTTTAAAGGGTAAAAAAAAAAGGTTTATATTTGGCATTCTGGCTAGGAAGAGGTTCATGACACTGGCTCTGTGTTTTTGCTGGGTACTAATCATATTGAAGTCGCTGCTGATCCAAAATAAATCTGGATTGGTATGGGAACAGCAAATAATCTGTGCTGGTTCTTAAAGCCTGCTGAAAACAATGAGTTTTACTCACACACAATTCCACATTGCATTCTGTCCTTGGGCCACTAATGGGGTGACACTCATGCATGTGAAGCCTCTGGGCATTTTAGTTTTTTGCAGCACCCTGTCTAGCATTAGTGCCCAAGTCCTAGTTAGGAAATGATCTGGTGGAGTGCTTGTCCTCATTTAAACCTTCATGTGCTTCAACAGCCAAAAAACCTCAGGACCTTTCTCTTCTGGATGGTGGGTGATGGGGACTTCTGTAGGAGCAGCAGCAGAGTTCTCATGAGACCATTTGGCTACTCTCATGCTCTTGCTGTGCCTGCTTAGACCAAGTCAAAATCTGAAGCCTCTCAACTTCTCGTCTCCCAAAGGGCAGAGGGCACAAGGCCAGGGTGGCTCATTGGGTATACTCATTTCTGGCACCAACATGTCCATAGTTGACACATGACAAAACCAGTTTCTGATGTGGAGTATTCCCAGGACTTAGCCCTGGGGCCAAAGCAGGAGTGGTAAACTCCCAGCACTGACCAGCTCATCTATCACCAGGTGCTTCTGTGCTGGACTGGTTAAGACACCGAAAACCCTTGTTGAGTTCTCATATCTCCAAATAGTTTTAGGTCCTTTCACTGGTTTTGGTCATGTTTGAGCATTTTTGAGATACTATCATATCTTCCAAGTAGATTTGTGGACCTTTTAAGGACCTCATGTATCTCCTGCTGTATTTGAGGGGTGGCTCTAGGAGATCTGTTCTTCCTAGATCCCAGATATTGTCCTAATTCTACTCATAGGCTTTGGGAAATATATTCCTTCCTAAAGGGACCTTTCATATTTTCAACATCTAGACTAGGTACCATTTGAGACAGCTTTGTGGCTCTTGTCCAGAATGGTGGAAATCTTAATAAAATCATTGATCTCTTGAGATCAATTTAACAATTTGGTGAGGACAGAAGTGTCTTGTAGCTCTGATTTAGTACAGCATCCAAATCCACGTTTCTTTGCTGCAGATTTGCTGGAAGGAGAAAGAGAGCAATGTCCCTTTGGTAGCTGTGTCTCTTCTCCCAGACATGGCACCAATGCCCAAGTTCCTTAACCTGGTCAGCCACGGGTTGCAGTAACCCCATTCACATCTGTAGAGGCATCAGTGCTTATGGACATGGCCTCCTCTTCAGACAGCCCTTCAGTTTTGCACACCTTTCCAGGTGAGCACCATGAAAAGTGGGGAGACGCTGTAAACCAGGAGGATTTAACAAGGCAGCTCATGCTTGTGGCCTGGTTTGGGTGGTGGTGGCTGCTCATGACTAGTGGACCTCAGCCACCGCATGGTTTCCGCACTGCTGGAGGTGATTTCTCTGCTGCCTGCTGCACCCAGCCCTGACATGGTCTCATGCGGTTTGCAGTGCCCAAAAGGGACTGTGATGGCTCGCCGTTTTCTCGTTTTACACAGCTTTTGTCAGTTTTTCCACTGATTTAATATCTGTGATGGAGACATTCACTTGGAAGTTTCGTCTTTACCTCAGAAACATCTGCTCACCAGTGCCCTTCACTACAACTGATGCACTTCTCTTGCACTGGTTTAATAATTTTTAGTCTGCCATCACTCACATAAAGGAGATACCTCTGACACTTACATTTGAACCGAGACTAATTCTCTTGCTATTTGCTGTTAATTTAGCAACTAGAAATTTTTCCCTCTCTGCAGATGAATAAAAGCAGTCTGCCAGATTCCCTCCTGCTGTCACAGGGATATATGCCTTCCTAGAGTTGCTTTTGACTTGTGGAGAAAGGCAGGCAGCTTGCTTTGCATTGCTTGCCTCCCCCAAAGTGTATTCTCACCCAAAATTTTATGCTTTCACCCAAGTGTCTTCACAAAAGTCACGTATCAAAAGTTTTGAATGGATGGAATTTAGAGACAGTGTAAAATGATGATTGAAGTCGGTGTTCCGTCAGTGTGGCAGAGTGGCTTCCCATAGTTTTAATATGCTCAAATAAAGCAAACCAAAGTAAAATTAAAAAGGGTGATTTAAAATATTCTACTTTGGCATTTAATGAATTTAAAAAGTCTGAAAGCCAATGTGAAATGAAATAGAATGTGAAATTCTGAAATTCAGAGTTGAATCTGTGAGTTCAGTGTGACATTTCAAAATTTCCAGACGAATATGCAGTTCCTTTCTACCCTGAGAATAGCAACAAATGTCAAAATGTTGACATTCTTCACAAAACAGTAATTCAGAGCTCTAACCAGCACTAGCTGTATATCAGCTGCTGACTCTGTCATTGCTTCTGGGTGGATTAAATTAAATACTGTTGCTTCTGTTAAAATGAGGAGGAGGGGAAAGAAGGCAGTTGTGTCTAACAATAAGATGAGAAGCTCAGGACTTGTGGTACTGTGGCATTGAGAATGATGTTTTCCTCTTCAAGCTATTATAAATCTCTGCATGAAAATCGTTGTGGGTTTTTTCAGGTGAATAGGTGCTGGCAAGAGATGCAAAGAGGTGTTTGCAGGATGGTGTCCTTATCCTGACTGCAGAAATATGACACAGTCTGGTTTATACCCCAGACTTTTGAAAGAGCCCAATTCTTGGCTCAAAATGTGTTTAACATGTTCACTTGAGAACTTTGCTCTTTGTTCTTTGTATTATATTTTTATTATTTAAGCACTCCATATACTAGGCAGGAACCAGCTGATGACAGAGCAATTAATCAGTTTTTTCTCTTAGGTATCATATATTTGAATTGTTTTCCTGAAATAATGAAACAAAGAGTTGCCAAACAATTACCTTGAAGTTTAAGATAACAGGGAGCCTGCAGTTACAGGAGTAAGTCAGGTCAGCATATACTGAAAAACCAACTTAAATTTACAGCTTCAGGATGCAGCTTTTGCAGCTTTAGCCTTTAGTCAGCCACAATGGGTTAGAAATATAAGAGGAATAATTGAGAAAGAGGCTTTTGGCATAATACCTGGATGTTCTTTCTTGCTCCTTCTTAAAATAAGCTGAGGACAATGCCTCCACACATGATAAGGCATGGGGCAACCTTGAAGTTAATCAAGGGCTCTACTTCTGTGCTGGTTAACTCTTGATAACCGAGGGTCTACCTTTAGAGATCCTGCCAGACTGTGTTACAGGCTAACATAAGAATGTTGGGTCTGGGGTCATAAGATGCAGTGAGTGTATACTTCCATAGCATCAGACAGGGAGGCTGGCTGGTTTCCAGGCAGTGGGGCTTGCCTGAGCCCTGGGACTGCCTGAGCTCAGGTCTCTAAGGGGCAGCCTGATCTGTAACATGATGTGACATGGATGGTTGGCCTTGCTACTGGTTTACAGCTTTCATACAGAAAGCAGCACCCATAAAAGTGAGTGCCACTTAATTTGCAGACTCTGGCTATTGTGGGTGATGGTGCTGCTGATTACTGGAGGAGCTGGTTCCTTCCATTTAAAAATACACTGGAGTCCAGCTACATTGTAATTCTTTCAAAGCCAAAGCACCAGAGCGTGTGAGGAAGCTGTTCTGTCAGATAACCTCTGTGTCATTGTCAAGTTTATTGCAATGAAGCCAGAACTTGAATGGGTAGAGAAACGTGTCCAAAGTTAGGCACCAATTGATTAGGAGAGATGGGCAGAACAAGGAGACATGGAGCATCCTGGTGTAATTGGTGGCTCTTCTCTTTGAGGTGAGAAGGTCTCTGGCTGCCCTGTTGGTGTGAAACTCTTTGGGCTTATGGCTTGTTGTTAATGGCAGTGTCAAGAGAAGTCACTATGCTCACAACACAGTGACAGCATAGATGATGCTTTGGGTGATGTCCTGTTTTGGCCATGTCATTTGGAGTGGATCTTTCTATATTTGGGTTGTTTTCCCACTGACCTCTGTGAAGCATATTTGAAGTCTTAATCCAGCTTTTAATGGCACACATGCAGATAAAATAGTAATGGTTTGTTACTGAAGCACCACTTTGTGTAGGGGGCTGTGCACAGTTTAAAAGATCAATCATTTTTCCCTGGATAGGGGTGGTTGTGCATAGATAGGCTCTTGAGCCCAGTACTTGAATGAGCAGGCAAGTTAGAAAACTATCATGGTGCACAGTGAACAGTGCCAGCCATGAAGATCCCACCAAAAATAGATATTCAGTTGTAAAGATTACAAAGTAGTCTATAACATCTGTTGATATAATATTTGTTTCATCCAAGAATAATGGTATGAAGCAGTTGCTAATATATGGTTACATTTACTGATCATAAATGTTCTGGTGTTAAACTAACTTTGGCCTCCACATAATGGCCTTCCTGTTTAGATTTACCTCTGAATAACTATAAAGAAACATGATAACATAGTAAATTTAATAGCAGCCTTTGGGGGAAAAAAGTTTAAAAAAAAAAGAAGAGGTTTCCTATCACAGGCTGAAAGAACTCCTGCAAGGCAAACAGAATCTGCAATTACACTGACAGTTTTGTTCTTAAATGAAAATAATAGTGAATTATAAAGCTGTAAAATTGTTTTCACAACAATATTTTGTTTTTATAACTTATACTATTTCACTTAGTAGCTGCCTGGCTCCACAGCAAGTTACATAACATGGTATTATGAGTATGATGCCTCAACTTTTTGTCTAGGGAATTAATTTAAGGGCTCTAAACTTTCCAGTCACATTTTCTTCTTTGTTCCAGACACAATGTATTCTCTCTGCTGGAAGAAATATCAGATGAACTGCATCTTACTTGTAGCAGAGTAATATACATATGTCTCTTTATCCACACTAATAGGGCAGCGACTTAGTTTCACATGGCTCCTCAAAATAGTCCAGATTGAAATGGGCCATCTAAATCAGCTACACAAAACAAATTAGAAGAGTAGAGCTGCTGTGTGTTAGCTGATCAATGTAGCATTAGCAAGGATTTTCCACAGTGTGGTTTAGCACAGACAGATGACTTATTCTTACTGTCAGTATCACTTGGACTCCCAATTAAATATTTTCCTAAACAAACAAACAAAATTTCCTCAAATGAGTTGGCTGTAACTTAACCTGACTTATTAGGATTAGTTTAGTCATCAATAAAATGGAACCACACCTGAGCTATAATATAGAGCAGATTAGCTATCATAATTTTCATCCTATTATTGCCTAATTAGACTCTGCCAACACCTGAAGAATCTTTTTTTCAGGGTTTTCCTCCAGGTTTGTAAGAACTGGTTGTTCATTAAATGAATCACTTCTTTTCTGTTGCTGCGATAGAGCTTAAAGCAAAAACTCATGCCTTTTCCATGGAGAAAAATGGCCTAAGTGGACAGGGAAGCTCCTGCTGTGTACATGTAGATTCCTTCTAGGCTGTCATCTAGGTGGACACCTTCTGAGGTGGATTCGTTCTAGGCTGTCACCAGGAAGCCTGGAGGGATTTATTTTGCAGTCCAACTCAGCCAACAGAAGAAACCTCCGTGAGGAAGTGTCCTGCAACATTGGTATTCTTGTAAGCCTCTGTTTTGTGTGTATCTCAGAGACTCAAAGATTCAGGTGACAATTTTGTTTTCCTGATCTGATGATCAGCATCAGAAAGGTGTCCTTCATCTCCTTCTCCAGCTTGTGTTAGAAGGCTGCTTTTCTGTTCCTTGCTGCATAAAAATCCTTTCCCCCTCCTATTATGCAATACTTACTTGTAACCTCTCTTTCCACAGGCTGCATCCCAAAAACATGCTCTAGAAACACATCAATTCTTGCATGAACTCATTTGAATACTTCAGTTACAACTCTCTCCTGAACCCATTTTCTCAACTGCATTTCCCATCATCTAGATTTTTCACAACTTTTATGTGTTTCTACATCACTTTCCCTCAGGGTTCTTGTCCTCCAAGGCTTAGGCTTAAAATTAGGCCTTTTGCTGCTGTAGAATTTCCAGATCACTGAGCAAGTGGTGGATGAGTCTCTCTAGTAGATTTTTTAGTGCAGAGAAGTAATGCAGTTGTACTGCAGGCAAACATGGCCCTGTAGGTACCAGAGGGTGTTGGGAGTGTGCATGCTTTGTTTCTTCATGGTGTTGCTCACCAATAATTATGTCCAAATACAGTTTTCAAATCTGAATTCAGCTTCCCACACACCTTTCTGTACCATTTCACCATCAGGTCACCTTCTACTGAATTAATACAGAACAGCAACTAAAGTCATATGTGTAATTAAAAGAAATTCAGCATAAATTTAAACAGCATGAAGATAAGAAAGGTAGAGGGATAAAGACAACTGGAAGCTCAGTTCTGTGTGACCTGCTTTTGAATAAACAACATTATATTCCACAATCAATTATCCAAAAAGTACAATGTGTTCTATTGCCAAAAAAAGGTTGTCAGATAGAAGTGCTTAGTCTAAAGGACACATGCACTGGAGTGAACATTAGTCTATTGTACTCAGTATAATAATACAGAGCTGGCTTGTTACTGGCTTTTTTTTCTTTTTTCTTTTTTTTTTTTTTAATTTTTGACCACAGATGTGATTATGCAGCTTTTTAATATTACTTCATAAACATCTAATTGCAGGCTTCAGCAAGAGGTGCAGACCTTGCTAGGGAAATCAAATAAGGTATGCTCTGTGCAGCCCAATAATAAGGCTTCCAATACAAAAGTGGAAAAACAAGTCATTAGTTACAACCATCGAACGGAGGTCTAATGGGAGCCACAGGATAAACATTCCATTTTATTATGTCTTCGTTATATGTTTTGCAAGAATCCATGGTTATAAATTAAAATTGCTTTTTGCAGCAGCAGCTGTAAAAAAGTTCAAAATCTGTGAATGTACCTATTATTTTTATTTATATCACAGCAGGCTGCTAGCAAAATTAACTTTTTTTCCCCTCCTATTTGTTAGTTAAAAGATGGAAAAAGCATACAAATGCATATCTGCAGGCAGCACTCAAAAATGCCCCCTGGCCTTTTTTTTTTAATCAAGATGGCATCAATTTAAAGTGGGAGACAAAAGAGGGGAGGAAACCCAAACATCTCCGATAAAATTGACTTCTTCACCATTACACAAGTTGGTAGGGTCTGGTGTTTGTTTAGAAATTTAAATTAATGCTAGTGAAAGCATCCAGATTGTACTTTGACAGATGATACAGGGATTTGCTTGAGACTATGTCGCTGACAAAGCAGAAGAATTTCTACGGCTCTTCTCCAATTGAACTGACAATCGTGGAGACCCTGATTACCAGCAAAAAGCAATATTAGAGCAGGATTTTCCAATGCTGTCTTCTGCCTTCTGAGCTGCTGTGTGAGGGAATGTGTTCAACCTCTGACTCTGCCCCAGACTCTCTCTTGAGCCTTCTAGCAAAACAAGTAATGTTTTTTTGTTTCTTAATACAGCATTTGGAAGTCACTGCCCCAAGGTAACAGCCAGAGCAAGAGATCTGTGGAATGGAAATTTGTGATGGTTGGAAACATCTGTTTCTCCTTTTAGAAAGGATACAAAGACATGAAATCATAAACCTTCATCACCCTCATCAATCCTTCTGCTTCCATTTAGGAGTTAATTATTAACTGAGGCACCGTAGGCAGCTTCTCCTCTCGAGGAGTGAGGCTATACTGGACAGGAGATCTGTGGCTTTCAGTGTGAAAATCCCAAGCATCAGCAAATTACTTCTGAGCTGTACTTCCCCTGATCTAGGAAAGCCTTTCGTCAGAAGCTCAAATTCATTATGTGGAGCCTGCACGTCCAAGGGGAAAACATAATTGTATGCAAATGAAAGAAGGCAAAAAATCCACTGCCACAGAGACTTTTTTACTCTTTCACATTAGCATTCCTGTGGGCCATTGAGGAAGCAAGCCAAGGTGGTCTCACTTGGGCTGGGAATTCCTGCTGTAGGCAGGGTTGAGGTTCATAGTCATCTTTCTCCAAGGACTGGTCAGGAAGAGCCTCCAGGCAGGGACCATAGCACTTCTCTAGGATGGATAGATTAAAAAATGATACATGTTCCTAAGTCTCTATGGTGCTACTCTTGCTGCTCCCTGATTATCACCACTATAATTCTTCTAGTGATGCTTAGTAATTGTTCTAAATACTAGATAGTGCCAAGAATTCAATACCATGGAACCTAATTGTTTTTCTCTCGTTGGGAAATGAAAAAAAAACCTGTGTTTAGTGATGAGGAACCTGTTTTAAAGTAAAAACCTGGATTTTTCAACACAAGATGAGTTCCTGCAAGATTTGCCTCCCACTGTGCTGCCAGTTGCTGAGAAATTATTTTATTTCCCAATTTAGATGTTGGACAGTGACTCAATATGCCCTGGAAATACTATCATTCTAGCAATTTTCTCATGTGGTAGCTCAGCTTAATGTCAGAGAAATGGGTAGTTATGAGTCCAGACACTATAATGTTGGACTTGGGTTCTAAAAATAAATGTTTGGTTAACTTTTAGTTGTCAACAATTTTTTACTGCCACACATGTTAGAAAATGGAATAAATGGCCTCATGCAATTCCAGGCACACTCTGTGGTCAACAGAAGTATCTACAGAAGATTAAATATGATGGTAATACAGATAAATGCAGTGGCCACTCTCGCCAATGGCGTGTGCACCCTGATGTTTAGAGCCTTGAGAGCAGAAGAGTTAACTGTTCAGTAAGAACAGGTGAGCAATTGTGCATCTAGATAGACCTTACTAGCATGCCTGATTTCTCAAATGTCTCCTTTCTGGCTTTAGACTTGGTGATTTAACCTTTTTCGTTCTCAGTTTCCTCTCTAAAACAGGTTTAATGTTTACCTCCTGTATCACAGTGGGGGTTTCGAGACTTGATTGTCTGCAAATTAGTTTTAAAGTCTATAAATGCAAAGTAGTGTTCCTATTTTCTGTGTGAAAGGCAATGAAAATCATGTGCAGAGCCTCTCACAGCAGGCGCAGTGGTTATTAGAAATGAAGGATATTTCTGTACCTTTGTATGTAAATGAAAGAAAGATCTCTCTTAAATCTGTGGCTATTAAAAACAGTTAACTTTTAGCATTTATATAGTATTTTATATTGTCAGAGTTCTCTTATGAATCTCAACTAAATTCTTCAAAAAGCCTCTGAAAAGCTTATGGCAATATTCTGCTGTTATGGTCATTTCCCCAAACTCACAGAGGGAGAAAGTGACTCAGCCAGGCTTATATGGGCAGCAGCCCTATGGCTTTGTCTTCCCTCAGTGACAGACAGAAGGTGAAGACCTGTTCCAAGCAGATAAAAAAGGTTCCCTCAGAGGTGGAGAATGAGCTATTTAATCAAGTCATACAGTTTTATGAATAAGTCAACATTGGGAGAGTGAGGTATATACATTCCTTGAGGAGAAGTGCAGAGCTGTGACCTTGTCTGGATCTAAGGGCGTTGGTGGGATTTAGGATGAATGTGGCCCACCCTCCCATGTGCTGAGTGTGTGCTTAGAGCAGAAATATGCAATGCCTCACTGTGGCTTAAGCCCTGTTTTATTTTGTTGCCAAGCATGAGGAAAGGCCAGTGAGATCAGGCATGACTACTGACATCCTCAGCTTTCCTGTTACTGAAGCATCTGCATGTTTTATGGGGAACCAGATGCAAAGAATGTGGGAAATGAGGAAGAGGATAAATGTTGTTGCTCAGTGTTCAGGATTGTTCAACCAGTTTCCTTTGGTGTTCAGTCTGAGATGGTTCGTCAGACATTTGGTGGCCACGTTATGCCCCATTTGGTTTTAGAAGGCTTTAAAGCAAACTAATTCATGGAAGGTGCTGTGTTGCAGCTGGAGTCAGGCTATCTCTGTACAGTAATTCCAGCTGTTGCTGGAATGAGATGAGAAACCAGGAATGGAAACAAGCAGACATCCAAAAAAGCCACAGCAGATATGACACCTCATATATGAAGCACAAACGCAGAATTTGTATAGAATAACGTTTTACAGTGAGTTTGATCTGTCCTATAAAGGCTCTTGAGTTGTAATGTACAGGTTTTCATTTTGCAGTGTGTATATTGGACCAGAGTGATGTCACTATAGCAGTATTGACTTTGGAGCAACTCTGTTGATTTAGTAACAGCTGGGAGCATAGATCAGAGGCTAATGTAGTATTGTCATCTGAGGTTCTCAAGCAACAACTAGGGGACTGCATAAATCATAGAGTAGCCTTTTCTGTTCTTGTATTTCCTGCCTCCCTAAAACAATTACACATTGAACCTGTTCCTGGTACAGCAGTGACTTTATGGTTAGCTCTAGGGGAATCAAGACCTTATCCCTGCTGGTTACCAGCCATAACATTTTTCAATACTTTCTTTTGTGAGACATTATTTCTAAGCAAACGGAGATTTTACTTCACATGTAGGAAGATATCCCTGTGTGAGTTCTTGTAAAGAAGAAGGAAGAGGAGTGCTTTAACAGAACAGCTCACGTAAATGACACCCTGCAGTGGAAACCCATCCATTTCTGCAGAGGTTTGCTGTAGCATTCAGAGTGGGCTGTGAGTGATTGAGGCTGTTTCTGAACAGACACCACCAGTGATGTGAACCTCATCAGAAAGGACTGTTGGAAGTATAGGTAGAGAGCAAAGGTAGGTATCAGGAGGGGTTGGTTATGAACATGCATCCTCACAGATACGAAGCAGAAATAATGTTGAAAAGTTGGGCCCTTTTTACAGATATACATTTCTTCCTAAACTTTCTTTCCGAGCTCCCTACTCCTGGTTTTTCCCAGAAGGATTTCTCTGAATCTCACATCCTATTTTTCTTGGACAGAGTTTTTTCCCTGCTTCTCTTACGCTCTGCACAAGAAGCAGCTGTTCACTCCTCCTCAGTGATGAATATATACAAGGGTCTGTATACAGGGTCCAGAGCATTGTGATGACAGTGAGCAAGGCAGCTACACTGAGCTTTTGCTGATGATAGTTTATTACTCATGGTTTCATATCAGCTCATATTTGCCTCGGCTGTTCTGCAGATGCCTTTCTTCCCCAACACTGATTTTTCACTTGAATTGCGGAAACTGCAATTCCTCAGCCAAGGTGTGTGGCTTTCCTCAGACCTGTGTGATTGCCACTGGGTAGATCTAGATTGGCAGAAGCTCAAGAGATTTTGAGTGCTGGGAGAACCATGAGGACTCAAATTGTGGGAATGCAGGAATAAATACAAAAATCTACCTGACAAAAAGAAGCAACTTGGCAATTGCTGACATATGTTTAGTTGGAGGCTTGTTGTGGGATATTAACACCAAGATGCATGCACATGTGTATAGACAAATATCAGCTGGGTAATAACACTTCTAGGGTTCTACCCATGTCCTCAGTGTTGGCTCATCATTCATGATTTCTGCTCTTTTGTACCTCCTATTCATGAAGTTTAAAGTACTATCACGGAGGACTGACTCCTAGGCCTTCAGCTGAATATGTGCAATAAGTTGTTTTTAACCAAAACATGATATTTGAGTGGCCTAATGTCAGCCTTTAGCACAAAGAATTCGCCACCTTGGTTTGACAGCTTGGACCCTGTATTACCTTCCTTTTCCCTGGGGGTTACTGTGGATGAGCTGTTTCACACTGGTTTCCCCCATCAACCTGCTTGTCCCAGGCATGAGCAATTCAGGTGGCTGATTCTCCTTTCATAGGAACTCTGATGGGATCACTAAATCTTCCCCCTAGGGAAGAAGCCTGGACATTACTGTGTGCAAGCAGTGAAGGACCATAAAAATGCCTCTGAACAGGCAGTGCTCATTCAGATGCAAAACCCAAACTTGTTTGGGTTAATTAACATGCCCAAGTCCAAAGAGAAAGTGGTGTTGAAGTGGGGGAAGTGAACCCAGAGGTTTTGACACGCAGTGGTCTGTGCTTCCCCTGAAAAGGGGAAGTTGTAATGGCACCTGTAAGGTTTGCGGGGTTTTGTGTCAGGCCATCCAAACCGCCAAATCCAAATTTCAGTGAGTCTCTCGGTTTTCCTTTGTTCCTGCTTCACTGGACTCTCAGAGAATCTCTGAGGGAAAGGGCCATGTCTGTGTGTCCTTCTGGGAGCTGCTGGGCACCACTGGTAAGCCTAGGAGCTGAAGTCCTGATGTCTTTCAAGTGATGCTTCAGAATGACATTGCCTCTCTGGCTGGGATGCCCAGGCACGGGGCAGTGAGCAGAGCAAACAGAGTGGGTTTGAGAGTGTGTGTATTTGCTTAGCAGGGCACAGCTGCCTTGTCTGCTTGTTTCAGAGCACAAGGGAAAGGGGACAGCCAGCGGTCACCAGCCGCCTTTAGTAAAACATTATCTCAATTAATCCTTTGGTTGTGTTGTTTATTAAGGGACAGCACTGCCCACACAGCATGTAAGTTTATCCCATACCTTGTCTTAGTCAAAAGGCTAGGGCAGCCTGACAGCGCAGCAAGCCCAAAATTCCTTCTGTGGATGATGCTGTAAGAGCAAACCTCAAGAAAAGCTTTGAGTGTAGCTCAAGGCATAGCCAGTCCTGCTTGTTTGATCTCTCCCTGCTTTCCCTCTCTTGCCACCACAGCACACATTAGTACTTGCTGATTCACAAATGCACATATTCCCTCACTCTACATCTCTCTCTTGCATCGTCTAACAAACAAGGAGCTTGTACAACTGTCTGACTTCTGGTGAAAGCACTGAGCACCTTGCAGAGCTGACCTTCAGCATTTTCCTTGTTGCAGCATGAGCAGGTTTTAACTTCAAAGTGACAGGTCAAGACCAGGGCCAGACTAACATTGTATTTGATGCTCTGTGGGTCAAGCAGTATTTGTCTTGGTTATATTGTTGTAGTAGTAGTGACTTCCAGAAGTTCATTGCTATTTCTTTTCCTGCGTCTTCAGCATCCTGACCAGTAACACCAGTAGTCCTTCCTTTTTTTATTTTCTCCCCAAACCAAGAGGCTGTTGGACATACCTCCTTCTGCAATCTTGTGTTCTGGAAAGCCACTGCATATATCCCTTACACTCTTTATCTGGGTCATTTGCAGATCTGCTGTTGCCTTGTATATAGATCAGCCTCGTGAGAGACCTGCTATTTTCCCCACTGATGTGTGAGCTGTTTTGGTCCCCGTCTTTGCTTTGGAGAGTTTTCTGTTGTCATTCAGTGTCTAGGGAGCTGCTGGCTTTCTTAAGCACCTTAGTTGGTTTGTGCTGGGACACTGGCACTTGTTCAGCCGGGGTTGGTGATCTCTGTATATTTGACATATCATTTGCTCTTGTCACGCCATGTGTCCTCTAATTACACTGTCCTGGATGGGTGCCAGTAGGAAAAGGACAAGACATACAGCACAATATGAGATGGCAGAGAGGTTTTACTGGTCTGTGAGGAAAGATTTTATCCTGCCCTTTTAGCAAATGTTTGATATTCACAGGAATGTCCAAAGTGCTCTCCTTGTTCTCGGGAGCTGGGGCCCAGCTCCAAGCAGTTGCCAACAGCCCTCTCAGCCTTGCACAAGGCTCTGTGATGTGAACACATGGCTGTTTTCACACAGGTCCTCCCTGCACAGGAGTGGTGTCCTTAGTGCCAAATCACCTTTGAGCCACAAAGCACTTATTAATCCCACCAAAAGTTCTATGACTGACTGAGACAAATTCACCTTTGAAAATTAAACCAATGCAATGTGATGACTCAGAAACATCAAGGGATTTTTTTATTTGTTTGTTTTGAACCACAAATGGTGCTGCCTGAGGTTTACCTAGGGTCAGGCTACAAACTATAGAGCCAAATTTTGACTGTGCTGATCTTTGGAGCTTAGCTCATTATAGGAAAGCCAGTCTTTAACTGGGATACATAATCAGATTTGAATTTCACCTCAGAGCCAAGAACTGATCTCTAACTTCTACAGTTCTGCATTTTCTGTAAAGTACGTATTTATAGTCAATGTGACACTACCACATGACTGGTAAACAAGCAAGTCCCAAAAGTAAACACTGTAAAATAGGAAACCTATGGACAGTATTTACATCATCAAAGTTTCCATAAATATCTTCAGCTATTATCGTTTGTCTAATGTTGTTGTCATCATCTTTTTTGTTTGTTTTTTTTTTTTGTTTTTCTTAATTGACTTTGTACAGATTCTTTTTAATGTGAACTACGCACCATCTTTTGCTGATATTTTGTCAGGGGGAAATATTCATCTGATTTAGAGGGAAATCCTGTTTAGGCGTGAAGATAAAGATTTGTGTAGTAGGTGCAAATTACATCTGTTTTCATCCTTTGTTTTAGTATGAATGTAGCATTTAGGTGGGGAGAGCTGATGCTCATTTCTAGTGCTAAACCAGTTGTTGATCCTCCTAAACTGAGAAAAAGTAGCAAAAATCCCCGGGAAAAGTAAAGAAGTTTTTGGGGCATGTGCCGTTTCAGACTGGGGAACGTAACTTTTGCTTTTCGTATCTTCACATGTGATCTTGCCAAAATTTCTAGCATGCTCACAGTGCTCTGACTTCATTGCTGCTTTGCTTTTTTTGACTTGCGATCATCTCAGCTTCATTACTAACAACTAACCCCTTTCATCACTCTCTCTCTCTCTCTCCCTGTTTATTTAGAGATTGACCTTTTGAGTTTTTGCACTAACAGTTTCTCTTTGTGAATTGTTCAACCACTGAAAATAAGTTCCAAGAAAGGGAATGTTATTTTTCTCTTGCATACTTGCAGCACTCAGAAGTTGTGCCTGTGCACCTGCTTTTCAAATGAGGTGCACCCAGCTGCTCTTGCCTGTTTTGGAATGCCCAGAGCTTAGGAGACCGTGCCCTGTAGTGAAAATCAACAATTGTGATTTGGCCTAGAGGGTGGCATTAGGATATATTGGCACCAGTGATAACAAAGGGGTCAAGCACTTTGTTTTGCATCCCCTCTGAAAAGTTTCCTCTCAGGAATGCAGTTTCTCCAGAGCTGCACACATGAACAGCATTTTCTACCATTTGCAGGGCTGGCTCTGAGAAAGACTTTGCAGAACCTGCAGCATTTAGAAAAACAGAATAAATATTCTCTCTTTTTTTCCTTACAGCACCTGAGACACAAATAAAAGGCAGAGAAATCTTGCATATGGAAGAGTCTGCACATTTTCAGTTTTTTGTAATCCTTGGCTACAGACAGAAGTGTACATTTGTTAACAGAACATCAAGGTCTTGGTCTGGCAATCGTTGTAGAGGTTAATGTTTTGTCCTCTGAACCATTGATAAAATTTCCTGTATGAGGAAGAGGAGGCAGGAAATTTCAGCACGAAAAAGCAGAAACTCAGATCAAAGTAGAGGAGCAAGCACTGAAAAAGCCCAGAAGCTCTGATTGCTCCAGAGCAAAGCAAAGCTGAGGAATGGGAGACACAGAGAAAGCAGGACACTAAGGATTGATGTCTACCACAAACAAAAGCAGCTTTGGAATGCTTATTGCATAGGATAGCACTTAGGAACCCCAGTGCTCAGAATTAGGCTAGAGTGACTGTGAGGGCTTTTGACAGAGCTCTAGGATGTATCTCCTCTGTTAAGTGTGAGAGAAACAAGAAACCACGGGGAAATAACTGCAAACCCCCTTGTCAAAAGCTTTGAGAAATCTTCCTGACTTTTACTTTTCCAAACTTGACACTGTTATTCCTAAATCTGTTACATTACAAAGCACAGCACATGTGCAAGCTGCTGAGTTGCTGTTTAATAAAGCATGGTTTCCTATTGCCTGTGAGACAGTTTTTACAGACATGAGGTTTGCGCTTTGGTTTGGCTACTGGAGCCGAGCCCTGAGCTCGAGGGACTGCAGTGGTCTCAAGCAAGGGACAATCATTCTGTTATTTCTGCACCTCATTTAGCAACCCTGTTGAATTATCTAGGACTGACCAGATGAAAGCCAGGGTCAGATTCCACATCTTCAACCCCAAGAAGAGCTATGAGAAGTTAATCTTTGTGGTATGTGGTGTCACCATTCAGCTGCACTGTCACCTGCAGTGTTCTAACCACATGGTGCAGGAAACAGCAATACATTGAAAAGAGAAAATATTCCGCTCCCGTCACAGTCATTTCAGGCCCAAAGCTGGGTCTGGCCATGTCCTCTGGTGCATGAAAACTTTCACTGGCTGTGGGCTCTGGCATCTGCCTTGCACACAGGTTTCTCAACCTTCAGTCTATTGGCTAAGAGCCACCTTTTGTTTAAATCGTATGGGATTGCAGCTGGCCAGGTTGGTCATGCTGAAATATGTGAGTGCTGTGCCTTGCAGGCCCCTGTGATCCATCTGTAAGAGACATTAACCTCCTAGGTGTCCCTTGCCTAATCCCTGAGCTCTGACATGGCCAGGCTGTTCTTCAGCCAGTAACTCATGCTGGTGCTGGTACCAATTTCCCAGTATCCCTGGGTTAGCCTGTAAGGTTGTTGCCTTCCCCTTAATTCATTTACTCTGAAACTGCGCAAATGTCATGGATTAAGCCAAAACCAGCACACCAAAGCTTACTGTCTCTGATCTTGATTACAGTAGGTTTGTCTTTGCTTGCTGCATTTATACTTTTCCTTCCTGATTATCTGGCTGTAGCTTGCACACCCAGGATCCATTATTTATTCATTTGTCTGCAGCTTCCTTTGCTTCTTTGCTGTGGTCCTCACCCTTCTCCTTTTTACTACCACCTCTGTTCAGCTGTCTGGGTGGAGTGTCGTGACTGGGACCAGGGATACCACTGGTCACCCTGGGTGTTTATCCTCAGCCTCACACATCCACCATCCTCTTTTGTCCTTGGTGCGGATCCATCACACCCTGCTTGTCGCTGCTGTCCTGCACTGACAGCCATACTCTTGAGAGTTTGGTGCAAATTCAAGCAAATTAGGCAGAAACATTCAGACCAAATGGATTTCTTTGGGTTTCCAGTCATGTTATGGGGACCAAATGAAGCATTTAGCCCCCAACATGCCACTTGTGTGCTGGAAGCAAAATTTTAACAGTGTGGTCACCACCTTAACTCTGCTCCATCACAAGACAGCAACTCCATAATGCAGCATCCAAGCTGGGCAGCCTCTGCCCTGCCTGCTTTTTGGTGGTGTTACAAAAAGGATGCCTTGGAAATGACAGTTGTGGTAGACCAGCTCTGTGCATCTATGACCTATGCTAGGGACAGGGCATCATTTCCTAATTCTTGTGTTCTTCAGCAATGGAAAATATTGGACAACTGGGGTAATGCTGACCTACAGTTTTGGGAACATGGCAGGGACTCAGTGACTGTATGGAAAGAGGCAGAGACAGAGAGTAGAAATTACCTGTTGAGAGAGGGATGTAACTAATAGGTCCTTGCAGATGTCTTCCCTTTTTGGCTACACCTTCCTTCTTGATTTCTAGCATGGAGAGGAGCAGGGGATGCTAGAAGTCTTTCCTGCTGGCAGAGAGGAGCAGTTTTCATGTCTCTCTGCCAAAAATGTACATTTTTGAGGGAACAGCCAGGTGCCTTGGTGCCACCCAAGATGCCTCAGTTCATTGAATCTCAGAAATGTAAAGTCTGGTAGGGATGGAGACTGTCCATGGACACTATCCCATTCACATCAGAAAAGTGGGATTGAGCATATCTCAGGGATGACCTTCCAGACACTTCTCCTGGCAAAGGCCATTTCTAGGTGGGAATCCCAGTGTTGCTACCAAATACTTGCTGGGCTCCTGACCTGAATTCCTGCTGGTGTGGTACTAAGAGGGTGCCCACGCTTAGCCAATCCTGTCAAGGTGTTTCTTCCATGGCAAGTTTGATAGGAACAAATGTGGGCCTGGCCCACATTGAGAGCATTGAGCTGCTCTCGGGAGTGGATTTAGGAGGGTTTGAGACCTGAGCAGCCTTGTCTTCTCTGTTCCCCAAAACAAGGAAATATTCTGTTTTATTGCCAAAGTGTGATTGTTTTTTCTTCAATATAAAATCAATGCCTTAGGCCCAAGTGTTGCAAACATAAGTTACCTGATATTTCTCACTAGAAATAACTGTGCAGTGAAAAGTATGATACTGCAGCTGTAACACATTGCAATCCCTCTTCTTTTTCTTTCCTTTAAGGACAATTTTTTTTCTCTGGCACCGAGCTTTACAAATACACATCTGTATTAGGCTGCTAAAGAAGCAGCCTGAGGTATGATTTTCCATAGTACAATGCATTTGACTTCCATAGGGGCTGAGGGGATGCAGCAGTTCAGAAATGGTGACCTCTTATGTAGTGTTTACAGATGCATTTCAAAGCTTGACTTCAGGCACGTGAGTTTGAAAATGTTTGACCTAAAGTCCTTTTCCCTTTTTGGTTTACTGCCACCTCTTATCTGGTCATTACTGTAGCAGGTCACCACATTATCCCTTACTAGCAGCTATCAGTAAGTGTCAATTCCCAGCAAATGAATTCAGCAACTTGACAATATTTTTTTTTATGATGTCTATTTAAAGATGACAAAAATCATAAACCTTGTAGGCTTGTCACTGAGAGTTTTTATTGAGTTTGTTGATGAAACAACTTCACAGCTCAGCTGAAGAGGAACTGCAGGGTATGAAGAAGCAAAAGACTTTTGATAGTGTGCAGTAGTCCAAGAAATTGAAGAATGCCAACTTGCTGGCATTCTGTCCATATTCCTTCTTCCTGGTCAGAGCGGGAGCTTCTCTTCACACCCCTGAGAGAAGCAGAGCATTTTCCAGTCCATCTGGAAAAGAGGCCAATCACCATGTGAAGCAAGGGCTGTTTTTAACCACAGGAGTTAGAGAAGGGGAATTAAGACCTGGAGGGCAGCAGTCGGGGCGAGCGTCACCTCCCTGAGTGTAGCAGTGTTGCCTTCTCTCCTTCTCATCCTGCAGTGGAAAGTTCCAATGCAATACTTTTGTTTTACAACTACAAATTTTATTTACTGAGGAAAGTTTGAATCTTGTGGGCATTTTGATAACAGCCCATAAACTCTCCTCCATAAATCTGTTTGGTGAATTCCCTGGTTGCCATTAGCAGTCTCATCCTCTGTGCAGGCCAGTGGCTCTCATTGACACTTACTTTATTTTGCAGTCAACAGATTGACTGGCAGAGTTTATGGAATAATTGCAGCATTATGCAACAAGTGGGAAGGTTTATGGTTTTCTGTAGAAGGAAGATATAATTGTAACAACTAATACAACTGCTTTAGCAACCACCCTGACACCAGGTTGGTCCATAAAATTCCAAAATTGGATTGAAAATAATATCTAAAAAGTGTGTCTCAGGAATAAACTTCTGTTTAACAGAGAGGAATGGCTTTTAGCTGGTTTTAACTGTTGAAGTTATTTTAGGTATCATTCCGTATTCTTGAAAAGCAGGGATTTGCTCATCCTCCAAGCTTCACCAGACTGATGTTACTTAAAACTGTGGCATAGTGCTTCTGCAGTTGTATGTTTATCGAAGTTAATGTATTAAATGTAGTATTAATGTCTTCTGCTATAACAATAGTTATCTGGTGTATCTTCTTCCACTGTTCATTCAGTGGAACAGTCAGTCTTGCATTACCCATCTAAAAAGCCCCATTCTGCAGAGATAAAAACAGACTGTGAGGTAAATCCAAACTAGGTTGTGCTGGTCTCTGAAGAGAAATTACATTTTTAAAACCTGGCCTTGGCTAAACTCCCACTGACTTTGACTGAGCCAAAATTTAACCTATGATATAGTAAGCACGATTATTTTTCCCTTAAGTGAAATTGAGTCACATCAGAGGTCCTTTAAGTGTCCTTCTATGTTTCAGTCTCCCTGCAGATGATACTTGACCAGCGCTCCCATAAAACATGCATGCACTTAGTCAAAAAACCAGCAGCACTGACTTGTCTGTATCCAGAGTGCACAGCTTTCCTTTCCTCTTTGCCATGCTGTCTCAGAGGATCCCAGCTCCAGTGCCTGAATGCTCTTGTTCTCTGAGATGAGTTTGGAAATGCAGCCCCAAGGTGAAATTTCCTGCTGTGGTATTAGACCCAAAGACAAGTGACTCCATCTTCTAAACACTGTTGTTGTGGCACTTCCAACTTGCTTCATTAAGTTGCCCAGATTCATTACCTATATGCTTTACAGGTAGGTGTGTGTTTTTATAGCTGTACTATATTTGTGTATATTGTATATATTATACATATGTATGCTATATACATGGGATTATATATTTGAGAAATCTTGGTCTTGTTCTCCCACTAAGTCTTTTCTCTAGAGTATCCAAAGCAGAGCACGGAGAGGAAAAGATTAAAGAGATTAAAAAAAAGATTCAGACTGAAGGAGTGGAATTGGGATGTTGCAAGCTTGCCCAAGGGAAAGAAGTAATGTAAGTTTAGTGCAAAGCATTTCACAACGTTGACCTCTGGTACATCAGGCCTAAAGCCTTTACTACATTTGCACGTGGTTTTGGTATTGCCAATTCCTCAGTTGGATTATTTTAAACGACTGAGGAAAAACTACAGAGCCTTTTCTGTGTCATTGCTAAAGGGTCTTGGGAAGCTAATTGCCACAACAGAGTCCTGAACTGTGACCCTTGGCCTGAGAGCTGCAGTAGGTTACTGTCCTGTGTGTGGCACAGCACACAGCATCACAGTGTAGACTGATGTCCTGTGCTGCTTATCAGGCACACTAACAGGCACACTGTTCAGCAGATTTCTCTCTACTCATGGCTATTTAAAAATGCCATTTTAATTACTGAAGGCTTAATTATAAACTTCCAAACTTCTAATGTTGTTTACACAACAAACAAAACAGACCTATTTTGACAAGCCCTGGATCTTTGTCAGGTGCCATTACCTTGTTTTATAACAGCGCTGGACTTTCAGGAATTGAAGTAAATAAATGAATGAAATGAAAGCCCTGTGGTGAACTTCAGCCAGGGCAGTGGATCCACTGGAGGCTGTCTGCCTGCTGCAGAACACCACTTCATCTTCTCTGATGAATCACCATGTTGTGTGCAGCATTAATAAACAAGTGCCAGAGAGGAAAAAAAAAAGGTGTTATCTAGATGTAATGAAGTCCTGAACGGACTGGAGAAGGTGACATACTGACAAGAAGTCATCCACTATGAAGCAAGACAGACCCCCTCACCTCTGGAGCCCAGTGATAAGTATCACAAAGCCACTGTTATCTGAACAATTATCTGTGGAGCCAGCCCTGCATGGTTGCCCCATTAACATTTCATGTGCGAAGAGATGAAGCTGTGAATGCTTAAAAGTTTCCCAGTGGCTGAACTGCAAAGCTTTTATATTTTCTTTATTTGAAGATTTAGCACACAGGCATGTGCGCGCACATAATCTTCAGCCTGGAGATTTCAAGCTGTTAGGTAAATGAAATGTTTCAATGACAACTTTTTTGGGTTTTGTCACTAGATACTGTTAGCCTTCAGTAAATTAGGAATAAATACTTGCAAAGAGAGTTTCATTTTTCTTGAGCACTATTTTCTGGTGGCAGCTGGACAGATAATGCAGCCACAAAGTGAAACTTCTTTATAAAGAAGTGCAAGTACAAGCTCTTCTGAGGCTTGCAGGCAAACCCCTGCAGCTTCATAGCAGTAGTCAGCAATATTTCAAACAGTGAGAAGATAATGGTCACTTTGAAATGTAAGAAATGGATTTGGATGGTGAATTTCAAAACCAAGTGCTGATCCAACAATTGTGACCACATCTGATTGCAGCAGTCATGCTGAAGCGGGGCCTGAGTCATAGTCACACTTGAAGCCTTTGTGCATCACTCTGGTTGTAAAAAATGGGTTTGAGGTGGGGGTTAACTGATCTGCACCTGCCCAATGCAGGAACTGTTAAAAAAGGTGTAGGGCTAATGTGAACCAGGCATCCTGTGGATGGGAGAATGATTTTTTCAGTTTATGGGCACTTACAGAACTTTCCTCTCTTGCAAGTCGGTGAATGTGGTTGTCTCCACTATTATTCTGCCCACTTTGAAAAGGGTGGGCTGCTCAGATTGTCTGAGGGTGTTTGGTAGTTTTTTAAAAGCCCAGTTCCTTTGAGATGTCCAGAAGTGAGATGTGTCGGTGTCTTCAGCAAATGTTGGGTTAGGTTTTTGAATGTGATTTAAGGTACTGTGAGCTGCTAATTAACTTATTTTTTTAGTCTGTCCTGCCCTCTTGTCAACCCAGATGTTCTGCTTAAACCCAGAGTAGGGGAAAGTGCATCTGCCCAATGTGCCTGTAGGTGAGAGATTTGCAAAAAAACTAATGCAGGCTGCAAAATGGAGAGAAGTCTGAAAAGTCAGATTGTGTCTCTGGTCTTTCTCATGCATTCTCACAGCATGGACAAGTCTCTAAAAGCATATCTTCTCTAAAATGCCTCATTTCCCTTTCTCCCTCTGTAATGCTGCTGCTTCTGTCCAGCCAGCATGAGTTGAGCTGTGGAGTTCAACTGCTTTGTGAATTAATTACAGGGACAAAATCTGCTAAAGGAAGAGAGATGAGAGGATGCAGTCACAGGAGCCCTGTGGCTCACATGTCGCCGCTGCTGCCACAGCTTTTTCAGCATTGGACAGAGCTCTGCGGGGCAGCCACGGTACAGCAAACGCCCCAGCTGCCCTCGGCAGCAGCACGGCTTCCAGAGGGGCTTCCAGGGCTGTGCAGCCTCAGGCCATCTCAGCAGGGCTTCCAGGGGTGTGCAGCCTTGGGTCATCCTTCCTGAACTCCAAAGGGTTTGCCACAGTTCCTAGCAGCATCAGCAGAAAGCCATAAGAAGCTCAGTACCTTCTTCAGGCAAAAGATTTTATGGAATTTGATTTTGGCTGGATGGGTATTATGTGTGCTTCTTTGATGGTATTTCAGATAACCTAGTAGAAACTTAAAGATTCACTTATAAACCAGTATAAAAATAATACTGCCCATCTGTTTAACTAGTCTTGGTCTGTCTTGTAACAGTTCATTGACCATCTGTTACTGTGGCGTAGAGATAGACGTTGTGAATCCACTTGACTGTGTGGATTTCAGACTTCAGTTTATTTTTGGTTGCTGGTACATATGGACCCTGTTCTGTTACTCTTGATGTGTTTGTTCACAAGGACTTCTTAGCACTAATTTCCCTGGGAGGTGTGTTTCAAAATGAGGGAAGAAGGGGAAGAAAAGCAATTAATTTTCTACTTCAATAATCATAAATAATTTTTCTAATTTGGATCCCATCTCACTGTCTTTTCCCCAGCAAGCAGTGTGGATGGATGAAGCAGCCAGGGGAGAGTGGCAGTCCAGATGTGAGCTATCTGATTAATGAAGTCACTGTCAGGCATGCATAGTAAAACTCAGACAAAATGAATCATTTCAGAGTTCTCTTATCAGTGTTTCTGCTGTCTCTCCTCTTTCACATGGTGTTAAAGGCTGGGCGAGGTGTCTGGGTCCTGTCACAGTGCTCCTTAGTCTCCACATCCAGCAGGTGTCTGATAAATTAGAATAGTACTTAGTTGGCTGGATGCATTTGCAGGGCCTGCTTGTGGGACATGCTCTTGGTTTTAGCAGTGATGCACTCAGTTTTATTAGTGGTGCTTTTAGTAGCCCAAGTGAAAGTAGTCTCTGCACCAGGCAAGGATCAGGAGGAAGTGTTTCCTTTCCAGCCAATGTTATGAAAAAGAGTTGATGTTAAGCTGGGCTTGTTCATGCTTGTAGATCACTATTTGTTGCCACATCTGTGGTGTGTGGCTGTTTTATTGACCCTTACTGAGTTCAGTCTTGGTGAAAAGCATTGGAAGAAGATTTTTCCTAAGATCATAATGTTGTTCCCTGTGGACAGCTTCCCAGCAGAGGGTTCATGGTTCAGCAGAGCTGGAAGGGGTGCTGGCTTTTCTTACTGCTTCTTTTTTACAATAGGGTGACATAGAGGTGGAAGTGAAACTTCCTCAGCCTAACCAGGTATGAGCCAGGCAGCTGCTAGGCAATTAAGCAAAATGGTAACACAGTCTCCATTCCTTTGACGGAAGAGTTTTAGAATGGCTGTGTAGGTGACGCAGGAACATTCCAGGAGTTGGTCTGTACTTGTTCCTATTGCTCATTAAATCCTTTGTTCGTTCTTTCTTTCTAAGTTAGCCTATTTAGACAAGTAGCAGCATTCATTCAGGCATCACCTAGCACTCCAAAAGAATCAAGTTCCACTCTCAATCAGCTATAAGACATCACAACTCCTCTTGTCAGAAATCCTTCTAGCACACACGAATGCTGTGGGGAAAAATACAGCCAAGATAAAGGATGCACAACATGAACATGGAGATGGAGCAGTGTCCCAGCAAACTGCAGTTTCCAGACTGGGGGAAGCATTTCAAAATCCTGCTAAGTCCCACAGTATCACTGTGCAAAGAAGTAAGTTCTTATGCAGTGAGGAGAAGCAACCAAATCCCCTCTCACTGGGAATCAACAGCATTTCTCTGTGTAACTATGGCAGAACATGTAGGCAAAACAGGATTATGATTCTGCATTAGTTATCAGCTAATTAGCCCCTTGTTTTTAGACAAGGCCTACTTTATAAAAATCAGGTGAAAGGATTTCTTGCATCTATTACTTTACCAAAGCTTTGTTAACACCTCACCACCTTTAACCTCTCACCATTCTTATTTGTATTTAGTAATCTATCTGAATTACAAGTGGTGTGACCCATTCTCTGCTGAGGCCAGACTGCCAGCTTATAGAAATTACTGAAATGAGGCGCCAAAGTAATGTAAGGACAAATGTCTCCCTGTACAGATTGGCATGAACACTGGAGGCAGCATTTGAGCGTAATATTGACTAATTATTTAACCATGAGTGGCAGCTTTGAACATTGTGTTCTTTTTGCTTCACTTCCCACATTTACTGTGAATCCTAATTACGAAGGGAACAACTACTCCTTCTCAGGTCGCTGAAAACACAGCAGCCAGCTTTGGGAGAGTGCATGGGATGCAAAGTGGAGGCAACGTGAACTGTGCATCAGCTAGTTCTTGTGACAGAGCTAGTACTGTGTGCTAGCACTAGTACTCACTGAGCAAAGAGAGCAGGTGTTGGCAGGGATCTGGTCTGAAAGTTCAAAAGCTGCTGATAAAAGAAAAAAATAGATCATGGACTAAAAATGTATAATTGGAAATGAGCAGTTTAGATTATTAGCAGTATGGTTTTTTTTTTTCCCACTCCCATTTCAGAAGGCTTGGCTTTTTAATGATTCTTTCTGTGATGTTAACAAGAAGTGTCCCCAGTTGGATTGTTTTCAGTAGAGGTCATGTGTATCAAGAGATCTGACCCCTAAAATAGGAATGTAAGCTTCTGGCATTAACTTTGTGCAAAATATCTCTGCCACAGATGGAAACTTATCTGTATTTAAAGGAATATGCATGCACAGCAAACAGCTGGATTCCCTGAATGAGAAGAGACAACTGACAGTTTCTTGAGAAGGCAGATGGTTATCTTATTCTTTCTCTAGCTTTTGTCTTTTGGTCTCCTAACCCATGATGTGAAAAATAAGACTTCAGCTCTCGAAGAACTGAGGCAATAAACATGGCAGTAAGGTGGGAATTAATGTTTAGTGCTGCACTGAAATTACCCTGAGCAATTAGACAAATACCTGATAAGAAAATTGATCCTATTTATTCTGAAGCCCCTAGAGAAAAGGACTGTCTCTTCATGTGTGTTTGTGTACAGTCAGGTCAGACTCATGACATGGACCTCGGTGAAGATTTTCCCCCATAGGCCCCCTGGAATAACCTCTTTAAGTGCTGAGTTAGGATTGATGTCTCAGCTTTTAATTGAAAACTATGCAAATGACATGGCCTTCTGCCTTGCCTCTGTCCCTTGGAGAAAGTCTGTCTTCATTGTAGGATTTCTTGGGTTCAGAGACCATGGTTTTAGCTCAGCCCAGAGATCAGCTGTGACTCTTGAGTCTGTGTGTCCTCTCTGGCTGCGTGTACATTGCTGGGCTCTCCAAGGACACCCATCTGCCGCAGCTCGTTGTGCACCTGCCAGTTCAGCCTCTCTATGGCTTGTTGGGTTTCTCTTCCATAAGCAAAAAGTCACCTGGAAGACATTGCTTGGCCCTCAGGCTCATTCAGAGTTGTGGGAGGCAGTTGAAAGACAGCGAGGGCCTCAGTGGTGGAACAAGGCGTGCTGGATTGCTGTCCATGCTCCAGCTCCCCTCAGCAAGCCTGCCTGCACACACCTCTGCTTTTGTGACAGATTGGTGCAGGAGTTGTGGCAAGCTAAGGACACCACTGGCTAAAGATCACATTGCTACTGCCTTAAGGTGCATTCATGGAGGCGGGAGTCATGTGCAGTGTAAGTATATCCTCTTACTCTTTCATCTGGGGTCAGATGATGCCAGGCTATTATATTAAATGCTCTGTTGCAGTATGTTCTCTATGGATGACTTTGTGAATGATACTGTTTTCCACAATAAATTAGTTGGAAATCCCCTACCACTAGACCAGGGTGTTAATACCAGTCACAACCCTTTGTTTCCATTAAGTTTGATTAAATTAGCTATGGTTGCTACTTGCCGATTTTCCTCTGTGAGAAACCTAGTGCCTGTTTTTCCTGGAAGTGCCCAATGGATGATTTTAACTACAGAGGTTATTGAGATATGCCAAGACCAAAATGTCAAGGTTGGCCTTGAACATTTGTCTCTCTATTACTGGAAAATTGATTTGTGATGTAAAACGATTGCCAAAAGCCCATTAGATAACTTGATGTCCTCTGTTCCTTCCTACTTCCAAAGTCTGCTGCAGGACTCTGATTCCAAATGCACTTTTAATAAACTTGCAATTGCATTGCTTGTTTTAATTTAAGGTACCATTTCTGCAAACACAGAGTTATACCACTGTCTTTCTGCACTTGATACTGAGTTGGTTGTGAATATTAATTAAGGCCCATTAGCAGAGCAAGTGCAGAGCAGTGCAAAATGTGACTGAGCACATGTGCTGTGCTGCAGTCTGCAGTGTTCTGTGTTGTACCATTTTTTGATGAGATTTGAAAAATTACAAGTGAAAACATACTCTTCCTTTATTAGCCACTATTATTAGAATCATATGGCTTGAACTGAAGAGTAAAGTGTGCCTGACATGTATCAACCTAGACTGTGTCTGCAGGTGAATATAATTTTTGAAATGTAGATTAAAGGAGAAATGAAGGTGGGACAGTAGCATTCGCACAATTTCTCTAGGAGATGCTGGCACTATTTCTCATTTTTAAAGTCTTGCTCCAGGGTCTCTGGAGGATGACACAGAGGTGCAAGGCAATTTTTCGAAAGGAATGCTGATACACAGACATGCATTTGCATTAAGCTTTTTGTATTCCCTCATAAAATGAGACTTATCCTTGTTTGTGGAGAGGTTGACACGTGATACATAACACAACTCCATGAAAGATATTTGCATATTGGTGTGCTGTTGCTGTGCTGCTGAGCAAAGTTCAAGATGAGACCTTGACTATCCTTGCCTGGCTTATCATGGGATAAGAGATCATGCTGTCACACTGCATGAGAGGCTCTGTTCTTAGGAAGAAACATAAATCCTCCTATCTCAAAGCAGTCTAATTACAAATTACCTGGAGTGAAGAAGAAATTAGTCTTTTGATATAATATTTAGTATTTTATTGTTTTACATTTCTTGGATTTTTTTACCCCTTCATCATCAGGTGTTGGTTCTTCTCAAGGATGCAACCCTGTAATGGGGAGAAATTGCAGCTCTGGCCTGCCCTGGGGATCATGTGAGTTTCCCCTTGTCCAAAGAGTGTTATGAGTACAGGCATTGTGGACACCCAAGATTTGTGGTGTGCTGTTACTAGGAGAATGAAATGCTTCTTCCTCTGTCTCCAGAATTAATGTGTCTAATAGGTCAAACACATACTTTATTTTATTCCTTCTTGGGATAAAGGGGTTTATTAAGCAATCTCTCAAAATCACTTCCAAATCTTTTCTCTCTTGTGATTTCTTAGTTACACAGGCTTGTTAAGTGTCTCTTCTCTGCTGCTTTTAGGGTTTTATTAAGTCCCTGTTGGTATTGAAGGACATTTGTCCAGGCCTTCAGCCTCAGTGTGTGAGTACAAGTCTGGGGAACCAGCCACTGCTCTGCTGTCCCATTATCTCCTCATGCAGACAGGGATTCCAAGCAGCATCCTGGGCTGAATGATATCCCACTTCCTATTGGCATATTTCAGCCAGCTGCCATCACAGGAGAGCCTCATCGATCCAACAGCAGCCACCGCTAGCCTAGCATCAACGAGTAGCTAAAAATAATGCAGGGTAGAAAAGAACACCTAACATCTAAATATAAATCTCTAATGCCCCAGAAGGGAGCATTGCATTTCCTAAACATTCAGTCAATTTGTTTAATGATTGATTAATACTGGAAAACATTATGTTTCCACCTTGGTCACTGGTCTCTCCTTCTCCCAGGTCTTTTTTAAGAAGGCAGAAATTTCTTTTCCCTTCCCTCCCAGTTCTCTGGTAGCTCTTCTTTTGCTTGTGTGCCCTTTGCCATAAGCTCTGGTGGCCGCTGGAGCAGTGGGAGCACCGTGCAGTGCCCAGCTACATTTGCAGAACTGTGCTGGCTCCTGCAGCCACCTCCCAAGGAGCAGCACGTTAGGGGAAGTGAAGGGGTCCAGGGGACACAGTGTGACACAGGGCACCAGTCTTGCCATCTGCAAGCTGACACAGCTTCCAAAAATTCAGCTTGTTGAGTTGTGCCACCTGGGCTTGCCACCCACCCTTAACCATAACACAGGTGGAATGAAATAACACACAGACATGGAGAAAATGGAGAATGGATTTTTTTCCCAACCCGTCAGCTGGCTGCCTTTGAAAATCAAAGGCTAGAGCGATTTCTTTCTTCGGGAACACATGCCAAGCAATCGTGCTCCATTGTTGCTGGCAGATTTGTTTTTGCACACTTCAGACAGGAAGAGCGGCACTCTCAGGGTGAAGATGCTGGCACAGTGCGAGCGAGATGGGAAGAGGGGAAAGAGCCAGCGAGTGGTGGGGAAATCTGCAGGGCTTTGCCACGTTCCCTAGCAACGTGCGCCCCCAGAACCGCTTCCAGTGGCTCCTCTTCATCAGCGCAGCTGCATGCGCTGTGCGAGCCTCGCCGTGGTCTGGCTGGCGCTATTTTGGGTGTAAAACACGAAGCGTGTGATTGCAGCACTGTCATGGGCATAAGGGCTTTGGATTGCTCTCTTGCACAGATGGGAGCAATTCACAAGGAGCGCTGGGAAAGTGACTTTCTGTTCTTGCTTGAATGTTGTCTGGTACCAGCTAGTAAATACCGTCTTGTGGCATAAAGACTTTGCGATGAGTAGGTTAGATAGCTCTCCTGCCATTTGTTTTCCTCAGAAGGTGGTATTGCAGGGAGAGCTGGCATCAGTGTTTCTGGAGTAACTTCTTTCCTTCAATCCACTGCGGACACACGTGGGTTTTTGCACAACAGACATGAGGCGCATTTTGCAGTCTGGGGCACCTGTGATGATTTTCTGAATGCTTTTTGCCTGCCATTTCCATGCTCCTGGCCAGACTCACTGCATCCTGTCTAACTTCTGGGAGGTTTTAGTAGAGATTCAGCACTGAGTGCCAGATGGGCATTCCTGAGGACTAGGACAAAAGAAGCCGGCTGTTTGTCTAACACAAATATTTACTGCCCATACAGTGGGTGCTCTGAATGTGCTGCCTTATGCACCTGGAGTCAAAGCTGAAGATACAGCATTTTGGAGATAGTAAAAGCAGGACAGGGCCTGCTTAGGACCCAACTTCTTTATCATATCATGGCTGAACAAACTTTCCTTGATTTAGTGTTTGGAACAAAACCACCAAGTAACTTAACACTGCATATGAGCTTCCTTTCCTGTAAGCAGCTTCAGCCCTAAAGATGATCCATAGGGCTTTCAGCTGGCTTTGCTCAACTCCGTTGCAGAATATGTCACAACTGCTATCACAATCACAGAAGCATAAACAGTAAAGCTGGAACAGACTTGAAGATCTGTCTGCTGCTCAGAGACAGGATCAACTCTGCCTAAGCTATTCTTTACAAATATTTGTTTGTTCCTACTCTGAAAAGCCTCAGTGATGGAAATCACAGACTCCCCAGGCAATCCCTTCCAGCACTTTGCTGGCCTCACTTTCTCATCCTCTGCGTTGCAAACCCTCTAAAGTGTGTGAGTGATTTTCAGATGAGGGTCACAGGAAGAGGGCCTGAATCCCTTATTTAATAGTGTAAAACTAATGTAGAAGGGCAGAAAGGGAGCATGGAGAGAATACATTGTATGGAGAGAAAGAAGAGGAAGGAGTCTGTAAAGTGTTTGATGTTCTCAACTGTTTTTCTAGACATGTTGTTGAAATTTGCCTGGCTCTTAGGAACAAGTGTAGATGAGGAAGGAGGTGGAGGAGGCATGCTTGCTCTGAAAGTCCTCTAAAAGAGAGAGACAGCTCCTCAAAAGGAGCCAGGAGGGAGGAGAACCTGAAAAACATGTTAGCTTGAGCTGGGAGTTGGTAACAGGAGCCCATGAAAGCCAGTCTGACATGTCCCCCACAGATGGGGATAGAGACTTTTAACTTATTTTTTTAAGTAAACCCTGGAGTGTCACCTGCAAGGAAGCTGGCTTCAATCACCCATATCCTCAGAGAGTGGGGTCTTTGTCTGTGGTGTTCACTCTTGGTCTGGCAGTCTGGATGCCAGTTTTCTCCCTGTCATTTGTTCTGTGAGAGACAAATGCAGCTGAGGGCTGAGGGGGCTGCAGTTAGTCTGGTCCGGGTTTGGACAGCCTTGTTGACTCAGTGTCTTTCAACCAGCTAATGCACACCTGAGTACATTGCTCACTTTGGCATGTTGAGCTAGATTCTCCACTGCTGTGTAAATCAGTGAGTTCCCTGGAGTGACTCTGATTTGCACCATCTTAATGTCTAGCCCATCCTTTTCAAGTAAGTTCAGCAAAATTATGTATACACACCTCTGTTTTTCCCCTTCAGCCTTTGCTCAGTCAACCTGTGAGCTGCTCAGGCATTAAAATACAGGAGGCTGCTGCTGTTGCGGCTGAACAGGGCACGAAAATGGTTCATGGACAAAGTGATCTTTCCTATACATCAAAATGGTCCAGGCACAGTGTTCTGTCCAGCCACAGCCCTCAGCTTCCTCAGCTCTAATTGCACATGCCGCTACCTCTGCCAGTTCACTCCATTCTCCACAAAGTACTGCTCGACCAATTAGTGAGATAAGCCTGTCTCCAGCCCAAGATGGATGTGGACAGCCTTCTTAGCTGCATCTCTCTGTGCATGGAGGAATGTTTTGACAACTAAACATGGATCTTGTTGAGCTGTCAGTTTAACTAACTCTCCTGAGTGTCTCATTTATTGAACCATCAGGTTCTTCCTGACCTCCTCAGAGTCAGTTCCAGCCTCACACAAAAGATGGCATGGAAATATAGCTTGAGCATGGCCTTCTGAACAGGGTGAGCTTCTTAAAGCATTTGATGCCTTGAACAGTGTAGATCATTAGGTCTGTATGTCAGTACAGTGACTGTGCCCTCAGGATGACAGCAGCCTTAGAGGCTGCAGCTGGGGAAGTTAGATTCCCTTTCTTTAGTGCACAGCCTGGTTTGGCTGCCAATATCCTGGGGCTTTTTGAGAGGCTGATGAGAAAGCAGAGAATGAGGAAAAGTACTAGAAAAGCTCTGAATCTGGGGAATTCCGTATTCCCTTCTGGCTCCAGCGCCAAGCAGAATTCCTTCTCCTTTGCCCTTTATTCCATAGGTTCTTGCACACTGCACAATCCCCACAGCACAAGCCCCTATGCATTTACCATCTTAAGCATCGTGGCCATAAAAGTAATTTTCTGTTTGGCTGGAAAGCATGCCTGTGACAAATGTGGGATCACACACTACATGTGGCGGGGATGTGGAAAGGAGGATCATGTGACATTGAAACCCCATATACAACTTCCAGGAGGGAATCAAATGTGACACTGAGGATGTAGTGCTCTGCCCTGGGTGTCTATTGTCCCATCAAAAACACACACGCACACACACACACACACACACGTACACCTGACCAATCCCATAGACTGAAATTGCTGGGTTTTGTTAGCATTGGATAGTTCTGTAGAAAGGAAATTATTCAGTAAAATCAGCTGACACTGCTGCCTCTCCTTTGGTCTTACTTTCCTGCTTGCTCCCTGCTCTGAGGGTGCTAATTGCCTTCCATTTCACACAGCTCCTTTGCACATTGGTCTTCCTTAAGCCACTCTTCCTGTGGTGGGTGCATATCTCCATGTGCCCTCTCTGCATGGACTCTTGCCAGCTCTGGAAGTTCCTAGCTAGGCTGTACTTTCTTCTCCTTCCTCTCTGCCTCATCCCATCCTCCCCTTTGATGCTGGGATCTGGCTCAAATCACTTACTGCATGCTGCCTTATGAGTGATTTTCCCCTCTTCGTACCAGCACTTCTGTCTTGACTTTTTTAATTGCTGAACTAAGGTAGTTCTGCCTTAATTGCTGTATTTGTGTTGCTAAATGCTAATTTGCTCTTTCCTCTGCCTCCCTCCCCATGATGCCAGAGCCCTCATACCAGATCTGATCTTCACCTCTTTGCTCCTGGGGCTCTTCTCCTCCAAGGACCATCTCCTGCCCTCTGCACAAGCAGGAGTCATAGGATCCATAAGAGGAATAGAACAGCCAACTCACTCCTGTTCCAGCAGGTTGCAAGGAAAAGGTTGAGACCCTTTGAATATTGAATAGCCATGGTGAAACTTCCTGCAGCATTTTTTGATAGCCCATAATCCCTTCTTCTTTGGCTCCCTGCCACGATTTGGCCACCAGTTGGGATGTGCTGGGTCTTCATCCTGCGGTGCTCTCTGAGGAAAAAATCATTCCTCTTCTCTTGCTGCTCTTTTCTCAGCTCCCCTCCCGTGTGATTATGGGAAATTCCTGAGCAGGTACAGTTTTTCAAGGGAGACTTGGAGCTTTTATTTGAGTAATACTTTACTGCCCTGGACTCTATTACAGTAGAATTATTACTTTGTTGAGAAATTTCTACTGCTGTGAGCCAAATGAGAGATCATTTTTGTAAGTACATTGGGTGAAATAAATTATAATCTAGATGACGGGCATTTACCCTGGCCTTTTTTCTCCAAGTGCAGTATAGAATTTGGCACTGCTTTGTTCTGAAAATATTATTTCTGGTTATCTGAGGTAATTGATAGTGAAACATATACAAGTCTCTTCTAAAGCAGCAGTGCTTAGGCTATCAAGATGACACTCACTCAAGGCTGCAGCCCTTCACCCTTTCTTCCTTCTTTTCTTGTGTATTACTCCCTCTGCTCCTGATGGCACTGTTTAATTTCATCACCTCTCTCCTTACTGCCAGTGTGTCCTGTCCTCTGCCTGATGTTGCTCAGCATCACAGTAGCACCTACAAGTGCAGGTAATGCCTTGTGGGTGCGGCTGCACCGTGAGCTGGATGCCAACCCCTTCCCCAGGCTCTCATGTGAGCGAGCAGCATCAGCTCTGTGCACAAACTGCCTGCTTTTGGTGGGGACCTCCATATAACAGAAGGTGAAGGGTTCTCTAACTTTTTAATCACCAGTGATGACCAACTCCAGCCTGGTAATTTTGTGAAGAGGCTCTTGTCCTTGTTTGGGCTGGAGATAGAGAGGCCAGGGCTTGCTGGTGGCAGTGTGGTCTGCTCAACACTGATGGGCCGGGCGATTGCTCCTCATGAATTAAATAACATGTGTTTGCAAATGGTACTTGGCGTGATGTTAGATGACTGAGCTGAGATCCAGGTGACCTACAGATACCTGCAGAGGGCTCTTCATGAGGAGAATTAGTTGTTTTAAGTGCAGTAAAGCTTCAGTCTCTTAAAGGTCAATAAAGCAATTCAGCAACAAAACCATTCATATAGCTGGTATAAAATACAGAGATGCTTTAATTGAGGTAGAGATGAGGTGAACTCTGATCTCTACTGCTTACATATTGTCTTGAGCTGTGTCAGTATCCTTTAAATAATCTTCTCTACAGTCTTTCACCACAAGACCTGGAGGTGCAAGCAAATGAGGTCTCCCTCTGACTTCAATGAGTAGCAATCTTATTATTATTTGTAAGTTCTCTTTTCTCTTGCATCACTGGAAAAGGTATCACTTTGAAAATTTTTTGTCACCCTTGAAGCATACCTTGGCCAAGAGGTGAGCACAATAAGATGGCCTGAACAGAATCCAGATGTCTCTTAAATTTCGGACTCCTTTTCTCTGACTCAGTTACCTGAGAGACTCGGAGTGAAATGAAGGATCATACTCAGTGCTTACACTCTCTGATATGTTTGGAGCTTCCTATCTTCTTCCAAAGGAACTCGTGCCCATTTTGTTAAAAGGGGTTAGCACCCTCCAGTAACCTCTTCAAGAAACATGACCTGTGCAAAGTTAAAGGAAAACCAGGAAAGCTCTTAGAATGAAAACAGCTACACATAAGGAAAATAGAACAGGTGATTCAAGGATTGGAACACGAGTAAAATGGAGAAATCTCCCAGTTGTGAAATAAGGAAGAAGATTCTGAGTCCAGCAGGAATGTAATTTGCTTTTGCCACGCTATTGTTCCCTCAAATATTATCACTTTTATTTATACAAGACCACTGAGGGCATGTTGGGAGACCAGTGTTTGTTTTTAAGATGTTATAATCTTCACAGACAAAATCTAGACACATATGAGTGAAAGGAGGCACAATTTTGGCTAGTAAAGGTAATTATTAACAGTCATGAATTGTACTCATTCAGCATCTTTCATTCACGGATCTCAAAGCATTTTGTAATGAAGATTTCATTGAGCCTCTCAAATTCTCTTGAGACAGCCAAGCATTATGAACACCATTCATAACAGCTGGGTGCAGGATCAGACTGGTTAAGAACATTGCTGAGGCTAAAGCTCAGGAATCCTACCCTCCAGTGCTATGGATGTTGAACCAAGCACCCACTCCAGTCTGAGAAGCCTTTTAACTGTAATTTATAAATATAATCTTTTAATGTTAAGCAAAATATGTAGTCTTCATTTAAGTCATTGGTGTCCTGGGAAGTGTAATGGCCCATGTCACAGTTGACTAAAAGTGAGACTACAGATAGTGGGTTAAACACATGGTTAACCATTTGTTTGCTGTTACAGTTTTCACATGAAAAAACCTTATATTAAAACCTGTCTTGGTGATGGAAAGTGATATGATTTTAGGTTTCTTTGTGTATTAAAACAGAAACACAATTTGCATATTTTAAGTATCTTTTCTAGCCTATTCAGGCTTCTGGCAAGAAAGCTATATTTAAACTGTTAATACAATATGAATGCAAGTTTCACATGCAAAATTAGTACCATTAAAATGGTGAGATTTATTTTTCTTTTGAAACAAGTGATGCCATGACACTTCTGTTTTTGTTACCTGCTAAGGCCCCGCAGCTGGGGCCGCCTTTTTTTTCACTGGGTGCCGAAGCTGAACCGCAGGGCAGGTGGTGCTGGTGCTGAGCACCAGCTCCGGCCCCAGCTCTGGGGTGAGTGGTGCTGAGGCAGTGCTGGGGAGCTCCTGGGGCACTGCGGGTGCCGCACCAGCCATGTGCGTGAGCCCGTCATGCCATGTCACCCCTCAGTGTCTGTGGAAACCCTTCAGTTCTGCCTCTCTGAAGGGCTTTGCAAATGAAAAACTTAAGAAAGGGCAAAGCTCAGTTATTTCCTTGGATTTTAAGGGTGCTTCAGGAAGGGTAGGCTTTGGAGGGAAGGTGGTTCTGGAAGGGTAGGCTTTGGAGGGAAGGTGCTTCTTTCAGTCGTTTCATTGTGGCAATGAATCATCTGGGCGAGTTGAGTACTGTGTCAGCAAACACATCTCTTTTCATCAGTATGAATATTAAAGCATTCCCATTTTTATGTTTGCCTCTGTGTTTGTCCTATTAGATGGGAATAGGGCTTGGTTGGTGGTGAGACGATGAGCCCTTGGAGTGTCAGTCACTGCCACTGGGGCCCCCCCACAGCTTGATGTCTTTCAGTAATGCCACCTTGGACTGGCATAAGGGAGCCCTGTACAGGTCTTGAGGCTCATCACCTCCCCAAGCAAGGTGTCCTAGATGCACTGTGCACCCCAGGATCTACAGCCAAGATGTCAAGAAGTGAATTCAAACTCTTGTACAGCAATTTGCAGTTTGTACAAACTCTTGTACAGCTCGGGATCAAAGCAGTGAGACTGTTACCTCCTATGGAAGCTTATGGCTCCTACTCTGAAATGCAGATTTTGACCTGTTGAGGAGGGGAGTTGAGAAGCAGCCTGTAGGGTCTTTACTGCTGCTGGTGATCCATGGGAGTAAGGGAATGGTTGACTCTGAGCCCAGAGAGATGTGGCAATGCAAGCAGCTTAGAGCAGAATAAAGCCTTTGATCTTGAAACAAATGGACGAGTGAGCATAGGACTTCCTGATACAATTTTATGGAGCAGACTGAGCTCTTCCAGCCAAAAACGTAGGGCTAAAATGGTACAATCTTTTTATTTGCATATGGGTATAATAATGGTGCCTCATTCTCTCTCTCAGTAGTGCCATCCAGCTGTTCCTGGAGTTCTTGTCTTTCTTTTAAAGTGCCTAAAATGTCCGTTACCAAAATAAGTGGGGTTAATGGAAAAACCCACCAGCCTGCTCCCCTTTTCATATGAGATAAGCCTTGACAAGTAAAGCATATTTGTGTAATGATAGGGCCAAGAGGCCCCAGGCAAGATCAGGCACTGCTGCATTTGTTTCTGTATATACATTTAAGCACCAATGGGACATTAAAATGTAGTATTTTATATGTGAATTATAGCTTAAATCTGCTGTTTCCTGAGATAACATGTAAAAAATTTATTACTTGGACAACCAGCCACTGCTTTGTATTTTATAATGAGAAATGGTCAATGTTGCTCCATAAAAGTCTTACACATCTGCTGTTAACTCTCAATATATAAACAGTCCGTAGTGTCCAGCAGAAGCAAGGACTCGCCAGAATAGCAGTGGAAGGTGTCATTTAACACAGTTGTGCTCAGTGCAGAAGCCAGAAGCAGATGGTGATGTTTACAGAATATCCAGTTTTTATAATACCTAGCAAAAATAACCAGCCCTTCCAGATTCAGAACATTAGTGAGAATATGAAGAATAGCAAGAAAAGCTACTTAGTCTGTTTACATGTAATAGCATGAAACAATCCAAGGACAAAACCGTCACGTTCTTTTGTTACCATGCTTGATGTTTAATAAAATGCTCTGTCTCTGTGTAGTCACTTATGTTGTAGAAGCTTGAACAGCTCCACAGCACTGATTAAGACAGAAGTATTGCTAAACCCATTTTACAGAGTAATTAGGGTGCATGTATGGTGAACCTGTTGAATTCAGTATCAGTATACAAAGACCAAGATTTTGGGTTCGTGACTGTAAGCTAAAAGATCTGCTCTGGTGAGTCAAAACAGACATCTGTATGAGCAGCCTGATTTTCAAAAGTCCTCAATTCTATCATGATTTTGCATTCTGGTGCCACTGTCTTTTAAAACTATCAATAAGATACCTCCCCTTCCTACCTGTCTGCATCCCAGTTTCACAGTGTAAAAAAAAGAGACAATTGTGCAAAATTGCAGGCTGTGAAGTTAAAACAGAGGAAAATACTTTTATTGTTATAATTACTCAAATTCTGTGTATCTTAATGCCACAAGAGATCACTGAAACTAAGAGCTTAGCAGGATTAGAACAGGCAATCTGCATGGATAGTTAGGGATACAGTTGCAATAATGAAGTTTAAAAATATCCTCTAGAGTTTTGAAGCAGTTACAAAACTGTCCTATTTCAAAGCCAGGCGGTGTTAAACAAATGAGGGATCTGCTGGCAGAACTGAACGTTCTGGATTGCTGGTTTGCTGTGGGGTGGCAGGGCGGGTAGGCAGCGAGGGAACCGGTGGCTTGTTCCACTCTGGTATGTGCCAGAAGAGCACTCTCTCCTGGCAGCCCAACACTTGAAATTTTGGTCTTCTGGTGTGGGCTGGAGGGCACTGGCTGTCAGTGGGTATCTCCTCATGCAGGGCAGCTTCTTCAGAGGATCTTGATGAGCTATCCTCTTACCAGGAATAAACCAGGAACGTGCATGCTGCAAGGATTCCAGGCAGAATCCTCTTTTCAAGAATCTTTATGTACTCTGGCAGCTGTAACCTTTCACTGGGAAAATAAATCAAGAATTCAGATACTTTTTCTAGTGCATCTCCTCTGTAAGACTTGGCCTTAATTATAAACTGAATTACAGCTGTAGGCAATCTTGATACTTCCTTGGGAGCACAACTCATGAGAGATGTGGCGCTGTGCTGGATTTCTTGCTCTGAAAGTTTGCGATTGTTTTGGACAGTCAATAACTTTAAAAAAAAAAAGTGGCCTTTGTCAAACCATTGGACAAATGTTATGCTGTAATACTATTTAACTGATGATTCGTTTTGGTGAGTAAAATGAGAAGACTATGCAGACAGGAGGAAAAAATGAAGAGAAAGTAACTATCAGTGAAAGATGTTTCTGGCTGCCTTTCAATTCCAAGTTCAGCTAATTCTACCTTCTGAAAAGAAGATAATTTCCACGTTTCTGTAACTGGGAACACGTAATTGAAGTTATTTTCTCCCAGAGAGAAGAAGCTTCTTCTAAAATGTTCACAAATGGACAAGAAAAATGACCACATACAGTGGATTCTGAATGATGGTGCATTCATCACAGCATCATCTTCAGATGTCTTTGCAGATTTTGCACTGCAGTTTTTATCCATATGGGTAAATATGTATGTGGGGATGAGGAAGGTTCTTGTTGGCAAATGCACCACAGTGACTGCAGAGCTCCCTTTTGTGGGCAGCCCTTACATCTGAGACAGGTCTGGAGTAGAAAACATATGCCAGGGAAGCACTGAAGCAAGTATCAGCTTTGAGTACCAAAATAATTATGCAGTGATTCCACACAACTGCTTCTTTTGACCTGGCTTTTCAGGAACTGAACTTTAATAAGGAAGATGAGCCAGATGTTGTTGCAGCATTTTGATGGTGGAACAAGCAATTAGCTCACTTCCTTTGTAGCATGAAGATACTTTCTGCTACAGGGCTTAACCCTGGAAGTGCTGTTGTTTTCCTTAATATCCCAACTAAGTATGCAGGACAGTGTTTATTTAGGAATGCTTTTGCATCTGTACATGCTATGGCAATCCTCTTCTCTTCCTGAGCTTGCTCCTGCAATCTTCTCTTCCCTGAAGTTGCTTGGTGTTTGATGGCAGTAGCAAAGGAGGCACTCAGGTGCCTGTGCTTCCAAAGCACAGTCCCTTCTGCCAGCTTTTTGCTGGGCTCTTTTCCATTTTCATGGGTCAGTTTATCATCCCTGATGCTTCTGTGGTTAGCCAGACAGAGTGGTGCTTGGGGTCTGCAAGTCAGTGCAGTCCCTTTCTTTGAGCTGTGTCTAGCTAAGAAAGTGGGTAATTGTGTTCATTAAGGTGTGTGCATGGAGAAAAGAAAATGTATGAAATTAACTGGTGGATTAGACAGCAAGCTGGATTTCTAGGCAGCCTTGATTATTGTGCAATCAGGAGAAAATAGAGGAAGTTTAATATAAACAACAACACCACAACTCTGTTTTGTAAGGAAAGCCAGAATTGTATTTTTACCCTGACCTAACAAAGGAGGAGGAAGGAAACTGTTTTGCTGAAACAAGCATTTTATGTTGGACTAAGGATACACTTTCCTCTCTATGTTTGTGTGTGTGCGTGTCCCAGCAAACAGCATGTTCATATGCATGAAATGCATTTTCCTGGAGGCACGTAGTCAACATGTGCCATGGGAGGAGGAAAAAGATCTGCCTAGTATTACTTAAATACTGGTCAAAAAGGCATAGCATTTTAGTCAAAATAATTCAAAATGTCTCATAACATTGTGGTTGGTATTTGTTATTTCTGCTGACATTGGGTACTGGATAGGAAATCTGCCTGGTTTGGAAAAGTGCAATGTAGATAAAATACGAGAGCAGTCTATTTATTGTATGTATGAGGCAGTGTGGCCTCCAAAACCAGAGAGAGTCAGACAAAACTGAAAATTTGCAGATTTTGGTCTTTCATTTGAAAGGGCCTAGTCCAAGCCCTTATGAATTAGTTATGGAGTGCTCCCCAGCTGAGAGGTGTGGGAAGCCAGCATGGAAAAGAGGGAGAGGCTTCACCCACCTCCAGCCAATGCGTGGCTGTGGTGGCCTGCAGGTGCAGTGGCTTTGGGTTGCAGAGTGTTCAATGTGTTCAGAGCCCCAGTGTGCAAGGCTGGAAAGTGTAGGGCTCCCAGCAGCCTGGATGCAGGATTTGTCTTTGCCTTAGAGCCCATGTGTGATACTGGGCAAATTGCTTCAGCTCCATGTATTTCACTGCCCTCTTCTGTGAAAAGACTGTGGCTTGTGCCTTCTGTTTTGGTCCATTTCTATTATAGGGCCCAAGGGTAAAGGCAGTGTTTCAAATGATGTGTGGAGAGACCAGCAGAAGAGGTTGGTGATGACTAATGGGAAATACAGGGATGGGGGCCATCATCAGCTTCAGACCATGCTGTTTTCTCCATGCAAAGTCTAGGAAAGGAGTCTCTGTTGATGGAATGGCAGAGGTCATTCTTTTCTGCATGGAAACTGAAATAAGTACAATACCTGGAATAGAACCTTGAGAAGCTCAGTTGCCAGATTGATTTCTCGAGCTAATAAATCCTTGGCTGCACTTGCTGTGTTAAAATATATGTTCAGGCAAGATTCATGATCAGCTCTTAGGAACAAGAGATCAAAGGGAAAAAAACAGGTTGTTCCAAGATTAAGTGTCTTACATTTGACAATTTTAATTGACTTACTAATAAACTTTTTTTTTTTTTTTTTTTAGGATTATGCTATATATTATTTCCAATTAAGTAGTTGTAGAGTAGCACTTCTAAAAAAGCCACAAAGCTCTGGCCAAGGGAGTCTGGATGTTCTGGGTCAAATACCTGCTTCTAGAACTTCTAGTCGTATGAATGCCCTTATCCATACAAAATTATGTATCCCACAGAGATGACACTTACATGACTTCGAAGACAAATGCAGGTCACCATACTTTCTGCCTCCCCATGTGGAAAAGTAAGTTGTGGTAACCCAAACACATCAGCATGGCTGCATTTGTACAAAAAAGTTTACTGCTCTGTATGTGGACATTCAGCATTTCCAGGTGCTCAAAACAACTGCTAGGCAACTAGAATTCCTGGAGAAATGCACAAAATCCTCAAATATTGTTCAGAAAAAAATTCATAAGCAAAAAAAAAAAAAATAGAAAACATCTGTGGGAAAACCTGAATGTATGTTAGGTCCAATCTGTGTTCTCAGTCAGGGAGTCTGAATGTGAGGCAAACAGACCTTGCCCAGCCCTTCAAGGAAATTCATCCGGCCTGGGGCTTATTCCAGGTACACTTTTTCCCCTAGGGGACCATGCCACCCCTATCCCTTGTGAACTGCTGCTACTCTGCTGCAGAGTGGGTTTTGGGCAGGCAGTGGGTGCAGCTGCTGCATTCAGTGTGTGCACAGCAAATCCAGCCCTTCCAGGGAGCACAGGCCCCTGCTGGGGCCAGCAAGTGAGAAGGGTGATGGTACAGCTTAGCATGGAGCCTAGAAAAGGAATTATGATGGGGTCAGGAACATGCAGGTATTTTGGGAGTGGGTGATTGAAGTATTATTGCAAAGTGCCATTCTGAGACCTTCTCTGCATTGATTGATTTGAAATCTCCTTCTTGCCTGAAAGAAAAAAGCATGGAAGCATATACTTAATGCTCTTGAAGTGCAGTGCTTTAAAGCTGCTGTTCTCTCTTGAACATCACTGGCTCAATAAAGATTCATCATGTCAGATGTAGTCCCTAGAAGTGGTCAATGTATTGTTTCTCCAGTGATTTTACATTTTCTTGCCAACTAAGTAGTTATGGAGCATGGAAAAATGTTTCCTTGTTTCATATCAAAGGTCCAATCCTTGATGTAGGCAGCAATTAATCAATAAAATCACTTGCTTTACTGAAATGATGTGTTTTACAAATAAGTTAGTTTTCATATGCAAGTCTTCCAAGAAAGCAGTGGACACAAGGAGAGCTGGTGTCAGCATTTTTTAATCCTGAGATGATCAAGTTTCTCCTTATGGACACCAAATTTAGCTTCTTCTAAGAAACTTCTAGGCACAAGACTATTTCTGTGCTTCTCAAAATATGCCATACTTTTGGTGTTTTCTGGGGAGAAGACTCTCTGAGACAGGCTGCAAATACTGTATGCAGCTGTTAGCTTATGAAGGCCAAGAGATCTCAGCTTCTACACAAGTATTAAAACCTTTGTATCTGTAGTACTAAAAATCTGTGGACCAGCTCCTATCTCACTAAAGTTAACAGCAGGATTTGTGTTGAAACAAACAAGAAGAGAACATAACTGGCACTTTGGGATTATCTATCTTTGTCCATATACTCTACCACTGGAGAATTATCATTTATGTTGTGTTGTTAAGCAATGGAAACTTTTACCAAGTCTGAACTTAAATGCTTCCAAAGCCTTTTTCAGTTTTGGAGAATGTTTGTATCAAGTTATTGTTGGAATAATCTTCTGCTTTGTTTATTATTATGTGCTACCCAGTAGACATCTGATTATGAGGCTAGGATACTTCCGATTCTAGGAGGATATATAGTACTTCACTGGATGTTCTTCAGAGTCCATTTTCATTACATTAAGTAAGGTATTTACTTGCTTGAATCCCTTTTGTCTTAAAAAAAAGGAAAAATAAGAAGTTCAACACTGAATGAAGAATGAAGAATGAAGTTCAACACTGAACAGACAATATAGCCCCTTACTGTGTGAATGCTTTTATACCACATCACAGGCTGTTCTTTTGTTTTTCAGAGTGGGTATCCAAGTTCTGGACCTACATCAAGCACTCCTGCCTTCAGGCCTGAGGATGAGCTGGAGCATCTGACCAAGAAAATGCTGTATGACATGGAGAATCCTCCGTCTGATGAGTACTTTGGTGAGCCATGTCACAAGTGTTCATGGTCCTCTTCTGTATTTACTGGGTTCAGTAATGGGAGGCCTGACAGCTGCACAGCTAATGTAGTGACACTCGTGTTGATGGATGTGCTTTCCACGCTTGGTCTGGAAGTGTAATCATCCATAGGAATTCCTCTGTAATTTCAGCATAAATCTCACGCTCACTCACTGTATGTTTATAGTCTTACTGGATATAAAGTTGAATTTTTCAGTGTCTGGTTCATTTTCACACCATCTGTCCCCAGCTTCCAGGCTACCAGTCTGAATTCAGGTGCGGTCGCTGTCATGCCTGCCTGTCCCATCCCTTTTCATTGCAGCTGCAAAAAAATCTGGCAGTGTAAATGTGTTCTGCTTCCAAGGCATGGATTTTAATCTTCTGTGTGCTGGCACAGATTAAAAGGAAATCTTTTTTGAGTCAATCAGGTTGGTTATACATGGGGACCCAGAACCAGGTCCAACAAATACAAGTAAGACAAAGCTGGACTGATTGGTTCATAATAGTGTCATCTTCCTTACCTGGAAAAAGATAAGCATCTAATTTCCTTCTTAAGTGGTATAGAGTATAATTATCTTAGGTATCTATAGGTGTAGAATTATATCTTGCCTTTACATGAAACATAGGTGATAAGACCTCTGAACTCTGCATTGAAATCAAGAGTCTTGGGCACTCAACGATGGGCAGATTGATGGATCTGCTTGTGTGCTTAGTTTCTTACAGGCTTGGGTAATAATGTTACTTTGAAACAAACTGCTGTAGTTTGTAGAGTTAAAGACTGGGGCAGGCCATTCATTTTGAGTTCTTTATCTTCCTTTATTTCAAAATTTCTTAAAAAGTCATTTTGATTGCCCCTAGGTCTATTTCTTATAGAGTTTGGTTGGACTGAAACATTTCTGGCTTAAAGAAACTTTTGTGGTCTGGTTTAATCAGAAAGCGGGTGGGACCACAGTTTCACTAACAAACAAGGATCTTGCAATGGCAAGGATCTGATAATATGAAAAGATTAAGATGTTCTCATCAAACAAACATTGCCCTTGTAGGTGGGGCTAGTATCAGTCCCAATTCTCTATCAGTATCTTCTACCTTCTGTGGGCTGCGCCCTAACAACCAAAATGTCTTCTCTGTAATTACTGATAGTCATCAGAGTTGATGATTATCACAGATCTGAGGTGTGAGCAGGAATGGCTAACTGAATAGAAAATAGCCAGGGAGCACTTTCTGTACTTCTGCCTTTGACTTCATCTCTGCCCATAGCCATGTGGGTTCACTCCCTGGTGTTTTAAACACAAAGCTACAACCAAATAAACATAACATGTACTAGCCATTACCTGGGCAGGAAAGAGGGAGAAACTTTTTTCCTGCCCTCTTCAGGCAAATGGCTGAAGCCCTGAAGCGTGAGATCTGATTACAGCAATTTTCTTAATGCAGAACTGTGTGGCAGGAGTTGGTTGATGGACCAAAGCCCATTCTGTTTTCCTTTTCACCCAAGAAGCTAGGCAGATAAACAAAGAAGATTCACAGGCTGCAAGGTCGGAAAGGACCTTGCCATTATGCTGCCTAATGTCCTACTCTCAGTTTCTCCCAGGAACATGATTGAATCATGACTTGAAAAAAAAAAAAAAAGATCTAATCTTATCTTAAAAACTTCAAGCAATGGTGAGTCAACCACCTACCCTGATAAGCTGTTCTAGTGATTAATTTTCCTCACAGCTCGAAAATTGCTTCCTGAAGTGAAGCTTTAGTTTTGTTTACCACTTGTATTTATGAAGCTGCAAAGCTCAGATTTTGCAGACTAATATTGTATGACTAAGATTGCTTTGCTCTGTTGGAGAGGGTGGTACATCAAAGTTTTTTCATCCAAAAGGGATGCATAGCTGAAAGAGTGGGAACATAAAGTCTTTCAGGTCATCAATTTGGCTATCAGATCAGACCAATGTCAGACCAATGCCATGCCATTAGCTCTTAATTTAGCAGGAGATGAGAAAATGGAAAGGAGGCTTCAGAGCACTCAGAAGTTTCGCCAGTGTTATTTATATAAACAGTAGCATAATCAAAGATGGAATAATCATGCATGATGCATGGTGGAAACATCAAACAACAATCTTCGTCCTAACCTGGGCAGCTCATGTGTAGTTACCAACTGCACCTGATTGATCGTTTAACTGCACGGTGCGCCACTGAAGTTCATCTCTGAGGTGATGTCTAGCCTTGGCATTCCTGATGTGCCAAAGAATCATGTGTTGGGCTGAACATCTCTTCAGCTCCCGAAGCATGCTGTGCCCCATGCAGCCTTCTGGGAGCATTTCTATCTAACAAAACACAGAATGCTGGAGCACAACTGCTTTTTATGCTTAGGTACAGCTGATGCCTAAAGAGGCTGACCTGGAACAGAGGCTGACCTGGAACAGAGCCTAGAGTTAAAGGAATAAAGTAGGTATTTATTAAAAGACCTTCAAAGGATACACCTTGGCCAGTACCAGAGCCTGGCCGTGGCTCTGCCCAACATGGACCCAAGATGGATGACCGGTCACGAGTTTTCATGCTTTTTAAAGTTTTGGTCCATTTACATATTGGGGTCAATTGTCCAATTACAGCTTCAGGTTATGAAGTCCCATCCTCTCAGATTGCTCTCCTCAATTTGCTGGTGTTTATACTTCTTGAGCATGAAGCTGCAGTGTTCTTGGTTCTCAGGCTGGGGAAGGATTGTTTTGTCTAACTAAACTGTGAGGAGAACTTGCTAACACCTTATATGAAGTTCAGAGTCACACACTAAGGCAGTGTAGAATCTAAAAAATATGAAAGCTAAAACTTAAGGCATCACAGTGAAAGAGGTAGGCTGCCCTCATCTTCCTAGGTTTGCTGCAGCCCAGGCTCCTCCCTGGGTCTCTGGAGTCACAGTGGATGAAGCTCTCTGATATGGCAGTGCAGGCCGGGAGTTTTGTACTAATTCTGGCTATGTCAGAACTAAATACTCATCTCTACTTGAGCTGTCAGCCAGTGCCTTTCAGTAACTTCGTGCTCATGTGGAAAGAACAAATTAAGTGTAGGAGGAAAAAAGAGTCTTTCAGCTTTGGTTAACTGTCTCAACCAATATCTCTGTCCTTGTTCTTTAGTTGTTTAGCATGGTAGTGTGGACTGTGCAGGATTCATATGGCACACTGATCAAATAATCCAAAAAAGGACAAATGGGCAGAGACATTGACTCTGATTTGCATTAAATATCTTATGCCTGAGGTCTAAATGCCATGGTAATTGTAGCATACCAGATAGCTGTCAGCTAATCACTTTTATTAGTTTGAATTTAGAAAACTGGATTTCAGCATATTAAAAGTTTGTTAAGAGCAGATAGGTTTTGAATTGAAGAATCTAATTAACCTTGCTAGAAAGCTGCAAGGCGTTATATTAAGTCATGAAAATAATTTGTTGGAATAATTACATTTGAGCTGTCAGGCTGGAGAAAGGTCATTTTACTTGGTCTGCCAGTACTCTGGGATCTTCTCTATACCAACTTCCTTCTGCAAGTTCATTCACTGTGTCCCTGGTTTTCAGTCAAGCCATCCTGGATCTGTAGTCAGCAGAATCTGCCCAGCAGTGGGCAGGGTGAAGGTTCCTTGGGAAGGAAGAGGAGCAGTAGTCACTCAAATTGTGACTTTTTCCTGGAAATGCTGTCTGGTACTGCTGGCAGACCCAGTGAGCTGAGCTGAGGAACAGGACAGCCAACACTTCCATCCAGTCTGTGCTTACTGCACCTCTCTCCAGCTTCCCAGGTGGAAACCACTGAAAGTGATTTCAGAGCTGGGGGAACTGTTCTAGGCAGGGATTGCTCACACAAGCACAGACAGCTGGCAGCAGGGCATGGATCACACTGCCCTCCTGGGGAGCCTGGGAGTGTGGCGGGAGCCAGGAGCAGCATGCTGGAGACACTTGGGAGCAACAAGATCACAGCCAGAAGCTTTGTCTTTCCAGGACTTATCAAAGCAGCACAATCCCATCTGGGAAATCCTCTAGCTGCCATTGGCAAGGCAATGGTTTAGCATGGAAATATCATTAGGCATAATAATTTTTTACAAATTCCTGGGATTTTTTAGGAGTTAAACGTGCATGTTGGGTATTGTGCCTAACTTTTGTTAAGATCAAACTACTATAATAAGTCTAAGCACCCCAATTCTTGGTGTATGTCCCCTCCTACCCCTTTGTAGATTTGTAGAGTAACTTGTGGAGTGACTACTCCTGGGAAGTCCTTGGCAGATCAGCAAATTAAAGTCTTTTGAGTCTAAGCTGCTCTTCCTTCTTTACTGATGATTAAGTTGCTGATCTGTGGTAGTTGGCTGTCTTTAATCAAATCCCTTTTTATTAGAAAGGATTCCCAAATGTCTTATGCTCTGTGCAGTAGGGATAGTTTCTCTCTATCACAGCCTTCCTTGTTGATAAATGTGCTATTGTAGACAGGCATGTCTGATTTGTTTGGAAAAAATAATACTTAGTGGAGTGGAAATTGGGTAAGGTTGAAGGAGGAGAAATGGATACTTATAGAAGATTAAAATGAAACTATCAAAATTGTTTGTTGGCCGCCATGGGAAATTACAGCCCTCGATTCTGCATTTTAAAAAACCCAACCAAATCACACACAGAGAAAGATCACAACTGTTCTGGACCACTGTTTCAAGTCTTATAGAAAGAAATTACTTCTGGCAGCTTATCAGTCTCTATCACCATGCAGACAGTGCTGATTAAGACTGGAAAAGTGCCATTGGGGCCTCTCATCTCCTGTTGCCTTCTGGACTATGTCCCAGCTGAGTCACTCCCCACAGCAGTTTCCCTCACTGGTGGGAAGAAACTCTCACTGGTATTTTACCATAAATGCTCAAAGCTACCAAAGGAACCACCAGTTTCATGCATTGGATAATGTAGCAGTCTCCTTCTGTAGTTCCAGCATGCTGTAGGGATGCACGGGGAGAAAAGAGATGCCAAAATCATCCTGTGGGAAATACTCAGTTTGTGCAGTAAAGGAATCATGATTTAAATTTAAGCTGATAATTCAGGAGATGTAGGTTTTTTATGTGTATTTTCTGTGTACCCTGGCTTTGACAATGGGAGAGGTAGTGCAGAATTGGGTTGAAGAACAAGGCCAAGAAACAGGAGGCTTGACTTTCTTTTCTACTTCTCATCTTGACATCTTGACCTGTGGCAGATTGTTTCACCTTTTCAAACTTAATGTTTTCCTTTTTCACCAAATTTGCATCTGTCATATATGCATCCCCCGTGGAGAAGCCTTCATCTCCAATGGTTCTTTGAGATGTCATGTCACAGTTAAGATTAAAGAATGATAAGTGACATCAGTATTGAATCTGCCAAGGCTCTGCCAACCTTTCCCATCACTGGCTTTGCATCTCCATTTGGCTTCCATTCATAAGCTAAAATTCCTTCAATAGGACCAGAGACCTGGTATCCAAACAGTATGGAATGTGTTCCCTAATGTTACTTCTTGAGGGTCAGGACATGGGTTAGGAGGTAGCAGTCCAAGTCAGGTATGGGAGCAAGTCTGGCAGAGTTGTAGGAGGTTCAGCTGAGGAAAGGCACTGGATGGTCCAGGTATGACTTCCTTTGGTTCATGCTGTCTTTATTTCCTTCGGCATGGCTCTGAGCACTGTACAGTTCTAGAGGCTCTAAATTGAACATGGTCTGTGTTGCATTTCAGTCTTGGTCAGGCATATCAGCAGGCTCTAAAAGGCACAAGTAGCCACTTGGTTTCATCTGAATTATTACCAGAAAAAGAAACTGAAAGTTGTCATATGTTGCCTGTACTCTTAGATCTGTTCTGAAAAGGTTATCATTAAAAGAAGCATATTATTATTACAAGAGCATAATTACATTGTAATTTTGCCATGTAATGTGATGTGTCTTTTGTCTAAAGGCAGGGGTTCTGCTGCAAGATGGTGTCTGTCCTCATTTGAACAACATCTGGGTCAGAAAATAGTAGGTTAGACTTTAAACAAATGATGAGCCGACAGTCATTTTCTGTTATGTAACCGCTCACAAAAGCAGGAAGAACCAACATATAATGGGGACCCTTTTCTCCATTCTAGTTCAAGTCATTATTTTTTTATGTTCAAGCCATATTCCAGTTACAAATCCTGGGAGCAACCTCTGCTCAGAGAGGTCACAGTGCAGCACCACCAACATCCAGCGGCCCTGTTGTGGCCTGCCGCAAGGGGAGTCACCCTCCCTCTGCTCCCCAGGGGCTTAAATTATCTTGGTAAATGGCTTTCAGAGCCTGTTTCTTCAGTCTCACTTCTGTCAATACTTACCACCCTTGTCTAGCTTCTTTTCAGTCCTCTGCCTGCCAGCATCCTTGCACAGCAAGGTAGAGTAAATTTATAAGGGTAATCTCAATGCAATCTAGATGGTGAATTTTAGCCCACAGTTCCAAAGTAAGAAGAGAAAGAGTAAGCCAGTGAGTGGTTGGAGAGAAAATATACCATATCTACATGGATTTATCTCCAGCCATGAGAAAGGCAAGAGGTTGTGAGCTGGTCTAAAGTGCTTCTCAAGCATTTGAAAGACTGGAAATAGATGTAAAAGTTTGAGTCTTCCTGATGTTGATCCTATCTACATCTTATTCTCTATTAATTCTGGGAAACATGCTTCATGAAGCTAAGCACCTAGATCTTTTTATGCCAGGTATCTTAGCCTTATAAAGGCTTGAGTGCACATCTTTTAAATGAAGATCCAGCAGATGTAGCAGTCAGGAATCAGAGAAGGTTGCACTGCTGTAAGTCCTGAGCACCTGGTACTCACATGGGCCAGGAGACAGGAGACTCACCTTCTGTTTTCCTCTTCTTATCCACACAAGAGTGGTCAAGACTTTGCATCATGAGTGTTTCTGAAGCACACTCTCTTCAGAGACCACCACTGCTTCACAGATGGGATCTAAATCTTGTATCAAAACCACAATTACCCTTTGTTACTGTAGGTCATAAAATCCCAGCTGGAAAAGGTAGCAAGCAGCATGACGTTTTCTGTGTTTTTAATTCCCTGGTTTAGCTTGAATTGCTGGCAGTCAACATAGACATATTCTTACTTTTAAACAGAACTGATTTTTGATGCAGAGGTTATTTAATAGAGAATAAGTTCAGAATACTGAAGTAGCACTTAATCAAAGGGATTCCCATGATCACATGTATGCTGTGAAAGAGAGCTGGGTTTCAGGCCATGAATGAAATTAGGTTTGTCCTGAAAGTTAGTAAATAAAAACTGATAATTTCCTGCTGTCTTCTAAGAGGAGTGAAATGTGATAATGAAATTCAGGGATGTGTCTTTCTAAAGTACAGCTGTATTCTATGTGATTCTTCAGCATGTTTAAAAATTAACATAGCCATGAAAAAAAAAATCTGTGAGGTGGTGGATTCTTCTTCCATTGTGAGAGGGCCCTTAGTGTGCTAGGACCTGTACAGATAGATAGGAAAGTTCATCATTCAGAAAAACCTTTGAACAATGATAAGGATATTAGCCCACCCCCTCATATTTAACAGTCCTACATGGAAACAAACCAAATCTTTCTACCTTAATTTGACAAACAGTTCAAAGACAATTCAGCTTGTTCATGATGAACTTACAAAGTAAAGTAAGCTCTCTGTGGACTGAAAGGGCTGAAGAATTGATAATGAGCCATCAAGTCTTCAGCTGCAGTTCCTTAGTCTGTAGCTAGCTCAGATCATTAAGAAGCAAAAATGGGACCTACCTGCTGGCTGTTTCCTGCTCCACATGAAATGAGCTGCCTCGTCCCTGGGGTTCTCTGTGGGGATGTCATCACCTGATAAAAACTCACAATTTGTGGCACCGTGAGGACCCTGGTCGAGGATTTCCTTGATGAGGCCAGGAGCTGAAGATGGACTGTTAGTCTAGGACATACAGGATGGAGAAGGTTGGTTCTCCTGTTTTATGGAGATGACTTCAACCCGGAGTTTCCTCCATCTGGGATATCATAAACTCACATACAGGTATTTTGAGAGGGAGTGTGTGTGTATGCGTGTGTCTATGAAGGAGTGAGAATGTTTTTCTGGACTGTAATATTATAGGAATAATTTTCACTTCAGATAGGGCTTTGAAGTCTTTAAAGCCTCAAGACATTCTTTTGTCATGACTTGTAGCTAAGTTGTCAAGTGAGGCACAGGCATTCAGTTTTGGAGCTGGAGTTCGAAACCCTTCCAGCAGTGCACTCTTGGATAAATCTTTGTCCCAGTAACATGGAAACAGTTGAATTTCTTTGTTTCAAGTTAGTTGTCTACATGACCTGACAGAAAGGAACCCTTTCTTTGCTTTTTAAAACCAAAACCAGCTCACCTGTTCTTTGAAGCTCTGTGCACTAAATTTGCAGTTTGCTCCCGTGTTCCACTGTGGCTCATTGTGGTGCAATGGCATCCAAGGCTGTGGTCACACTGTAATATGTGAAAATTAAATATGGATCAGGAACAGGGTGCATCCCTCAGAGTTCTGAAACTGAAAATATGTCAAGGACCAGGAAATTACTGTCCCTAATTTACAAACGAGGGGCTGACTGGAAGAGTTAAGATGACTCACCCAGAGTCATGCTGAGATCCAGTAGTGAAGTGGGAATTGAACCTAGAATTCCTTCAAGTTCTATGCCTTACCCCAAACTGTGGTCACACTCTTTATTTTATGTGAAAATCAACCAAAATGGACTTGCGAGCCTTGTCTGATAAGAAATCACAACCAGTCTGAAGGCTCTTCCCAGCATGCAGAGCAGAAGCTCTATTTTCCAGGGTTAGTAACAAGGCTATGAAAACAAGAAAGGAGGGAAAATGTGTTCCAGGATCACACTTGATCATTTTAACTACTGTTAATGTAATGTACCCACTAATGTTATCACACTTCAGCATTTAGGTAGTTCAAGGCTATTAGGAAAATTGATAATTTACCATAGTAATCTGTTACTTTCCACTCTAGCAATCACTGTACCACAGAAGTAGGGCACAGTGTGGCATTTGTTATTTCTTCTTCTGGTGGCATTTATCTCATGCTGTCTTTTTTTGATAGGATGGTTTGTCTTTTGCTAGTAGCTTTTGGGGGTATTTTAGTGTCATTAACTCAAAATGAGTTATTTCCAGTGGGGGGAAAGGACAGATTTTATCTGAGAGTGAAATGTGTTAAAAAGAAGAATTAAACAGGACTGTCTCATTTGCTGAGTGTTCTCCAGCCTCTTCTCTTCTGATGGAAATGCATCAAAACTGTTTGGTTTTTTATAAGGAATTGCTTTGACTCAGATTCAGTGAGATGAATCATAACCCACTTTCTCATCTGAGATGCGAAAAAAAAAATTCCAGCTCTGCTGTCAGTGTCAGCATAATCAATACAGAGTGATTCTCAGTGGTGCAAAGAGGTAGGGGAGGATTAAAAGGATGAAAAGAATCAAAAGTAGCCAAACTTTCCTGCTGGTTTTAGTAAGCTGCACTGTTTTCATGTGTCCAAATGCACCTTGCTGTTCATCATGTCATGTCATGAACACGTTTTCATGTCTCTGGCTACAAGCCAAGGTCACAACTGCTGCTCAAGGGTCAGGAGACTGACATCTCAAACTGGCAGGCAGATCACGAGAAGTCAGCCCTGGCAGACATTTGGGATGCTACAAGCAGCCAAGAGTAAACCTGCTTTGATTTGTGAAACCTGCAATTGAGATGTCCCCTGCCTGTACTGTGCCAGCACAGATTGTGTCAGCTGAGCAGGAAAGAGTGGCAAAGCACTGTGCCTGTCCCATGGCCCTGCCTAAGCCAGCCCCATTGAGGGAAACAGACAATGTCAATAGCAATAGGATCACTGTGGGTGCAAAGTGGAGATGGGAGACCACATCTGATACCTTGTCGCCAGCTTTCATTTAGGAACTTGCTCATTTTCTTTTTTTTTTTTTTTCTTTTTTTTTTCCTTGTGTATCTGCCAAGACATACACAGAGATGTAGAAATAATTACTTATGGAAGTGTGAACTAAGAGCCAAACCTCCGAAAAACTGTGTTCACAGCACCAGGGTCAAAAGGGGACAGCACAGGTAGTGACATGAGTTCTGACAGTTGACAATTGCATCTCCCCATTGAACACAAGCGGTTCAGTAAAACACCATGGCAATAACAGACCCCTTTGCTGAGAGTTCAGAGGTATGGGTACAACCATCTTCCACAGCCTAAGGCACTGTCCACTGCTAAGGACAGACAGCTGGATAGAGGATGTGAATTATTTTGTTTTGTAGATTCTTCCAAATCACTGTCCCAGCCATGCTAAGTTGTCTGTTTAAAGCTGTGAATCAGGCTGTGTTCAGTTAGCAGCAGTGTTGAACTTTAATATACAATTTCCTCAATTCTGGTTCCAGACAATATCTTGAGAGGTTAATAACTTACTATCTGCTCAGTACATGTTCTGATTCTGTCTGTACTGTCAGGGGCAGGCTGGGCAGGTGATATGCTGCATTCTTTGTGAGTGCAGGTTGAAAGAAGAGATACTTTTTGTGGGGGTTTTAGTTGCTTTTGTTGTCATTTCAAATTACACTTGGAAAAAACCCAGCTTTTAAAATGTCTCTATTTCCTCACTATGTGCTTGCTGTGAAAGACAAGTGAATTCAGCATGTGACTCTCAAAAAAACTGCAGAAAGCCTGAAGCCTTTTACCTTGAATTTTCTCTTGTGTTGATGAATGGCTGGAACATGGCAATATTGACTTTCCACTCTTTTTAGTGCAGAGTTTGTGATCACATGAGCTAAGGAATTGTGTCTGGCTGAGCTGGAGGGAGACATTTAGAAAGGACTCTAATGTGGGTCCTTTATGCTGTGCAGAAGACTGTCATATGAAGCCAGCTCTTCTGGACAGGAAGGTCCTAGTGATCGTCACTGCCAACGTGGAGCTAATTCTGGTCATGTGTTCTTGTCGTCATCTCCACGAGCTGTGCAGCTGCTTCTCGTTTCTGTCCCGTGGCTGAAATTAGTGAGAACCCTAAAATGCATAAATAAATAGGTGCGTGTGTACACACATATAAATAGGGCAGGAAACTACTCGGAGTCTGATTCTAATGGCGATCCTTTCTTTCCCATTCTCCATCTCGACATCTCACATCAACCGATCCAGTTTTTGATGCCTACGTGGGTCATGTGAAGTGTGACTCTCTCCAACACTGGCAAATCTGATGTGTGTTGTTTAGAGGAGGGAGGAAGGTAAGGTAGAAGGGCAGGACTGGGGAAGGTATGGCTACAATAACAGTGGATGTTTGGGTGGGACATTTTAAAATACTCCATCTTTTATCTGTACATGCCTAAAACCATTGCCTTCTTCTAAAGATAAAATGGCAAAGCACAGGCTTCAGTGTGCTGTGCTTGTGTAGTTCCATTAGGCCACTACTGATGCTAAGACCACTATAACCTCTTATTCTATGTATACTCAATTTCCTTGCATGGCAACAAAAAGGGAAGGGGAGTGAAAAATGGAGGTTGGCCATGGTCAGATTTATTTCTGCTGTTTCTTCACAGGCAAAATTCAGAAGGTGAAGGAAGTGGAGAATGTGCACTGCAGATGTGCACAGCTGGTGCATTGCCATCTCCATGGCATCCCTCTGTCAGAAAGGCAGCTGAGGAGAGCCACAAGGTCTGTGTCAGTTACATGGCCAGCTCCTAGTGAAAGCTTGTCATTTGAACTCTTTCAGTCTCTTTCTGCCCTGCTGTCTCTAAATTGAGTGAGGAATGGAAGCTGCTTTGTTCACTCACACAGGGAAGAGTCACATACTTTCTTGAGGGCTTAGGCAAAAAACCACACTGATAATGCAAGTTTTAGGAGCTTCAGCAGGAGTGTCAGAGACAGGCTTTGGAAAAGAGGCCACCCCCAAACTTAGGCCAGAGGGACATTGCTGCTCTGGGATTGGAGATCTGTGCCCTGAGCTAGCTCTGGTCATGCCTGGTCATGAGTAAAGGGTTTTTTGTTCATAAGGCCCATTGATCCAAGTGTGGCTTGGTCCTTTAAACAAAAACAATACTTCATAGAAAGCCAATTAGTCTTGAGATCTTGGTGGGTTTTCTGTTATTTCTTTGCTCTGATTACAGGGCATTGGGTGAGGAGCCATAACTGAGCTGTTTCAAAGCTACGGACTCTGCTTCCTTCTGTTTTTTACAATTGCAAGGTGTGCACACACAGTCTTGGTGTCTATTGCCCTTTGTGGCACAACTTTCAGGGAAGATAAGGTGGCTGACCTGTGGCCTTGAGTCCCATGTAAGTGACAGAAGTCCTGGTACTATGAGTAACAGCTGTTAGGTAGCAAGTAGGAATGGTGTGCATCCAGCAAATGTCTGATTACAAGAGCTTTTCTGGCCTAGGGAAATTGCAGAACAATTTGTTTAGAAGAACAAATGTTTCACAGGATGATGTTCCGGAGCATGGTCTAATTGTGGCACATAGTGGTTCACATCTCAATAGGTTGAGAAGAAGATGCTGCAACTGACATCAGCTTGGCTTGAGTAAAATCAGTCTGGCTGAATAAATACTGCCTAAACTCTTAGGACATCAGTGTGTGCAGTAGCTTCATTCTTGTGCTCTGGGGACAGGGGAGAACAGAACAATATACAGCACAAATAAGACTGTAAAATGAGATGTTAATATTGTTTCCCCATGGCAATTTACTAATTTTGTTTCACTCTTAGCTGGGAATATTGCATGACCCTTAATACCTCAGGCAGGGCTCATTTGCATGAAAAGGAGCTCATAAGACTTTAGTCTGTGATTTCCAAAATGCCAATCTCTCTCTTTTTTCTATGGTGAGGTTCCTTTGACTTTCTCATGAAGCAATACTGGAACTCAGACTTTTTTGTAGGTTTACTAATGTTTGGATGTGGATCTGAAACTTTTTTCAAACTCTTCTGGAGTCATCTGGTCTAGAACATGGTTGTAGATTTCCCACAAGCTACGTAATGCATTTTGTTTTGTTGGTCCTCTTCTGTGCAGGGATGTTTAGAACAACGGAAAACAATGAAAACAATTTCTAAAATGTTTGAAGTCCCAAAAAGTTCTGTTTTGAAGGCTTTTGTTAGTTGTAGCTTTCCACTGGGACAAAAGTCTCCCACACTTTCTCCTATGCTGGGGTGGGAATAATAGCTTCTCTGACTTACCCATTACATCTGACTTTGTCAACATAATAAAGCTGCATCATTTTACATGAAAGTGGAAACCAACTGACTTACACCAGTGTTGACTTTCTGGGTTTGGTCATATAAAGTCAAAAGAAGTCAACTAAGTATACATCAGCTAAAATCAGGCTTGGTATAAACTGTCCTTACATTTATGTCAGATCTAAATTTGGAGGTCTAGTGGATTTCAAATGATTCCATTATCACATGTAAACAAGTCCATCAGTTTTCCCTACTGTCACACCAAAGAGTTTAATGAGGATTAGATACACTTGCTGTTTTCACAGTGAACTCCCATGAATGTAAGAAACCAGCAAAGAGCACCCTGAAAGTTCAGAGCACAGCAATTTGCCAGCTTTGCTCATACAGAGTTGCCGTCACTGGTACAGCATGTTCGGAACGTTTTCCAACACCAATTTTTTGGCAAACACTTACAGTCCCTGATGATGATGGCCTTTTTGAATGCCTGCTCAAGGGCATTGGGCTGGCAGAACTCATCATAAGCTCTGGATATTGAATCAGTCCTTTCCAATTGGTTCAGCCGTGGGAGGGAGGAGAGAAAGCTTTTGCGGTTTCAGTTTCCATTGGCACAAAATTTTCAGGTCATGAATTGTGTGAATAATTCAAGAGACAGGGATTGGTGCCCTCAGCATGGAAGCCAATTCAGGAAGACTCTTCCATCTTAGTAGTACTAAGATGAGTGATGAGTGATGAGTAGTACTTTGAGCACGCCTTTGTAGATGCCGGTCAGCATCAGGGCCTCCTCATAGAGAGCTTAAGGTGAAATGTCAGGACAGTCTTTAATCATGATAAATGGATCAGTACCCACAATTCTCATGTCTCCTACTGTTAGTCAACAGGCCCTAGAGTCAAAACCACCACTTCAAACACATCAGACTTAATGCCACTAAGGAGCTTGGTTTTATGGTGTGAGGTTTTTAACTTACTATTTTTTAAGCTTTGCTAATTTTGAATCAAAAGCTGTAGGATGTGTGACAGTGACACATGCAATTGTGCAGATGGATTTCCCCATACTTTCTTTAAATAAAATAATAATTGTTATAAATATATGTCTCATATTTTGCACTAATTCATTTGTAGTGGAGGCCAAGCAAGAAAACTTTGATATCCTTACATAGCAAGCTCTGAGAATGTGACAATCAGGTGAGCATAATGATCTGTGGATACTTGATAAGAGTGCTCCATCATGGACTCCAGATGAAGCATATGCCACTGGGAGGTTATTCTCAAATTAGAGAGTTATCAGTATTACTTTCCATCTACCCTGGCCAGTAAAAGCAGGTCCCATGACCCAAAGGAGGAGCAGAATTATAGTTACTGCTTAATTATATCAGTGTGAAAAATACGGTGTCACCAACATCAAATGACATTTTAAAAGGACTTTTACTTTCAATACCAATGTCACATTTTAAGATTATTATATATGTGGTCATTCTGAATAGGAACAAATATTGAACATCCCCTGCAGAATCAGAGTGTTTCTCTGTCCAAGGTTGTAAAGTTCCTGTTACTTGTCCAAGAGAGTAAACAAATATTGGACTTGTACCTGGTTGGAAAGGTCTCAGATTTTGGGGTGAAGAATGAAACCTCTGTCTAGTAGGTTGCTTTAATGAAAAAAAAAAAAAAAAAAAAACCCAAAAAAAAGCAGCATTACTTGATTCCATCTACTGAGAAGTTTGGAGTGATGGAATTCATTGCAAGGAACAGTGGATGCTCAGCATACAGGTGAGGTGGTTTCCAGTGCCTGAGGGATGTGATTTATGGCAGGGCTGCTGCCAACACACAGACAGTGCATGTTTCAAAACAGCAAGAAAGCTTTGGGCTGGTGCCGGATTGTGAAAGGCAGGGTTTTCAAAAGACCTGAAATAAATGAGGTGCTGGTTGAAGTTTGGTGTGACATTTTCTAATGCAGCCAGGCACCTTTGAAAACCTCAGGCCGTAATGTTGTTGGGTCTGTGAGATCTGCCATTTGTTCAGGACACTACTCTTCATCAGATCCAGCCTTTTTTCACTTTTTTTTTTCCCTTTCACTTTTGGCAGTGGGGAGATAGGTTCCCTCCCTGTGTTTTGGATTTTGTCAGATGTTTTTCTTCAGGCAAGCATGCAGGAGGCATTCCAGGTTGGTAGGCCAGAGCCAATGGTTCAGGAAGCATCTCTGACTCAAAACCTTGCCATTGCTCAGACAATTTCATCTTCTTCACTGAACAGAGCCTTTGGTAAAAATCAATTCATGCCACCACCTTCCCAGTGATGCCATGAGGTAGAGACAAGCTGCGGAATACCAGCTGGAGCACAGTCAGGCTGTGGAAGAGTGAATTGAGTCATTCATGCCCAGCCATGGATGTGATTTTTGGCTGGGCTTGAGTCTGTTTAACACACTGATGGTGCCTATCCTGGGCTTATGAAATGGATTGGCTGGGCAGGGGGACAGAAGTGGTTTGAAGTGCCCTTGTGCAACATGGACACAGTTGGAGATGAAGGTCTTTGGGACAGGGGACATTGTTTGCTCTGTGTTTGTCCTGCACCTAACATCACAGAGCTGCGCCCCATTGCTTAGGCTCCTTGAGCCTGCTTTCATGCTGGAAATGACAAACCCAACCACAGTCCTTTGGGAATGTGGTAAAAGACAGCTCATTTTTTGACCTAGACATAAAGGCTGCTGTCTGTATCAGTGTGAGTCCCTTCTCAGAGCTGGTCCCTTCTGACTGCACTCTTGGTTCAGCTCTGTAAGAAAGCTGAGAGCTCAGGACAATTTGATCTATCTTTAAGGTGTGCTTGCGCTGAGCAGCAGCGTGAGCCTGTGGACAGCCAGTCACTGGTCCTCCCCAGCTGCAGGAGTGGCTGGGAGAAGCTGCACGAACCATTGCCCAGTGAGCTCCAAGCCTCTGAGGAGAGCAGCTCGTCTGGCCTCCAGCTCTGCTCTGTGTTCCAGCCATCTCTTAAGGACGGGGTCAGGTGCAGCAGCCCCTGAAATCACCCTCCACTGCTCGAGCAGCAAGGCTGGTCTCCTGAGCTGGGGAGGGAGCAGGCTGGGACAGCACGCCCAGAGATGAACCTGCCAAAGGACCCAGACGGGCCGGGCAGAGCTGCCCCACGTAGCTACTGCCTGAGGCTGCTGCCACTGGCACCCCCCTGTAATGACAAGGTATTTTTTTGTGGCTTTCCAAAAGAGGATCCTGAAATTTGGTGCAACATTACAGAATGAGCCCAGTGGGCCAGAGGATAGCTCAGGAAATGCTCCTCTGCCCTCGGCCCCTGATGAGGGTGGGAGGAGGAGTGATTCCTGCCTGGTATCCTGCCTTCCTTTCCCTGCAGGAGGTTCATACAAGCATGGTTGGCTCACCTTGTGTGCTGTAATATATTTGGTGGTTTCACTGTCCAGGGTTCATCATGCAATATGGCTTTGCAAGTGCGAGTGCAAAGGGAGTGGCTCAGTGGTTGTTGCTGTTGAGATCACCAAAACTGCCAAAATTTGTCTGATCTACAGCTCAGCCAGCAACTGTTCCCCTTTGCTTTGTTTTCCCCTTCCTAGGAGGGGTAAACCCCCACAGAATCAGCTTTGGGATAAATTGCCCTGAGAGAGGTTTCTTGACAGCCCCACTAGGACTTCGCTGGTAGCCTCACCTTTGCCAGGACTTTAGTAGAGCGCTGCTGAGGTTGTTCCCTGGATGCCACATACTGGTAACATCTTACACTAAAAAGTAAGATTTCAACATTAGTGATGTGTTCCAAGGAAAAGAGTATTTTTTTTTTTAGAAAGTCTTAATTTTCCTGTGAAAGTAGAATGAAATAAAAGGTTTCTCAGCTTTTGAAAACATGGAAAAAGCCTACTTTCTTACAGCCTTTATAATTTTTGCCTGATATTTATTAAAAAAAAAAGGTTTTTATGTGTCTTGCTTTTTGAACTTATTACATGCAATCAGAGAGGAGTAATGGCACAGGAATGTGGGGGACTTCTGTGAAAGTATGCTTTTTTTTAAAATTATTTTTTTACCAAATGATATAATTTCAGTCCTTAGTTAAGCATTTATTGGCTGGTTTTGGTTTTTGTTTTTGTTTTTGTTTTTGTTTTGTACAAATTAGTTCTCTGAAAGTCTTGCCCCCAAACACGAACACGTTTAATTTAAAGGCATAATTATGAAACGTTGCTTCCTTCAACCCAACTCTACACTTGCAACTTAAGGCTTTAGTTCTTCACCGTGCCCGTGGCCGGTTCAGGCCAGGCTGGGAGCAGTGGGCAGGGGAAGCAGGGAGCCCGGCTGGGAGCAGTGGGCAGGGGAAGCAGGGAGCCCGGCGCACAGCAGGGGCCGTGGCACCGTGTTTGCCGTGTTGGAGAGCCCGGGAGAGCCCGGGGCTGGAGCAGGAATTGCTGCGGCTGCCAGGGACACCCCCGTGCCTGGCGGAGCTGCGCTCACGGCTCCTTCTCTCTCCGAGCCCGGCTCCTCGGTGCATGTACAGCCGTAGTCTCTGTCATCTGGCAGCTTTCATCCGCATTAAAGGAAACATTTCTAAAGGAAATAGACTACATTTTACTCTCTCCCTTGCATTTCCTTGATCGATTAGCAAAGGGAGGAATGTTTCCTCTCTCCCACTCTTTTTCTCGCCCTCTCTTTTTTTAATCTTTTTTTTTTTTTTTGTCTCCAGATGTAAGCAGGGCTCTATTTCAAGCCGTTCGCACATGGTAAAACACGTGCCAAAAAGTTGACACAATGTAACAACAACAACAGGAGGAAAAGGAAAAAAAAAAGGCAAAGCATGCTTGCAAAAAAGGTGTCTGGGACCTTAAATATTGTAGAGCATCACTGACCCCCACTGGGCTGGCACACTCACTGCACATCATCCAGCGTGGGGACTGGCACCTCACCGATGTGTGGGGCTCAGGGACACAGGAGCCTGCGAGGGGGAGCATCTTCCAATCGGTCCTTACCGCTGGGGTCCTTCCAGCCCACCCGAGCCTGTCTGCTTTCTTTATGGCCATCATGAATGGAGTAAAAAGGCATTGGCTTGGCTTGCTGGGAGGGGCATTGTGGTTGGATGGCGGAAAGGCTCACTAGTGGTACGGTTAGGTACCCGCTGAGATTTTTTGCTCAAGTGCTTGGTGAAATCTCTGTTGCTGGAGGTTTTTAGGAGCACGTTAAACAAGTATCTATCAAGAATGCTGTAGAGAGAGTTGGTGCTGCATTCGAAAAAGTAAGATTGTTTTCAGGTCTTCTCCAGATCCCGCTCAACCTGATTTTTTTTTCTTTTTTGGTAAAATCGGGAGTGGTTGTCACCATTTTGTGACAGTAATACATTGTGGCTGCAATAATTTCAGGAGGTACCTCTCATTGTAACCTGCTTTATATCAGAAACAAGCTATATTGTCTCTTGTGTTCCAGGATGTTGAGGAGAGGGGGATGTATATGGGTAAAGGATCACCACCACACAGGTGTTGAAGGAAGCAGAGCCTTTCTTTCTCTGTCAATAAACAGAGGATAGTAGCAGAGGCATAGAACTCAGTGTGCTCAGTTGCTATGTGGCTCAGTCAGACTTCCAGAGCATGATGCCATGGTCCACACAAGGAGCAAATTCCTCCTTCTGCAGAAAGGATTTTAGCAAGATTGGTGCTGGGAGCTCACTCTGAAATGGAATTTTTATCCCACAAGCATAAAAACCATCTTACTATAAAAACCTTCTTACCATCAAGTCTTTTCAGAGATGGCCTTGTGGTTAAATAAACCAGACTGTGATTGAGACGATATGGTTTCAGTTCCTGGCTCCATCATAAAATTCTTCTGTGACCCTTGGAGGGTTATTTAAACTGTGTGGGTCTCAAGTTCCCTCCTGCATGTTGGGTGTCCTAACAGTCCTCTACCTTCCTTGAGGTGTTGGAAAGGTTCACTGTGAGGCCTGGAGATCAGCTGGGATAGTAATCTTGTGATGAGCAGCATGAAGAAATGTTTGAGAAGGTAAAGTGTTGGCAGAGTGAACCTGCACAGTTGCAATGCGTTTGCTCTGTGGTGTGGAATGGGACCTCCAGGGCATACTGAGAATATGTCAGGTTTTTACAGCCAAGCAAAGCGAGAATATGAAATTGTATTGTGGTTGGAGGAAAGGAATGCAAGCAACATGAGAGTGCAGCTACTGCACAGTGCTGTACAGTACAAATGACAAGTAGGTCACTGCAGGGACCTGTACATCTGGAGTACAAGTGCAACACAGTTAAAGCAGAATAACCAGGACACAGTAATTAAATCATGGTTTTGATTTAATTTATGAAGTGTTTCAGGCACACATTGCAGCAGGAATCTGTGTTTACTGTGAAAAATTGTGTTTTCTGACATCTGCTGAAGAAGGGGGAATTAAGATTGATCTGTCTCATGTCCAAAGGCTGTGTAAGACAATTGATGCATACAGCCTGCTACTGTCAAATGGTGACACTTCAAGCTTGGATCCTGGCACAATAAACCATTGCCAAGGGCTTCCCACTCAGTGAAAAGTCTTGAGTTCAAAAGCAAGAAAAGGGTAGGTAAGGAAGGCAAGAGTAAGATGAGCTAAATAATATAGTTTTCTACAAAATGTACAAAATGCCTCTGGGTTTCCCTCTGTACCATTATTGTAGTGCCCTGAGTGCCAAAATGTCAGAATCACTCTGGGACAAATATGATTAACACATCTGTGTCTAGCATAATCAGTTAGACACGTACCTTCCATGCACTGTAGAAGGACATAAACCCTCCCTTGTGGATCAGAGATCCCTCTTCTATTCCCTTTGAATATTCCCTGTTCGCTGGATGAATCAAAGAACCCAGGACCTATTTGGTACTTCTGAGTTGCAGAAGCTCTGACACTGGGAGCTAAGATCTCCTGTTACACTATTATCCTAATAATCAATTTCTGCTCCTGCATGCCCTTAAAATGGAGTAATTGTGCCTGTCTGACGTAGGTGTCCTGAGGAATCCCATATGCTTGGGAAATGCTTGAAAACCCTTGGATAAAAGTCACTAGGAAAGAGGAGGGAGAGAGGGGAAAGTCTTGTTACATTGTTGACTTATGGTCAGCGTTGTCCTCGAAATGCTGTTTTGTCATCAATATTTCTTCATTAGGAATAATGATTTTTCCACATTTACTGCCAGCTGATTCAAAGCCATCCAAAAGCAGAATGTGTCATGAATCTCTAAAATGCATTCGCTGGCGAACTCTAAACAGAGATGATTAGAAAAATAATGCAGCGGAAATACTGGGTGTCTTGAGGCTGCTAGGGGAACTTTTAGTGAGATGTTTTATTCAATGTATTTATCTATTTTCAAAGTGTTCTTGGTGTCGTTTTGAAAAGGCAGTGTGCTGTATTTTTTTAGTTCTTTCTTGCATTGTGTATCAGGGCTGCAGTGAGAGCCGGGGAATACACTTAGCTGATCAAGGGAAATTCTGTAATTGATAGGCACCAAGGATATGACCTTGTGGTGTATTCCCACAGTACAGTTAGGTGGGAAAGAGTTTTTTCCATCATGCAGAGTTTTTTGAGATATCAACGTTTTTCCCCAACATTTCAGCAAATGCAGAACCTCCCTACTTTGATGCTTTTATCAGAAAATTATCCCCTATCTCTTCTCTACATAGAATACATGCTTTGAATTCATGAATTTAAGCCTTTTGTGGAGAGGTTTGCACATTTTCTCTCTGCTTTCTCTGCTCTTGGCATCTGTAGTTACTGCCTGAATTGTCTGTGTTCGGCACTGTACATCACAGTGGTGCTGCCAATGGCTTAACGTCTAAGTAGGTATGACATAAAAATGATGCTGTAGCCTGGAAAGGCTACTGAAGTCCCTGGATGTGCAAAAAACAAGAGCATCTCAAGCCACCTGTGTGGAGTTACATTGCCTTTATCCTTGGCTCCAGTGTGATTGCTATCAGAATATTACTGCCATAAGGATTAGTATGACATGTACCTATTCTATCATCCATCTTCAGTGGTGGATGTTTGTCCCATTTGCTCATGTTCCTAATCTGGCATTTAAAAGTGATGCATGTTCCATATAAGGTTGGACACCCTGTGCCTAATTCCTCATCTCCAGATTGTGCCCAGTTTCTGGCCGAATCTTAAGAACTTTGCTGAGTAACAGCTCAGATTATGGCCTTTCCTATTCATCTTCATAGTTAAAACCTGCATCCAAGCTCCAGTGACCTTGAATCTCTGCAACATCCTTTTAAAAAAATGCAGTTTCTCTCTATTCATGCTCAAGTAGCTGCAGAAATAACTCTCTGGCTTCTAACTTAGGCCAGATCATTTTTTGCCTCTTAGCCGTAGAGTCATAGAATATCCTGAGTTGGAAGGGGCCCACAAGGATAATCAAATCCAACTCCCAAACATCTCTCCTCTGGTTTCATTTCTGCCTCATATCAAACAGAAGCTTCATGTCTTTACCTGCATGACCTGTAATGACCTATTCCCACCCTTCTTCCTCTAGTATTCTCTAGTGATATATCAACTCATCCTTCCCATCTGAAGTTGTCTATGCTCAACCTTCAAGCACTTACATTCTCTTTTGTGTTGTCTTTGTCCTTTCTTCAGAAGCATTCCATTAAACTTCCTTTAAACTCCCTCCGGGTCTTCTTTCAAATTCTTCCTTAACCTTTTCCTTTGCTGTCTACAGACTCCTTGTCAACAGTAAAACATTTAGAGTGCTAAGACCACAACTTCCCTTGCTGAGTGGTTTTGTCTGATTGTTTCCTTCTATTTCCTATCACTACCTGGTTGTTATTGCTTGTATTAGGTTGTAAACTCCTGCAGTTGGGCCCTTCTTTGAATTCTGTGTTTTCCCAATACCCAGCAGAATGGATCTGTTCTGTAATATGAGCAGCCAGGATCTGTGGTGGTATAGGTGAAAACTATGTAATAAGTGTAATGAGATAACTAGAAGTTAGAACATGGCATCCCGTGCAATATGAGCTCCTCTTCTCCCTTCCCCCTCTTCCTTCAGATTCACAATATTTCAAAATTTTTACACAACAGAAGACAGTAACTGAGGAAGTTTCAGAATAGAGTATAGTAGCTGATATATCCTTTCAGCTGCTGAAGTGTTTCTGTGTAATCCACTCACTAACGATGGCATTTTCAGCAGGGAAGCCTCTTCAGGCACTTCTGTGCATCCCCCCAAGGTAAGACCACCATGTGACAGCCAGGCTGGGCTGAAGGAAGGTCACAGCACGGCCAAGGTTATGAACCTCTTTCATGTAAAAATAGAGGACTCTGGTCTCCCAGGCTTGCTGCCAACATATTGCCTTCTAGTTTTGCTGAAATTATCTTGAAAAAGGATCTAAAAAGGGCTGAAGGGGCAAAAGACGAATGTTGAAATGACATCGTTTCTCATCTTCGTGCAGTTTAGTGCTAATTTTGTCCTTTGTCTTTAAGCTGCCTTTTAAATGCTGTTTGTGGAAAGCAAATGGGTCACGTTGTTCTGTGTTTCTACTGTAATACGCTGCCTGCTATTTTTCTCTTAGATTATTTGTGTAATCTTTTTTGTGCAATCTGTTTGTTCTTGAGTCTTGCAAACTTTGCCTTTGCTACTTCTTTCCCAATAAGCAGTGCAACTTGTTCTGTGTTCACTCATGGGTATTCTGCACACAACGGACTGGGTTATTTGAGACAGTGTGAAAATATTAAAATGGGGAACATGTGTGGGCACTTAATTGTGGTGAGCCCAACCACAAATACCTTCGCCGTTGGTAACTGGCACAGAGGAAAAGCAGACCTTTGTTTTGTTTTTATCAGACATAATGATAGATACATTGTTTTTAGTGGGGTTTTTCTGGTTTTCTAAGGAAATGAGGCTTGTGCAATCGCACTGCCTGTGTGCATGTGCCTGTCTGCTTGTCAGTTCCTCCTTCACCAACACTTGAAACTAATAGCCATTTTCAACTACATTTGAGCGAGTTGCAGGAGTTGGGAGAAGAGACAGGTTTTTGCAGAAGCCTTGTGAGTTCCCAGATTGCACCAAGGTTTACACAAGGTGCAGTTTCCAGTGATCACATTGCTGCAAACCAGATCAGTTGTGTATTTGCCCATGTGCCTTTAAGTGGATCCAGCCACCCAACTGTAAGCTCCCAAATTTGAATATTTTGGCTTATTTGCTTTTACCTTTTGGGTGAGTGAGTCAGTTGGGACAGTTGCTAGGCACAGAGCATGTGTTTTTATTCTCACTGGAGTGGCCATGTCTCATGAAAAACATGGTTTGCTCAAGGCCACAGTGTTATAATTTGCATTTAAACTTATAAAAAAGGAAGCTTTCTTTAAGCTTTCCTGTGTGAGAGTTTATAGGAGTATTTCTGTCTGTGTACTTAATAGCAGAAACTGGACTTCTCATAAATGTAGACAGATTAAGTCTGTCACTGACTCAGTGGGAATCTTCTGTGGAAAAACCCAGAAAGAGGAAGGAAAGCCTCAGGAAATGAACTTAAAGGGGAGAAGTTGGCCAAGACTCATGTTGTGCTACTCTTTGGTTTGTATGTGACCACCAGCACTGTAGTTGGGGAATACCTCAGAGCCATGGGGAGATGCAGCCTCAGGGCACTTTTGGGAGGCAGAGAAGATGTCTTTATGCCCTTTGCTCAAAGAGGGCACAGAGGTTCAAAGGCACTGAGTGACTTGTCAGAGATTACAGGAGAATTTATTTGAGTTAGGAAACAGACCCAGGTCAGTCTCCTGATACAAGTGCAGCCAGAAGTATGGTCTCCATGTGGACAGCTTCTTCAGCAAATGGAGAGGTGACTTGGTCAAAGAGGAAGATAAATGCTGAAGCACACAAGGGCTGGCTAAATTATGAATGTGAGAAGAGAAGGAGGGGTTGAAAAGATTCCCACATGTTCTGCTCAGATGTTAACAAAGAAAGCTGAGAAGTGTTTGCATAGACACTACATTATTCCATGTCCAAATGCCTCATAAAAATAATACCGGATGATCACAGAATGGCACACTAGGGAAAATAAATTCTTCAGCGGAATATTCCCTCTGGAAAAACACTGTGTAAAGTAATACACTAATGGCTTTCAATTTCATGTTTTATATATAGAGATATTAACTGCTCCCCAGACGTCTCTTCGTATTACAGCCCAGCTACACGAGATGTTTGGAGAAGGCCCTGGAGCAGCTCTGTGCTGTCCACACGCAGGGCTCAGCAGGGCTCTCCTGTGGAACACAGGAGGTGTCTTCTGCCCCCTTCTCAGTGCAGTGCTCACTCCTGTGGTTCTCTCCAGTGGGTTTGGATTTTTTTTTCTTCCTAGCCCTCATGGTTTTTTTCCATTCTTCCCCCATGCTCTGTAACCTCACCACCATGCAGGGAAACCTGAATTCCTTTTCTCCTCATAAAAAAGGAGTCCTCTCTAGAAGTGTTACAGTGGAATGATTAAAGCACAACAGTGACAATCAAAACCCTAATAACAAATGCTAAGGAAAGTTAAGTTTAAATACATCATTTGGGAGATTTCCAGACTTGTCTAGATTCATCTGGTGAGTTATCCCTCCACATTGCTCAGGCTGGGAGCTGTTTGAGCCAGGAACTGTCTGTCCTGTATAAAGCCAGCTAGAGTTATGCCATTGTAGCAAATTGTAATGATCTGGATTCTTTTCCAAGCTTTCCTAATATATCTCAAATGTGTATATATATCATCCTGCCACATCCTGAGGGATCCAAAAGTAGCTTACATGCTTTGTTCCCTGAATGTAGCTTGTTGGAGTGTGGGACAGGCAGGAAAGAAGTCATGACTGTGGGGACATTGTCAGTGCACAGTGAAGGGCAGCAGTCCTGCTCTTGAGATGACAAGTCTTAACTGGTAGATGTTGTGCAGTATTTGCATGAAAAGGCCAATAAACAGACCATGGTATGAGAGAGCATTGTATCGTTACTGGATTATGTAATTATTATTAGGTACATATTATTTCTGTATGTCTTTATGAATAATTCTATATTGAACTCAGCTTGTACCTCAGCTATTGCTTCCCTTCCCACCCTCACTGACCACACCACTCCACTCATGAAGCCTTCAAGAAGTGCAAGGTCCCAAGGCTGGTGTCACCACAGTTATCCTTAAACTGGAGAGTACCATTTTGAGTGGGGCAATGCCCCAAATCATAGTTGCTCTATTACCTTTGGTGGGGTTCTCCTGTGTAATGTGGCTGACCTTGTCCTTAAGGCCTTCCATTTTCAACATCAATTGTTATGTAAGGACATCAGAACTTAATGGGCTATCTCCATTTTCTAAAACCCAGATGGCAGAGAAAAATGGCTAAGGTGTGCCTTCTACCCACCTCTACCATCATCTCTGCATCACAGTCTTCCCTAGGGAAATGTTTTTCCCATGAGCTAAGGAAATCTTGTCTTTACTTTAAAACTATCTGCCACATAGCATCTTTAGCAACAATCTGAACAAGGCAGCAAGCCTTTTGTATGTGTGTGTCTACAGACTTTTTGTTGTGCATTTGCATCTGACATTAACAACCTTTTTCAGAAACAGACAGAGCTCTTAAGGCTTGTCTGTACTTAGAGTCTTTACCAGCAGTTTCTGATACGCCTTTCTTGAAGGATGGTAAGAATAAAATACCTGCACATCAGTTTCTTTAGGAATAGTTTCTGTGCTTTAAATAGACAGAATATCTTAATCTGTATCAATCTTTGAACAGAAAAAAAAGTAATTGGCTCCATTGAGAGAATTGGTTTAAGCTATACAAGCAAAAACTCTTTAAATTGAGCTGCCACCAGATAGATTTATGAGGCCTCCTATGACAAAATCCTTTCATGTGGAAGCAAGGCTTAAGGCACAAGTTTATCCCATCTAACTGAGGAGCTGAGAATGGCTATATAGGTGGGTTAGATGATAGCTGAGTGGTTTGTATCTGAAGCTCAAGATCCTTACAATGATTGCTGGCTTGCAGCAGCATGACTGACATGAGTGCTGTCTTGGGAGCCAATTTCAATCCTTTCTAGATCTTTTCATATGGACCAGCACCAGAGTGCCTTCCAGTGGCACTGGGTCTTTGCCAGCAGTAGCACAAACTGTTTTTCTGTGGACTGAGCTGCTGTGTCCCCCTCACCAGGCACGGGCAAGTGGAGGGACCTCCTGTGCAGCTGGGACAAGGGGCTTGCTTTGACTCCTGTCCTTTCCCTCTGGTGACAGGACGCTGTGCCCGCTGCGGGGAGAATGTTGTTGGAGAAGGCACCGGTTGCACAGCCATGGACCAAGTCTTCCACGTGGAGTGTTTCACCTGCATAATGTGCAAGAGCAAGCTGAGGGGACAGCCTTTCTATGCTGTGGAGAAGAAAGCCTACTGTGAACCCTGCTACATTGTGAGTACCCATTCCTCTTTGTGACCTGATTTTAATGTACAGACATGGGAAACATTTATTTCTTTCATTGCTGTGGAGTTACCTTACAGTTAAATTCTGACAACCCTGTGGCAGTACCATAAGCAACAGGGGTTTTTTTTATGGTGTTCAGAAGAACTCTGGTCTTTTCAGCTTACTGGTTGAATTACATTTTCTGGTCTGACTTCCCTCTGAAATGAAGTGGACACAGCAGGAGAAAGAGCTGGGTTTTGTGATTGCTTCATCTCTGTAAGGAGCAGACTATGCAGTCATTTTTTAGCAGTAGTGTGGTTCTCAGCTTTCTGTGTTGAGAAACCTGATACCAAAATGGTTACAGATTGGACTGTGGTGCCCAATAAGATTAAGGAGGTGGGATGCAAGAAAGCACTAAAACTTCTAAAATCAAGACTTTTGCCTTGCTTGATGGAAGACTTTCTACTGAACTAAGGGTCTTTGGATTAGATATCTTTTGAATCTTACATTACCCTAAAATTTCATTTCATGCCTCCAACAAGGTCTTAAAACAAACAATTAACAGTTGCTCCCAGGAGCTGCGCATTTTAAGAGACTCCCATAACAAGTAGCTGGAACCAGTTGCACAGGTGCAAATTGAAGAAACATCCCATAATGTGCCTGAGGCTTAACCTTGGTCTGACCTAGCATTCAGTTTATAAGGATTATCCTTGTAACTTAAAGTAAGAAACATTCTTAAAATGCTGACAGATCTTTCTTTAAACTTCTAATTTGAGTTCTTACAAACATTAGACCTAAGACCCTTCCAGAATTGGATTTACACTTCTGAAAGTAAAAACTGATATTTTCATGACATTTCTGTCATTCCAGTGATAATTAGAGCAACACTATGATAATATTTCTGAAAATGCCACCAATATCTCATTTTTCTCTCCATTTCTACAGAGACTTCACAGTGAGATTGTTACTGAAATATTGAATATAAAAAGGGAGGATTGTGTCTTGTTTACAATGGCAGTGATAGATGGGCCTTGTTAAATTGATTTTAAAAGCTACATGGTCTTTTGGTGGAATATGTACCTTTTAAATAATTTGTGTTTTTGTTTGCATTAAAATGATTGCACCATAAAAAATTTAAGCTTCATTTTGTGGCAAGTTTAACCACTTGCAAAGCACTGAAGACTTTAGGAAGGTGCATTCATAATATAATTGGAGCAACTTTATGTAACTAGAATTAAACATTTCATTGACTTCAGGCTGGAATTGACTTCATCTGCTTGCAGATTGATACTTTCTTTTCTTCTTTTTTAAATCAAGCACGCATTCTACAGCACTCATCTGCTTTAGTTTGGGAAAACATCTGCATTAGCCACTGTAGTAATGGTTTAAGATTATTTAATCCCATTACTTATACACTTCATTAGCCTGAGTGAATTGTTGGCAAGGGTTCAGTAAACTTCCTACATTGAGAGATAAAAGGATAAAAAAGGAAAGGGAGAAGGATTCTGTTCCTCATTTTCTTTCAAATTTATCTTCTATCTATTTAAGGGATAAAGGAACGATAATTGCCTGGTTGCATCTGCGTTTGTATGTTCTGTGATACGGCTTTGCAGCTCTGAGTACAGAGGAAAGAATAAACGTTTAATAGCTTCCTTTTATATAACCAGAAGGGGCCTTTAAATGTTTATCCATGCAGTCCACAAAAACATGGTTATGGAGTTAACCCAAAACACGTCTGGATCCATCTGCTGCTGCACATGCAGGGGAAAGGATGGCAATGCTGATGGGGCTACATATATGTAGCGGGGCAGCTGGTACTGTGAGTGAAAAATGGGAAGCAGGAAGCTGGCAGTCTGATGCAGTAAAGAAAAAAACCAAAAACTCGAGCATATATTAAACTCTTAAATGTGGAAGAAACAAGTGTTGGGAGCCTTTGTCTCAGTGTCTTTCAGAAAGCTCAGCACTCTGCTTTGTTGAAAGCCAGATCTGTAAGGGCTCTAGGCTTCTGCCATCCACTGGCTTTAGGCCTGAGGAATTTGTCCTAGAGCTTATATCTCATTGATTTTTTGGTGGAATGAAGCCTGCATTGGCTTCAGTAGGATAATGAATGCCTAAGTACACTGAGGCTTAGAGCTAGGCTTGCAAGTTGTTCTTGCAGATGAATGAGACCCTTAAATTGATGAGGCACAGTCTGAGTGCTTTTGTCTTTAGATGCCTTTAGATGTGTGATGCAGTTATCCTGAACTCTGAGAGTTAATGACCTCCTTAAAATCTAGCCTGTCTAGCCACATTCTGCTGAATTGTGGCCTCGGATTATTTTTGTTTTGGTTTGGGTTTTTTTTCCTCTTTTTGGTTGGTTGCTTAATTGGTTTTGGGGTTTTTTTTGGTGTTTGTTTTTTGAAGGTGGGTGGGGTATTTTTTGTTTCCCAAGGTCCCTGTGTCAGAAAATAGTTTAGATACTAAGAATCCTAAATCTGTAGAAAGTCAGTGGGACTGAAGTACCTTGACTCAGATTCCTCTGGACCTGAATTCCTATGGAAGGTGCAGCAGATGTGACTGCACAGCTAATTCATGGCAGCGGCCAGCTGAGAAAACAGGGTTCTCAGTGTGAGTAATTCAGTGAAACTTGTTTCTGGTCTACCTAATTCACAGTGATTTCTAGCACACATCCCTATTTTCCCAAGCTGAAAACTCTTGAACTCTTATGCAAGTCACAGAGGCTTAATTTATATAAAGAAAATAAACTAATGCTTCCCTCGTAACACTGGCCTAGTTGTGATATATAAATTCATGAAGCCTTTGATTATTTTTTAATAATTCACTGATGTGACTTGTGGTCTTATGCTCAAAAATAAAAATAAATGTTTTTCAACAATTAGAATTGGCTAATCTTCTCAGTTTGTTGTGTGACTCTTCTTAGCTGTGGTGTAGTGAAGCCATAATTAAGATTTCTGTGAAGAGCTGTATTTAATTACTGGTTAGTTAGTACCAAGCCTAAATAGCCTGCAGAAGAGGTTTTCTTTGTTATTTTTGTTTCTGGTTTTATTTATCAGTGATCCAAGTAAGATGAAATTCCCCAAAAGTCTGAATTAACATCTAAGGAAACCAATCACCTGTTTGAAAAGAAATATTTTTCTTAATGGGAATTTGAGTACCAGAGTTAATTTCTTTCACACAAAAATCCTCCCACCCAAAAGCCTGTCACTATCATTTCCTGTTACATCTTCTGAGTGCAGCGAGTTCTTTTGCCAATGTGTTTGCTGGTTTTGCTCTGCATCCAAGGATTCTTTCATTATTGATGTTATTTCTAAAAGAGTACCAGTCTTCTCCATTAAGACTCTTCTGCTGAACTAAAAGCAACTGTAAAAACTAAAGTGTTAATAGGAGACAGATGTTTCCCAGTCATGATGACAGTAAAGTCAACATTTGAAAAACCCTGATAGAGTTTCCAGTGTAACCAGTGCACTGCTGTGCACGTGATGAATGCTGTGTCTGCAGTATGTTGACAGTATATTTCCCCCCTCCCTTACAGGGCAAATTACTGACAAAACAACATTTGGTTTGCTTCCTCTAAGTAGTTGAAGAGATTTTAACACTGGACTGAGAGCAGGGAAAAGGCTAAGCGTAATATCAGTGGAACTGTTGTTATAAAAGACTGAAGAGCAAGATGTTGAGCAGTGCCAGCTGTCTGCTGTCCAAATACCGTGTTATCATAAGGTCTGAGCACAGGGTTAACCAGACACACCAGTCTGGCAAGAGTGATGCTGCTGTTTTGTGAATGGGGTGTTCTTTGATGTCCAGATAACTTTCTCCAAGATGTGGAAGTTTTCCTCCATTCTTTCTCCCCTCTCCTGACAGTATGGCGGTAGGCAGCTGGAGATGTGCACTCTGAGGTGAGGGCTGGGAGGGGCTGAGCTCCTGCAGTTAATGCAGAAAGCAGCAAGATCTTGCTGATGCTCCTGGCCCCTCAGGGTTTCTTCTGTTGTGTCCAAGTCAATGTGACCCACCTGAGGAGAGGACCATGGTGGGACTGGGAGGGATACAAGAAAGCAGAAATAGCCAGGGTCAGATGAAAGACTTCAGAGAAGTTGTGGGCTAGAAATGATGGAAGGATTGATTGAAGGAGAAGAAAGAAATTCTCATTTCTGTCAAGGTAGAGCAGGCGAGATCTTACCCTGATTATTGCTGTTCCCCAGCTTGGAACTTGGGATCATAGTGCTCCACCTTTTTTTTTTATCCCCTCTCCCCCCCTCCCCCCAGTTACTTGTTTTGTGAGAAGAAAAAGGTATATCTTAGTGGGTTTTTTTCCTCTTACAATCTTCTAACTTCCTGGAGTATCAATGGCTGTAGTTCAGTAGGAGAAGATAGTTCAGAACATAACACAAGAGAAATGCTGATGTTTTAAGAAATGGTGCAACAAGAGCCACTGCTACCATGGAGCATCCTGGGAAAGCTTAAATTTGCTAATCATTCTAAAATGTCAGTGTTAACTCAATTTGTGCTCATTGAAATCTCTGGTGAGACTGCTATTTGCTTCAGTGTGACTGGTATTGTAAACCTCACCCTGTGTGCACGTGAGTGTCGCTGGTTGAAAGCTGTGCAAGAGCAGCTTCCTGCAGCACATAGGGTTTAAAGTGTAAGGTTGTTCCCTGCAGTAAAACTACATCTATTTTTAAAAATAATTCTGCAATTTGTAAGCAGGGATTACAGCACTAATTTAGCAACTATGTAACAATTTAAATTGGACCAGAAAAGAGAAACTATAATTTAAAGATTTTTTTTTATGATACAAGTTTTCTTCTTTTTAAAGTAAAAAGCCCTTTATTCTTGTTTTTGTCAAGCAACGTATTGAATTTGAGCGTAATTTATGGAAAGTGCTGCCAGCATGGTATTGCAAGTGCTCCACAATTTGAATTTAAACTGCTCAATGGGATCATTAAGACTATTATGCCTGCTTTCCAAAGAGTTTGAATTCAAAATGACAACTGGAACAAAAATATAAAATAAACTAAAGAGAAGTCACGCACTCTTTGCATGGTGGAATTTTTCTGCCCTCGAAATATTTCATTGAGATCAATGCTGCTCTTCAGTCCTCTCCTAGAAAAAAGCTGCTGTTGCTAGTTTTAGTTCGGAGCTCCTGTGTGAGTCATCAGCAGCAGGGAGCTGAACCTGTGACCCGTGGATCGAAAAGCATTAAGGCTCAGCTCCTGTGGCACAGAGATGGAGCTGGGCTGTGCCAGCTCCAGCAGGCTCAGCCCTGGGTATTTCTTACCCTCAACAGAAGTGGTCCATGGGCATAGCACAGCCACAAAACAGGTCCAGAGTTTTGGCTCACTCACAGGCATGTTTTATTGCTACTGATTATTAGCGTTGATAATTTTGCTAGTCTGCACCCAGTTGGTAATTCCATGGAAAAAAACATAATATCAAGGGAAATCTGTTACATCTAATGAACTGATCATTTGTAAAAGTGAAAAATTGGTAAATCCCTTAAGAGTGTAACAGCCCTTTGTATTGATAGCACCCAGCAACAGCTGATATAAAACATAGAGACAGAAGGTGGAAGAGGAGTAGTGGCCATAAGCTCAACTCTACTAGTCTGAGTGGTAAATGTTCTTGTGCAATCAGGGCACAGATAGAGGAGGACAGGATGCTATTACATAAGCTGCACCTGAGATTCCAGGAGTCCAGGTCTAAGAGGTACAAAAACATGTGAGAGAATATGTTGATGAAGCATCTTCTATCAGAACTGGGACAGCTGAACTTAGCTGACCCTCTGGAAGACTGCATCTGTTTTTTAAGTGGCCTACCAGCTGTTACAGGGGATGGGTCATGCCTCCTATTTTGTCACGAGGCAAGGGAAAAGGTTCCTTTGCAGGGGTGGGTGAGTGGGGGAGTCAGCAGAGGCCAATAACCTCCTTTCTAAACTGGGATTATAAAGAAAGGGGAGAAAGTGTACCATGAGATGATGAGGTAACACTTTACAGAGACTCCTCTGTAGACATCCAGAGGCTCATATTAAAGAATACAGGGCCAATTCATCTTGCTGTCCAACAAGGGCAGGATAAGAAGCCTGCAAATCAAGCCTGTAAGAAGGAAAATTCATAGTGTTCTTGGAAGACATGAGAGCAAGCCCTGCCAAGAATTGCACTGGGCTCACCTTGGTGATAGATTCTGAGACCAATATACCTTGGTGTAATTGACTTTCCAGAGAGCTGACTAGAGTGTTGCTTTAGAGGAAGACCAGCTATGGATTATGGAGGTAAAGCAACTTGATGCTACCAATGAGAACAGTGTCACGAGGGGGATATTTTTGGAAAAGTACCATAGTGCTGGATAGCAGTTTAATAGATACATTTCTGTTGGAAGATTGGGCATGAAGTGATGATTAACTATTCACTGGTGTCTTGGTGGTGCAAAGTTTTGTTGCGTATGGATCACTTTTCATTCCTTTTCATGGCCCCTATTTAAAAATGTGTCCATATTAAGTGATGACTCCTCCTCCACACCTGGGCTTGCTTGAGGTTTTTGTGATGGCTTTCTAGAATCCAGATCTTTCCTCCTATGTGTGTGTTGGCAGCCATAACAACTTGAGTTGTAGTCTTGTCTCTGCCTTGTGCTTTTATAATTAGAGACATTTTTCATATTTTGATTATATGAACTAAGCATTGATTTGACATGTATAATCTAGAAAAACTATACCATGGGAAATGAAGAGTTCTTAGTGACTGAAAAGATGATACTGTGAAGGACCAGCTGCTGCCATTTAGAGAATTTCTTGCCTCACGGGGTGAATTCCACTGACCAACTGTATATTCTTTGGAAGAAAATAGCCTCCCTCTCTGTAGGACTAATGGGATTTTATGGTTCCTGGCTATAGATCCACTTAGGGATCATGCTACAGTAGAGGGGATGGCGAAGTCATTTAGCAATGGATTTTAGCTGTGTGTTGAGCTTTCCCTGTGGAATGTATCCCAAAGCTTGCTGCCTTTGCAAGTTAGCAGAAAAAGCTTATAAGGAAAGAATAACATATTTTTAATATCTTCCTCATTTGCAGTCAAGTGTAGATGGGGTTATTGGCAAGTTACATCCAGTGTTTACAGTGTTCCTCTCTTTTCTTTCATCTGTTCTTCACCACCTCCTCAGTGAACTACTTGCTGCTTTCACCCTTTGCTGCCAGAGCAGCATCTGGAGATACCACTGTAATAAACTCTCACTGTGGTGTGTCAGTGAGTGAAAGTCTTTGCCTTTAAAAAACTTCTTGGTAAACAGCAAGTCTATGGAAAAGGCAACAGCATTGTCTCCATATTGCAGATGGAGATCTGACCCTGAGAATTTTAAATGCAGTTTGTTTAGATCATGGATCTCCATTGCTGGAAGCCTTCAAGGACAGGTGGGACAAACATCTCTTAGGAGCGGTTAAGGTCTAGGCGTGCGCAGACCTAGGGATGTTTTTCTAGCCTTACTTGTTCCAGTTCTGAGCTTGAATGACGTGTGCAGGACCACAAGCACAACCTGCACTGTACAGCTCAGGTTTTCCACACCCAAATTTTCTACCTATTTGCAATTCAGCTTAGCAAGATCTTGAGGTGAAGGAGATACCTTTCTTTTCTTCCCCTCTTCCAATCACTGCTGTTTAGAGACTGGACAGGAATAAGAACAAGCATCTGAAAGCTGAGTGAGGGCTCTTGGAAAACCCAGCAGGGTGGAAGGTACCATGACAGTGTTCCTTTCCAAGTAGTCCTACTGCTTACTTGTAACCCTGCATAGTTATTTGTCAATTCAAACTGCTGAAGACAATTATTCTGAAAAGGCTGTAACGTATTTGAAATTGGGCCTGTAATTTAGGTGTGTGTTTTCATCAGATCTGTGTGTTATGGAGCTCTGTCCTTTCTAATGCAGTGATGTTAAAGCACTGCAGTGTCCAGATATAAAACAATTGGAACTCACTGAAGTAAACAAATCATTAAGTATTGCTTATTTTTACCAGTGCCCCTGTGCAGAGCTGCTGCAGTACCTGTGAGTATCAGAGCTGAATCTGTCCTGGAATGGGTGTGTTTGGATTTAGCAGGGATGGTTCCCTGAGCAGCCTTGAAGAGAGCAAAATCTTGTCTCGCTCACTCTCAGTTCCAGATGCCCTCTTCCTTCAGTCCAGACAGTGATTTGCAAGCCTGAGTGCCAGGGAGCCCAGCAGGCTCTTGCAGCATGCCACTTGAGCCGTCTCCTTGGTGAAGCCCCACTCCAAGGAATTTGCTCTGGCAAAATTTCAGTCTGTGAGTCGATCCTCCCTCTAGTGTCTGCCTCTGCTCTTCACTCCAGGACACGATTTGCGTGCATGTGATGTTTGTTTGCAGTGGGGGAAAATGTTTAACTTGCCATCACGCACACAGAAACCACAGTGGGCTTGGGAGATTTCTGGTTAGAAAAAAAACCAAAATCATGCCAGTGTAGGGAAAGTACAACAAATGGGAATGGTGACAGGAGAAAAAGTTTTCTTGATTTTAAGAGTATGGAGGGTGTTTGGTACTCACGTAGGGACAAAGCAAATTGTAAGACTATTGTTTCATTTCATCTGCATTGATTACAAAGCTATGGTCCAAGTACAATATTGACAGAAGAGATAAATAATCCACTGGGGTATTTTGGGCAGAAGGAAAAACAGATTATAGCTTAACTCTGATACTGTGGCATTTGCTGGGGACAAGAGATAATTGTGCACTGGTAGGTAGAAGCCTTCAGAGGAGCAGAGAGTTTGATGTGATCAGTGAGGTCCCACGATGTGTGCCCATCTCTGCGAGGCCTCTGTGAGGGTTAGGCAGGGATGGCACTGTGCACATCGGTGAGCATGGAACTCAGGGGGCATCTGGATTGCTGAAAGTGAGTGATGAGATCAGCGTTGAAAACGAGTGATGAGCTCAGCGTTGTCCCTGCTTTTCCCTGGCTGCTGTTTCCTGACAAACATTTGGCACAGAAGCACCATGGAGGTTTTCCACACCAACCTGATGCTGTGACTGTCAAAGCAGACTTACCACGCAGCTCTCTGAGGTGGTGCAGGCAGTTAGAAACTGGTGGCCGCTCTTATGTTACATGTCCATGTTTCAAAGGCTTTTGTTCTTGTTAAAAATAGAGCTTTATGTAAAGAAGTAAACCAAGAATCTTTGTGACCTCTTTGGTGGGAGGTTATAAAGCACAGATTTGATAGTCTTTAGTAACTATAGGATGCTGGCCATTGAAAAAAATCTTTGTAATGTTTTGATTTTTATTTTGTTGCTGAAGTCAATCTATGAATGTGTTTAAGGCTGCAGCTCATTGTATTTGCATCCTTGCTGTTTGACTCTTTAACACAGAGTGGCCCTCCAGATTCTCCTGTCACTTAACATTCTTTATGTAGGAGTTTTTTTCAAACTGCTTCAAAGATGTAAAAAGTAATGGTTATTGTGCCCAAAACCTAAACCAAACCCAGATATTTTCTCTTGTTTGTGATGGGAAATACAGCAAGAGGGGAGAAAAATAACAGTGTTGAAATGTAAATTAATTCTCAGATGTTATCAGGGATTGAGATTTTAAGTATGAATATTCCATTAGCTCCTGACAAGGTAGTTTTTTGTTTAAGGTTGTGTTTGAACCAACACACCATCTTGGCATTCCACCAACAAAGATATCTGTGTAAATGCAATCTGTGTTCAAGCCAGACAACACTTTAAAAAAGCTATTTAGTATTTCCTACAGCAAGCCATCTGTGACTGGTCACATTTTAGGAAGCAAACGAACATCATAGCAGCATTCGCCAATCTCTTTGAGTAACTTCTAGACTTCTTAAATTAAATGTGCTGCCAAATATTTATGTTCTGTTGTGAAAAGAAAAATATTTGTTTGACATCCTAGTTTCCCTAGCAATTTGCAGTCGGTTGCTCCTCTGAGGAGCTGTGCTTTTCTCGTGGGTGCTGCAGGGCCAAAGGAGGATGTGGGAATCCCTAAAGGTGCCTTTTGGGCTCCTCAGCAGGGAATGGGGACAGCTGTAGCACGATGGGGCTCTGGGGGGGGCTGCGAGAGGTTGAAGCCTGGGTCCTCCCATGGAGGGTGTGACAGGAGCAGGTTTGGGGCCAGGTTGTGCCCAGTGCTGACACTGGCGGCTCAGAGGGGGGTGGAACAGGCACAGGTGGCCATCACAGCATTTCTGCCAACATGCAAGAGGCTCAAGAGTTCCCAGAAGAGCCAAACCACTTAGCAGGATGTCTTCCAGTGCATCTGCCACAGGCACTGCAGCCATCACCAAGGCAACCAAGTTGCCAGAATTTAGCAGCAGCAAAACAGAAGGAAAAATTAGTGATGGCCAAAATCATGGCTGCTAAATGCGCTGATGGAGCTGAGCTGTGCTCGAAGTCATATCTAGCATTTAGCAGTAATTTTCAGAAAAAGTCTTCTTTTTTATGCTGTTCCACAGATTTATGACTGGCTTAAACTTCATCATTCTAAAGCAGTGAAATGCCTTTGTTTAAGGGCTTGGAAATTGGTTTTATCCTCTTACTACATACAGGTACTAATAAACAAGTAAAACATCTAAAACTGTCCGGAAATAGTGAATTCCATTTTGGAAAGGCTGAAATGTTCTGAAGAGTTCCTGGTGGCACAGCACCAGTTTTTACTCAGTAGTCATTTGAAATGGTCCATATAATTTGCCTGTACTTTCCACCTTGGGACTGTTGCAACCAGCAGAAGCCCAGGTGAATCATCAGCCCATAACCTGTCCACATGTGTCTGTCACCTATAGGAACAATGCCATGCATAGAACATGAAGATTCTTATATTCTGGAAAGAGGCCCTTGCAACAGAACAGGGAGAGAAAGCAGTCCTGATTTGCTCTATTACCTCTGACAGTTTTACTTTCACTGTGGCATGGCAATAAGATTAAAGTTTTATGTAGTATCACCTCCATCCAGACCAAAAAAAAAAATAAAACCTCTCCTCTCTGGTACTTAGATTTCAAACTCTTTTTATAGAGCCTCTGCATCTGTTAATAAAGTCCTTAACTCATTTTGAACATTTTATTGTCACTTTGGATAAAAGTTTAATCTGATAGAATTATTGCCCTTCTAATATTCCCTTAACCTTTGCATTTTAGACTTAGACCATATCATTTAAATTTTAAAATCACTCTTTTATAGACTTGAATGCTCCCATCTCTTTTTTAGAGGGTACTTTTGCCCAGGAATGCTGTAGTCTGTCTTGAGGTCATGTGAAAACTTTAAAGTCTCTAATGTGAGCACTGCTCACTTTCCACTGAAATGTCTTGCATGCCCTATTAATTACTTTAATGGTGACATGCTGGTTTAAGGGAGTTCTTTATTAATGCCACTAAATCTTTTTTTTTATTGTTGTTTAAACACTTTTCTTTCCTTTATGTAGATGTATTTAATCCTTTCTGTCTTTAAAATAAATGAGTGCATAACCACACAAGGTGTTTGAGATTTCCATCTTTCCGTCTCAGGAGGGTTTAGGGAGGACTTTGCCTCCTAGTCCACGTCCCACCAGAGACGTACACATCTGTACTGTCTGTCTTCATGTATTAGATTGTTGTGGTGGAAGTAATATTTGAAACCTGAGCTCTCTCTTTCCAGAAATAATATACAGTGAATTTGCTTTTACTCTTCCAGGATGTTGAGATTGTAGAGGTCAGTTTGGATTTTTTGCTGGAAGTGCAGCACTCCCAGTTCAAGAGAGGATTTGCCTATGTTTGAGCCTTTTCCTAGTAAGGAGGACATGTTGATTTGCTCTTCTCTACCTGAACTGAGTATTCTAGCAGTTCTTTTTTACTTCAAAGATGTATAGCATTCACTATACTAGATTATTTATAGAGCAGCCCTTTTGCTGAACTAGCTAGCTGGTAAAACAATGACATCGATGCCTGCGGTTGGATTTTGGTCTATCAGGTTTCTATTTTTTTTAAGGTGAAATCTTTTACAAAATGCCCATTCTTGATTCATCTTAGTTGCAGATTTTCTTAGTCTGGAAAAGGGAAGCAAGGTGTGAGACACAAAATATCATCAGGACCTGGAGAAACTTTCTCAAAAGCACATAAATGACTGAGGAATTGGCTGCTTTTGGTTTGCTAAGCCACTCTTGACAATGAGACTTAAACTCTTAATAATAAGTCATGTAATTCTTTAGTCACTTTAGAAAATGTTATGTCTCCAGTAACCATTGATGGTTTCACCATGGGACTCTTCACATTTGAGATCTCTAAATAAACTTCACTGGTTTTAAAGAAAATCAGAATGGTTTGTTGAAAAACTTATGAAGAGGTTTCACCAACAGCAACTAGTTTTTTCTTTGGTGAGGGAGTAGTGGTTTAGGGCTTGGGGTTTGGTTGTTTTTTTTTTTTTGGTTTTTTTTTTTTTTTGGGTTTTTTTTTTTTTTTTGGTTGGTTGTTTTCTTTGGGCAAAGTATGAAAGCTTCTATTACACTGCAGAGTTTCTCTTCACCTCCCCTCTCCCAGATGATTTGCAGCTCCTGAAAACCTCTGTGCTGAGCTGGGTAATAGAGTTTCTGTGCAGCCCTCCATGGCTAATGTATACCTGTACATACACACCGACTTGCACAGGAACAATCTGGAAGCCTGAATTCATTCTGAAATGATTTGGCATTTGCCCAGAAAAGGTATTCCTTCCTTTCGTGGACCTTCCCTCAGGTTTGTCCAAATCAGTCTTCAATTATCAATAATACACTTTGCTATTGACTGGGCAGAGCCTTTTGCTCACAACTGCTACTTTAATTTTGGAAGCAGGCAGTTCACTTATGCACTTATACAGTACTAAAGGGTACCTTTTGCATTTTCAAACTTTGCTGAATGGCACCCTTTGCATTTTAGAATAAGTAGCTAATTAAATGACAAGGCTGAGTGCTGTCTGAGCCATGGGTTAGAGTCACTCTAACTTAGATAAGGGACTAGATCCCATAAAACATGTAGTCTAAGTTGTGGGCCTGCTCCCACTGATCCCAATTTAAATATTTTCTTTAAAATTAATAGGAGCTGAATCCGATGTGTGGTGCCCAAGACATTGTGGCTAATGAAAGACGTGAGACATAGACCCTGTCTCACAAAGTGATCCTCTTGAGTGTGTGAAGAATCTAGACTGGCTTGATCAAAAGAATTTTCAATTTCTGTTTTTTCAAGTAGAAGTAAGGAAGATTCAAGTTAATTTTAGTGAAAATTCACTAAAATTAATTGAAAAGCACAAAACATAATTTTCCCCCCTCTAAACTTGTTTCCTTCCCATTTCCCATGTGGTTACCTTGTTTATTTTTTAAATATATAATCATATTTTAAAGCAGTATAAATAAATTGCAAAGTGTGCTCCAATGGGGTAGATAAATATATTCCATCTGCTGGGGAGTGATTATTAAATAATTCACCAGTGGCAAACCCAGGAGTGGTTATCCATTTTCCTCTCATTCATGGGTAATTTTTTCTACATCCCGAAGGAGCTCATTATGTTTTCTTTGTACATAATGTTTAATAATTTTAAAATCTGGCACTAATCCCTCCATCTACAGATTCTTAAATTTTTCATAAGTATTTGTGCATGTGTACACATGTATGTATTGGCAGAGGAAGATATTTGTTTTCCTTCTTCCTTCTGTTTTTTTTTTTTCATGTGGAGAGAATGTGAGAATTTATGTATGAAGCGAGGTGGGAAGTTGGAGGCAAATTTCCTCCAACTGTGCGAGGGAGTTTCCTCCTGCACAGATGGTGGATGGGTCACTGGTCTCACCCTTGGGTGGCAGTCAACAGAACTTCAGGGCTATGGCATCTGTTCATACTTATAAACAAAGGAATAGGAAGCAAGGTGAGGGAGTGGAGGATTTCAAGAACCTTGTCTCCTTTTACTCAATGTTAGGAAGAATTTGGTTATCTTCTAAGGGACCAAGAGTGAGCCCAATGGGCCTGGTCTGTGGATAAGCAGTAAGCTATTACCTGATTGAAAACTGGAGCTGTATCCGATCAGTGGGAAAATTGCCACAGATATGTGGATTGGTGGGCTTTGAATCTGACCTTAAGGGAAGAGTTCAGCTCCTGGTAACAGACCCAAAGGCCTCTGTGGGCTTTGATCAGGCAGGGTGGGCAGCTGGGCAGAGGACTGGATGGAGTTGGCACATAGCAGGAGGCTGCACACAGTCAGGAGCTGGCACCTCCAGTGCTGGATCCCATTTCAGAAATGGTCATGTTCCCATGACTGTGTGTGCTCCACGGGGCAGGAGGTGAGGGACCACCATCCTGTCCTGCAGGCGCCTGGTGCCAGTGCCCAAGGAACTGTGGTCAGAGCTGGGCTCTCCCCCAGACTGCAGGCAGATGTTTGCAGTTAGAGGACAATCACTGCCTTGGTGCTGAAATGTGTAATTAGCCACAGGAAATTCTTTCCTTAGCTGATGAAGACAGGAAGGTAAAAAAGTGTCTCTTAATGATTCTACTGTTTTTCCTAGGGAGTTGAGTGAATCTGGCTGTCCTCACAGAGGGGAACAGCAATCCTATTCCCCAGCAGTTAATGATATCTCTTGTTCTCTTGCACGTGTCTAGATGTCCATACTGTTGGCCAGAGAGGAACAAAACCCTCTCACTGTGAGGTAGGGAGCTGTTTTATTTCTCTCTCCCTCCTTTTCACATTCCCTGTAGGCATGTGCAGACTCTGGGTTTCAGAGGCTGGGCTCTGTACTAAGCAGGAGCAAACAGCTTTTCCCTGGGACAAAGACCAGATCCAAACAATTTGGTTTTGACTATAATTTCCATATGATTCTTGACCTGGGAATTCCTTCTTTTATTATTCTGCTAATCCCTTTTGAGGGGGGAGAGGGGAAGTAGTCCAGATGTGAATTAGCAGAACCTTGAATATTTTGCTTGTTTGTGAAGAAAGGGTCTTCTTTCCTTTGAGCTTCCCAAGCTGATACTCGGCATATTTACATCCCCTATCTCCATCACAGTCAAAGCCTGAATAACACTTTCCATGACTGGTTTCTCTGCAAAACATGAGTTTTGCTGTGCTCAGTATAGGAATAGAGTGCTGCAACTACTGAGGCTGGTTCTAGCTCAGGGCTCCCTTCTTCATCTGATTTCCTGCTCCAAATGATTGGTAATTTTCACTCTTAGAAATGATGCTCCAGGATGGAAGAGCACAGGGAAGCTACTATTCAGGTGAAAGAACAGTGTTAAATGATGAGATTGAATACAGAGTTCCAGAGCAAATGAGCAGTATCTTGTTCAGCACTATGGGCATGTGAAAGAAGTTTCAGAGCAAGGGCTGGAGGATAAGCTGGGGTGTGCTGGCCCGTGTGCCAGCTGCAGGAAAAGTTGTGTGAACTGGAGGTTGGTGGAGCTGCTCTAATTTAAACCTCAAGGAACTGGTGCTAGGGAACAAAGAAACCAGCTGTGGACTGGAATGGTGTTTGATGCATCTGTCAGGAGCTGGGGAGTACAGAATTACTGCCTTGCTGGCTCCTCTGTGCCCAAGGCTCATCCTTACATTAGCAGTTCTCCAGCTGTAGAGCACAGGAGACACCTGTGTTCTTGCAAACCCAGACTGCTGGCACTTCCATCAGGGATCCTGTGGGATTCTCTCTTGATTGATGTCCTTGATATTAACCAGAGCTGAGCACGGCCACTTGAATGGAGCAGGAACAGCAAGCTCAGTTCTCTAGAAACCTGAGCTTTGGCTGTAGATAGAGACGTTTCTGTGATGTCCTTTTTTCTTCTTACATGCACATGCTGCCTCTCCCCATGGACCTTGCTGTCTTCAGGTCTCTAGGTCCTGAAGAGAGCAATTTTTGTGTGAATTTCCTGTCCGTGATGGTGATCCAGTTGCTCTTTTGCCCTCTGTCAAGCACATTCAGAGAGGAGAAGTGGTTGGCTCAAACGGGCAGGGTAAGTCCAATCTGGGAAGCTGCCTGGGGCTTCCCCATGCCCTGTCCAAGGTGTCCATCCATAACCCAAGCACCTTTTCCTGCTGTTGTTTTTGAAATGGCCCTGCTGGCAGCCCCTCTGCCTAAATACCCAGAACTGTCCCCACACTGACACAGAGCTGGGCACTGATGTGTGCTCTATAGCCTGTACTGCAGTGTGCCATTTGGAAAACTGTAGTTGCCAAATGTTTCTGTTTTTACATGAAGGTATTCCACCGAGGTTATCTGATTTTTCTTTGGTGCTGAGAAAAGCATTTGAATCAGACAAGAGACCTTGTGGGTGGAATACATTATGTCCAAAAATCAATCATAAGGTAAGGAAGGAATAGAATGGAGTTTATTTACAGTCTGTTGACTTTTATAGTTAGCACCATTTATTAGAGAAGATGAAGAAGAAGAAGAAAATTAAGCAGAGGGCGGGAAAATGTTTCTTTGTGATATTTTTGTGCCTGGCAATGGAAAAAGATGTGTGTACGAGCTGACAATTTATCTTCTGCCCTGTAGAGAAATGACTTGTTCTCAAATGGGCATGAAATGAAATAGTGCAGAACACGATAGGAACTTTTCTGAGTAAATGGGTCAATTTCCTGTCATTCTCTCGATAATTGTATGTAGAGCACACTACGCTCCAAACACTGGCAAATGTGATTTTTTTTCCCCCCTTCAGTTATTTTACTCCTCTTGTAAATGGGTGGAAAACATATTCCAGTGCTGGCACTATTATAATCAGCTTTTGCCAGTGGCTAATAGCAGTCCATTTTCGGTGAATGCTTATTACCTTTAAGCAGTCCAAGACACTACATAATAACCCAGCACTGTGTAGACTGGTACTGCTAGGAATGAGATGCAGTTATAGGGACTGCATTGCAAATGCCTCATCACAGCAGGAAATTTGCTTGTCCCTTTGTCTTCTCTTGCCTAATTGCAAAATAAGCCCTGGTGCTCTAGCTGGAGAAGGAGCCTTGTTTGCCTTCCAGAACTTCCTGGTATGGTCAGGGACTTTCTGCTTCACCATCCCTTATCAGGCTGATGCATTTTCCTTTACTTAGAGCAGCCCTCGCTGTTACCCCTTGCTGTGAGGGGACATGGTTTCAAGTCAGACTCACTGAGGACTGAGCTGGTAGCTTTATTTTGGGTGTGGTTAATTAAAAGTATCAGAAGTGTTGTATCAGGTGTCCAGTGGGTGACAATTAGGATCTCTGTGGCAGATTGGGTAAATGTCACTGGAATGGGCTAATGCAGTGATGACCTTCACAACTGCCTTTGAACCTCAATCTTAGGAAAAGGGAGACAATATTATAGGGTTGGCCCCAAGGTGCTGGATTCTGGCTGTGGAAATATCTGGAAAAATCCCAAATACTTGATTTCAATAAATTTTCTCCCTCTTAACTCTAAGCTAAGCAAGATATAGACTTGTCCAGCCTATCTAATCAGGCACAATATTATACTCCTAGTTGGAGGTTATAGGAAGGATAAAAAAACAATTACAGCCTGATCAGGACAGCAGATACTTGAGCTGTGATATATCACCTGATGGGGTAACACAGCCCTGTGGGAGCTAAAACCCAACCATGCCTCTCCAGTTACTTAGGGAGAAAGTTGCCCAAGAAATGGATTTCAGCTGAAGATCATTGAGAACTTCTGTTTTCACCCCAGTCGTCCCCCAAAATGAAAATCTTAAATCACATGTTTTGAAGACTAGAATCTAAAAGCTTTGAAAGGAAACCCCAATAACAGATCTCTTTTTTTCCTTCCCACTACTGAAAAGCTGATTCTTAAAAGTGTGGCACAATTAGGCATCTCCTATGCAAAATTTTCTTTTAGGAGGGGCCTTTCTGGAGCTTTAAACAACATTGTTTTTTCTTACTCGCTGTAACTAGAACTCTTCTGTGAATACCGCCCAGGGTCATTGTCACCTTCTTTCTGTATATGGAGGGCAGGTTTCAGTACAATACAAGTTGGATTGGGTCACAAGTTAAAAAAGGCTGTTGAAAAATTTTCAACTCTGATTTTCTTTTTTTGTAACTGTTGCTTGTCTTTTTATTTTATTTTTCCACTAGGATAGGAAAATGTTAGCTTTTCATAGCTGTCTGTAAGAACAGACAGGTCTGTTTGTCTTGTATGTATACTGTTGATGCAAATGGACTGAAAATAAAAATACCCAGAACGGGTCTTCATCTTCTGCATCTGCTGTCAGGAGAGGAATTCATGTAGCAATCCCACTCTGTGAATCAGCAGTTGCTGAAGTATGCACACAACTGCTGGATGGAGCTGGCCCCACTTGGCTCATGTGTAAGGCTCCAGACTCCTCACAAGTCATGAGGAACGGGAAGTAAATGATCTCTGACCTCCATCAGCAGGGTGCATGGAGAAATGTGCATTGTTTATTCCACCTGTCTTTGGAAAAGTGCAGCCCTGGAGGACTGATTGAGAAGACAGTTATGCTCAGTAATTCTGGAACAGCTCAGCTGCCTGGGATAGGATCAGCCCACTGTAAATCCACCAGGGGAATTGGGTCAGAATTCGGCCGTGCTGCTGCTTCGACCAGAGAATGAGTTCTAATGACTCTTCCTTGGAGCAAAATAGGAAAAGATCAAGAGCAGAATTAGTCATTTTCCCCATGTTACATAACAATATTTTAGCACACATTATTCTCCCTGAACATTTAAATGCATTGCTTGAATAATCACTGAAGACAATGTGGTAATAATGTGTTCCTGATGTGTTGGAGGCAAAGCATTTACTCTGGTTTTACTTTTGCAAAATATATTAAACTACTTAGTTTTTGCTGATGTTTACACACGGAGAGTGTAGGGGGTTGTATTGGTTTTTACTGCTATTTCTTTAAGGGAGCACAAGGGGATTGCTCTTAAATGGGTCTGATGCTCTTGGTGGAATTCATCCCAGATAACTTCATCTCGCTACAAGCCACGTGCTGGGGCTGACATGCATGTGCCTTGGGAGTGATGGTGGAGAGTTATTGGTGCCTCCAAGGGAAGGATATTTTAACCAGCCCTACCAACAAGTCTTGCAATCACCCCAGTGCTGGTGTCACCTTTGCTTGGTGTATTTAAGGCAAGCAGCATCTGAATACCTAGAAAGTAGGTTTTCATCCACCTTTAGCTCCCACATGGCCTGGTTGTTTAGTCATGCTCTAATTCACTCTCATTCAGGACTGACTCCACCAGAAAAGGCAGTTCTGACCATTTTCTCGGATGCAGCCAGGAAGAGAAAGTGGAGCTGCAATACACCCAGGTGGTTTTAAGTAGTCAGGAAACTGGAGATGAGTGGACCCAACTCTGAAACTGCCTCAGCTGGAGGGCAAAACTAAAACTTCCGTTTCTTAGATGTAGGGGAGATGTGACAGAAAAGACTGCTCCAGAAGAGCTCTTGTTGCAGCTCCAGCTGAAGCCAGCATGCAGGAAATACCCGGGGATGTGCCAGAGAGGGTCAAGGCAGCGATGGAAGTGTTCATTGGGATGATGTGGGTCAGGACTGCACTTGTCTTCCCACCATGGTCTCCCAGCCTGCTCTACCTTCCCACTTGGATGAACACAAGGCTATACAGATGACTGCAAAAAGGAGATGGGAAAGGGCCTTAATCCAGGGGAGGTGTGTAGTGTGCACCATGATGGGCGTGGCAGTGCTGGAGAGGTGAGCTGGATGGACTACAATGCTACCTGTGAGCAAAAGGTGGGTTAGGAAGGCATGGTGTGATTTCTTCAGCTGGCTGGGTTCTTATTGTCAGAAATGGATTTCACTGGGCTTGAAACTTGGATTAAAAACCGTGTCTCTATTAGCTCCAGACAGAGATGCATCCTGGAATCTTGGAAACTGTTTCATTGCTGTCTTTGGGAGTAAATTTTGGCTTTCCAAGTTACAACATGACTGATATGTTCTATTTGGTCTTTTTGAGATTTTTTTATACTCCCATGACTCAAATCCTTTTGAATTTTTCCTTCAAACCATGTGTTTGTATGCTCTGACTAGCATAGCATTGCATTGGATATTCTGGCATTGGGTGGTGGACGATGGAGGAGTGTTTTTCCACTGCTACCACAGCAGTCTTCAGCTCAGTGTTGCAAAGCACAACTTTTAGCACAATCCACCATGCTCAGTTAGACTGACACTTCTCAGGGGGAGCAGGAACAGGGATTTTGATCCACCAAGACCAGCACTGCTGAATAGATGCACTACAAAGAGAAGCACAAGACTTGCCTCATACTGTGACAACTCTTTCTGGCCTAAAATGTGCCACCTCTTCTGCCTGAGTTTTGCTGCTTTTATGTGCTTAAATAGGGTCTGTCCTTTAATGACATAATTGTGGATGGGTCTTCTTCACTGACCCTTGGGTCCTCTGCACTGTTCAGAGACTGCAGCTGTAGGATATTCACCCAGTCTTGTGTCTCTGCACTGCAGGGGGTTGGTTTAGGGCATCTCTTATTTGAACGGGTTAATATTTACTGGGCCAGAGCAAGACAGGCAGAGGAATTGATGCCATTACTGTAAGGTCAAGCTGTTTGCTGGAGAGAGAGAGAGAGGACATCAGCCCTCCAGGCATGTTCTAAGAACACACTGCAGACCCATCTCTGCAAACAAGATGTACAAGGACATGTCCCATTTGTGAATTGCCACCAGCCCTGAGTCTCCAGCCAACATTGAACAATCACCACATAAATGATTGTTTGAGTGCCTGGTGATGATAAAGGGAGACATCTCAGGGACTTTATTGAAAACCTACATGTTTTCCCTTCCTGCCATCTGCACCAGCTCCCCAAGGGCTCTGAGAGCTGAGTCTGCAAGCTCATTTTCCCCCTTACGTGCTGCTTGGGCAATTGGGAAGGCCTGGCAAAGCTCTTCAGGACATCCTCCCTGTGTAAGGAACATTGCCACCACTGCCAGGGTGCCACCATGGGAACACAAGCACATCTCCTGATGCCTGAGAAAGCACAGAGTCCACCTTGCTTTCTGGGAGCTGTGTTGCTCGAAGGGCTACAAGGGGTAAAAACTTTTGGGTTACTGCTGTAACTCAGCTGACCTGGCTCTGATGCACTTGTGTAAGCAGGCAGCATTTTCACATCTGTGCTGTTTGCTTTAACATGTCAAATAGCTGACGTTTTTGCAAGGTTTCCCTAGCTCCTTCCTCCCTCATCTTTTCTACTGTCTCTATAAAATAATACTGCTATAATCCAGTTTGACTCAGCAGGATCCCTTTCATGCTGGCTAATCCCCATATATAGGCATCAGTTCAGGGAGGTGCACCAGAACACTGCAATATTTTCCCTAACATTTTGTTTAACCAGGATGAGATTATTCAGACAAATTAATTCCTCCAAGACGTAAACTTGTTCTGACTGAGTGCTGCAGCAGCCTCCCTGAGAGCAACAAACCATGATCTGACATCTTAACAGCTCTCCACACAGTCAGGGGGAGTCTTACATAAAAGATCTTCAGCTGTGCATATCTGCAAGGTGCAGCTGCCCTTTCTGCAGTAGATTTCTTTTTCAGCAGGTTTTGGTGGCAAAAATATCTTTCTTTAAGAAGTTAATGGGATCTAAAGCACAAGCAATTTTGGAAAATATCCTGGCATATAAAATCATATGTTAGAGATGTTTTAACCTTCTGAAATCTTGGCCAAAGGTTTTAAAAATGGGGTTCTACTGTGGTCACTCCCCTTCCATTCTGAATTGAGTTCATCTTGCATGTCTGAGCTAACATGTTGCTAGATGGGATTTACAAAGCTCGAGGGCATGTGTGGGTATGTGTCAGCTGTGTGTGCCAAATGGCAGCACCTGTTGGAAGGGAAGAGGAAGATGTAAAGAGTCATTCACAAGTCTGCCAAGAGAAGGAATTCTTGGTCTGCCTCATAGAGGGAAGGTCCTGATGTGAAAAATGACCCTGTGGTGCTGCTTTTACCCTATATAGGGTATGGATGGGCAGGTGAGCTACCCTGTGCCCCCTCTGTGACACCAGGTATTCAGGGTGGCATGGCCAGCCTGCTGGGGCTGTGCTCAGCACTGGGTTTTCTGTTCACACTACCCTGAGACGTTTTCCTGGCACTTCAGTTACCTCTTGTACTCTAATGTCAGGGTTCTGGGAGAAAACTGGGAAATGCCTTTTTCCTCCGCTTGCTTGGCATTCCTTCCTCTTGGTGCTTCCTTAGCTCCTAGATCCAGAATCCAGAAGTGAGACTGTCTTGCTGGTCTCAAATGTGCCAAAATAGTTGAGGGTACCCTAAAGAAGGAGGAAGGAAAGAAAAAAATCTGATTAACTTAAAGTAGCAGAGCCTGGGCTATTTCAACACAGTTCTGGGTCCATATCTAACAGCCCTGGCTTCTCTTCTGAATTCTTCATTGCCTTATGTCTATTTTTTGTTCTGCTTGAGTTGTTTCACTGTGCCTTAGTTATACATTCCTGAGAAATGGGTTGATGTTAATTGTTTGTTCCTTGAGACTTGCATGGAGTGACTTGGGAGGGCTTAGCTGCCTGGATGGCCATGGTCTTGGGGCGCAGGGAGCTTCTAGCTGGATTTCTCTTCTGCACCTTCCCATCTCCTAGGCTAGCAACAACAGCTAAGGGAGAGCATGTTCTTTTCTCTGCAGCAGTATATTATTAACAGAGGGCATCATTAGGGACTCCTGGTACTCCATGTCAGGTACTTAATGTAATATCATCAACATTAATTCAAACTATGTTAGGATTACAGCAGGTAACTGTAACATCCAATAGACACTGAATAATTTTTAAGCTTTATAAAGTTGAAGCTTATAGAAATGGATTTATAGATGCACACAACTGCCTCAGATTAGTTTCAGAGGTTCCCCTTGCTCAGTATCAGCTATTGAAGATGCTTCCCACTTGCTTCCAAAGGGAAATTTCACATCTTTTTCTCCTGGTTCTATTTGTGAAAGATCTAACATTAAGTCTGCACTTTCTTTTACACAGCAGTTTTTTTTCTTTTGGGGAATAGTCAGTCTTCAAGCTCTCTCTATGCTTTTAGCCCTAGTGTCATTTTTGCATGGTGATTCTGAGCCCTTTACTTGCTGCAAACATAGACATGACCAGTAGCTTTGAAAATGTCATTTAGACTTTTCATATAATCTATAGAATAACAGCCAGAGTGAGCTTGTTGCTTTTCAGGGGCTTGGTGGAGTAATTAGCAATTTATTCTGTAGTAAGGTAAAGTAGCTTTTTCTCCTGTTGAAGCAATTCTTAAGTCTTTCTGGAAAACATTTTGTACACTGAAGTTTTTATTTCATAATATATGTGTGGAGTAACTTCCACACATTATACAAACCCTGAAATGTAATTAAATCACACAGCTTATTAATGACTTCTGCTTAAGTCTCCCTGTGATATTAACCTGGGATAAACCATCTGTCCCCCAACCACATCTTTGGGACCAGTGCAACTGTCCCTACAAGAGAAATCATGTGAATGAGCATGGCTGAAACAGATTTCTAGTGTGGTACTGCAGAGCTGTTATGTTTGATAGTACTTGATGCTTACCTGTAATGTGTTATTAATAACAAAGAAAATAAAGCCTGCTGATAAAACTAGTGGATTAGTAAGATGCCAGAGCAGTGGAATGGAGAGGCATGGACTGATGAACTTCCCAGACTCGTTTGAGCTAGAATAGTATAACACACCCAACTGTGAGGCCATCTATTTGTTCAGGAACAAAACCATCTTCTGGTACACTAGCTTTATCTGCAGGTAGAGGTTCATCCAGCTAAGTGCTTCCTTAGGAAGGATCAGAGCTTTCTGTACAGCCAGCTAAGGCAGCCTTAGCAAGTGGTAAGTCTGTGTTTCTCAATGTGTTCAGGCTATGCCTGGGCACTGCGATGGAAGTCTTGATTTAGTCAAACCTGTACATCGCTAAAAATCCTAAGTGGATCAGTTGCCAGGGATTCTGCACAGAAACAATGCTGGTATAGCACCAAGGACCTCATAAACTGTGGATTTGGGGTAGAAGGAGTGGTGCCTTGTTTGGTTTTCTTTTTGTCACGTTCCCAAAAGAGAGCAGAGAGCCCAAGCACGGTGGGAAGCATGCACATAGTGTACTGACAAGATCCTTGTGTTCTGTACATGGCACTAGCTAACACATTCCTCCTGTTAGACCACTGCCACAGCAGGTCCAGATGTCAGTAACTCCAGCTGATACTACTGAAGAACGATGATTTATGGCCACTGGAGATTTGTCTGCCTTTGTTCAAGGAGCACACGAAAAGGAATTGGAGACTGTGCTTGGGGTGGTCAGCTATCTAGGTCAGAAGAGGTAAAAGCTGCTGTTTTCAAAGACTGGCCTTCTTTCCAGCTATCTTGTGGTTTGTCTTCTCTGTCAGAGAATATGGGCTGCTTTGTTTTTTTGCAGGATGCTGAACAGACCCCAACTCAAGCTGCTGGCTTGAAGTGTCTTTAAGAAAAGGTGGTTTGAATTAACCACCCTAAAATATAGAACACCCTATCCCAGAGGACACTTTGCAGTGTGTGACTGTTAAGCTTTTAGTCATTAAAAGGAGAGCTATACCCAAAGTGAATTAATTCTTTAGGCTCTGAAAAGATCAACTCTACACCCAGCTGTAGTCACAGGAATGCCTGGCAAACAGTGGAGTTTAAAGTGCATGGAAGCAGAACAACTAAATGGCAATAACAAGCTTTTGGTATCCAGGTAGTATTTTCTTATCAGCAGATCTCAAAGTGCTTTCCAAAGCCTGGTAAGAACAAGGATATATGGGGTTAGATGAACCCTGGAGTGAATGCTTTATTTTCAGTCACACATTCCAGGTCTCGCTCAAATATTTTTGTGTTGAGTTTCTTTCAGAAAAGTGCAGAAAGACCCTGGAGCCAGAAATACTGTACAAAACACGCAGGATAATTAGCAACCTCCTGGAAACATGTGAAACTTTAATAAAACTTAAACTCCAGTTCCTTCCCACAGGTGGAGTCCAGCAGTAATGTAGGCAGTATGCACAATTAAGCTATTTTTATGCCTCTTCATCTAAAAATGTAAGTGTTAAAACATATGTAGGTAAAGCAAATGGAAAGCTTAGACATGCCTCTGTGCCATGCTCATTTGAACTCGCTGCATTAGCCTGGATTGCTGCTAAGCAATATGTGCTCCAGCAAAGGTTTTGCAAAGGGAAATGTCTTCACCTACAAACCTGGCTTCTTAAAAAGCCCTATGACTTTGCAGCTCCAGAAGATACTGACTTTCCCTGCCAACCACAAAGGGGAATAAATGACTGGAAGGGCTCAAGTAATTATACAAAGTGCCTGGACCAACTTTTCCGTGGGGATCCTGTAGCTACTGGTCTGATGGCTTAATAATGTGCTTCTGAAATGGCTGCTTTCCTCTGTTGTTCCTCTCTGGGGCCAGATTTCCAGCAAGGCTCCTTAGCTGCCCTTGCAGAACTGGCAGGACAGTGTTCACTGGACTCATGCTGCCTGTGAAGGAGCCAACAGTAACTTTTCCATAGGAAAACTTGCAGGTAGGGCAGAACTGGACTATGCTGCTCCAGCAGCAAACTTTGAGAAAGAGAGTGACTCAGAAAGCCCTAGATAACTTCTTTGTTCCCCAGTCTTCACTGCCACTCCAGTCCCTCTGTCCTTGCCCCTCATATCTTTGGAAGCTGGTGTGGCAGTGCATGTGGAGGGTGACCACTTTGCACCACCAGTAAAATGTCATCCTTCCATTAGGAGACCATCAGCGCTTGTCCTTATGGCCTGCATTAGCTGGATCACTCAGATGCATGAGCCACCTGCTAATACCAGGCTGTCTTGTCCGTTTTCTCCTGGATCTGGTCTATAGTTAGAGCCTGATGAAGAGTGGCCCTTTGTTCTTTTGTTCCTCATAGGTCTATTAAATCAGAAGCTGTGTGTGGAAATATGTGATCCAGTTTCACTTTGCATGAGCTGCTTGGCAAAACACGAGGGTCAGATTACTTTGGGTGTTCAGATGTTCTTGCTGGGGAAATGGCAACTTCTGGTCCTCAGAAAGGAAAGTTGGAAGCTGTATTAGAATGGAAATGAGCAATTCATCAATTACATTGGGAAACAACCATTGATGCAGGTGATCTCAGACCTTTTAAAGTACTGTGAGAAGCACTGGAGCATGGTCTTTTCCACTGTTATGGAAAGAAAATCCCCATAATGGAATGGAACAGTTACAGATCAGAATGATCCTGCAATAATGTTGTTTTTTCCTCTATATTCCATAACCACTGTGATTTCAGCCTAAGAGTCCATACACTGGGAGGATGCTATCAACTTGAGAATGGACATGTTATATAACATCTATTATACATTCAGTGTGTTTATATAAATGCATATCTCTTATGTAACTGTGTCACTAGGAAAACAGTGAGCTTGCACAAGTTGGTTTCTCCCACCATTGCTGCTCTGCTTTGCTTGTTGATTCTTAAGTGCTGTCCCAAGACACTTTAGGTTCTACTGCTGATGTGTGTGCCCAAGTGAATCTCTTCTTTTCACCAGCTCCATTCACTTTGGGTTTTGCTGGGTTTTTTCTCAACTGTTGTTTCTTTTTTTAAATGTAATGTTTGGCAGAAAGACTTTGGTGTTGGTTGCACAAATACAGGAGTAATCTGGTTAGTAAATACTATGGACTGACAGTTGACTAGCACAGCGTTCGGTTGCTGTGCTTTTCAACTTGAAATAACATCCAGGGCAGCTTCCTCAAGTGATGCAAAAGACCTGGTAAAGAAATGCCAACTGTCAGCTTGATTTTTGGTCTGCTCTGCTCTGACATAAACCTTTCTGACAGTTCAGACCAGTGTCCTTCATATTCCAAATTAATCCAAAATTTCTCATGGTAATGAAAGGGAAAGAAATTACTTTAGAGTGCATGTTTCTTGCTCTGAGCATCCTTGACTAACCCTGCAGACACCAGAGAATTACCACCTACTCAGACATGCCTGTCTGCTCTTGATTCAACTCTTGAGCTTATTTGCATTACAATGGTTTTGCCATACAAGATCTCTGTATCCAAGTCTCCATGTTGTCTGTACAAAACAGGAATTTTTTTTTATTTTTCAGGGAGCCTTAATTTTTCTAGTTTGAGAACAAAGGAATGGTGCCAAGAGGTGGAATCATCTCAGCAGACAATTGTGTTGCAAAGACTCTTCTGCCCAACTTCCCACAGCAGTATCTTGAACAGTAGAGTAGCCCAAAACTTCTGGTTTACTTTTCACTTACTCAAGGAAGGATCTGATCTATTGTGTGGGTATCTCTTTGTAAGGTTAGAAGGAATAATGTGGCATCCTTTCTCTCCCATCTGTACAGCAAGCTGAGTTCCAGCAGAAGCACTCTCAGAGGTGGGCAGGAGGTGCAGAGGGACTGATATAAATCATCTTCTCTATCTCTGTCTTTGTGGATGAGATTATCTCACAGTGGAGGAAGGCAGGTGATGGACGAGTTCCCAGGGTGGAACATCAGTCTCCAGGTTTCGCTTTTCTCACATCTCACTTGACCTTTTTGGGAAGTTCTCTTTTCTGTGCCATGCCTTGTCTGGGCTCTTCTTACATAGCCATCTCAATTTTCTGGTTTTGTATCCCTTCCTTCTTTGTCACTTTTTTCTCAGCAGGTGGCTCAAACTTACTTTCCCAGACAAGGAACTGAATCAAACATCCAGGTCAACTGAATAAAAAGGATAGGGATGTCATTGCATCTAAAAATAATTACAGTACCTGGTAGGTGACATATTTGACCCTGGACTTAGTCAGCAGCCTGGATTTATTTCCAATTAGAGTCTGACTGTAGATAGAAGAAGGGGTGTCACTCCAGGAAATAATTCAATTCAAATCTCTGAAGAAATCCTGTCCCCCCCAAAAAATGAAATTTCTAGTCTTGGTGTAGGGGGCAGAGACTATAGTACAGTTCTCACCTTACATTGGCTCACTTAATTTTGGGTTCAGTTATTCTTGACAGTGGCCAGTGCTGATTGTTTGTGGGTGTCCAGTGTTCTTTCAGAATCTTTAAGAATAGACATTTCACTCAGGAGGCTTTCTTCAAGAAATAAGAAACTCTCTCTTCTTCTCCCTTTGGAAAGACCTCAGAGCACCCACAAAGCCTTCAGCCCTCCTATTTTAATCACAGGTAAGTCTCCCACTGCCCCAAAGGCTCCAAGATGTTCTCACATCAAGGACATAAATGTATTTGGCAACTCTTGGAAACGTATCAGGATTTGGACAAATCATATTCTCACTGTCAGTTTGGGTAGCAGCAGCATCCAAGTGCTGTGAGAGTTTTGGGGGAGTTTTTTTCCAAGCTTTATACTGGATTACGTTATCTATTAAAAGCAGCTATTTTTATGCTGGACTGCTGCAATGACCTGTATTTCACAACCTGTGCGTATACACTGAAAAACATTATCTTGCACTCAAAAGGTGTTTCAGTGAAAGCTCCATGAAATTCTGTGCAAAATCTCATTACCTTCTTGCTTGGGTTTTCATTTTGTTTCAGTTTGGGGAGGTGTTTATTTCTTGGTAGCACCGGGTGCCAACTTTGGTGTTTACAATAGAGATGTGACTTCTGTCAGAGCATCACACACTTGCCAATAGCTGACTAAAGCCACTCCATAGATAATACGAAGAACAGAGGAGGAAAATAATGAAATTATTCTCTTAGTCACTGGTGAATCAAGGACAGAAGACAAACACTCTTAGTTTCCAGTGCTCTGCCCCTGCCACTAGAAAAAATTGATTTATCTTGTGACTTGTATGAGAAGTTCAGAAGAAGCTTTGCATTCTCTTTGTTTGAGTAATTAAGGTAGAATGAGGAGCTGTTAAACTGATATCCAGCTGGAATATTTAATTTATTTAGTAGCCATTAGAAGTGACTTAGAGTTGCCCTTATCTGTGACTTGAAATAAGCAGAAGAAAATAGATTGTGTGCTTTTCCTTGTGGCTTAGAGAGATGAAGGGGTTTTATTCTGAAGGAGTGAAGGGGAAGGATTCTGTCTTTTTTTTTTTCCTTACAAACTCTAGAAGAACCCAGACTCTTGAGCAGTAGCCCTGTCTTTCTCTTTATTTTTCCCCTTTTTTTTTTTTTTGGTTGTTTGTTTTGTTTTGTTTTGTTTCTCCAGGAAATCTCTCTTGGAGAGCACAGGAAGCAGAAAAAGCCAGCTTTAAACAGGTTGTAGTTAAAAGGCTTGTAGTGTTCAATCTGTAAGCAAAGCAAGCCCAGCTTTGCTGGATGCTAATTTACTGACGAGAGTTTCCAACTAAAATTTGTTTTCCATTTAATCAATGAAGTTCCATTTTCTTGATGGTTTTTATGTCACAAATTCTTGCATTGCTCAAACAGTCCTTCAGGAAAGGCATGGCAGGCAAGAACTCATTTCAAATGTAAAAATACTGAGAAAGAGGAGAGTGAGGGGAACTATAAATAACTACTGAGATGTCAGAGTCTCAGTCATTTTTTCCTCTGCAAGTCAGCTTTAGCAGTTAAGGTCAAGATAACATTTCCATGTCAATGGTCAGTTACATCAAAATTCTAAAACGGGAAAATTGAATGGAATTTTTGATTTTTTTTTTCTTGTATTGTGCCCAGATTTGACCAGTTTATAGTCTCTTTGGTCCGTCAGCTCTGAGTTCCAATGTTATTTTGGTTAAGCTTCATGCCAGAGTGGCAAGCTTGGATTGGAACATTTGGTTTATTAAAGGCTATGAAATTAAATTCCTCACCAAAAGAAAAAAAAAAAGCCTACTTCTTGCCGATAGTCACTTCTCTGTTTCCTTTGATGCGGTTCAGTTTGACTTGAATTTTAGCCTAACAATTTGCTACACAATTCTGTTTTGTTTTCACAAAGTTCTAATCAGCTTAAACTGCAAGCGGTTTGAAATGCCTCTCTAACAGCTTCCTTGGTATTGCTAATTAAGCTTGAAATCTCTGTGTTGTCCACAATTGTATCTAAACAAGGAGGAGAGTGTATCAGCTCGATGTTTGCCACATCTCCCAGCTGCATGTAATTCTGCTGCCTGTGCAGAAAGTAATCACAACAGGACAGAACCTTTATTTAGGCAAAGCTCCCAGGGCGGCATGCAAGGTCAGGCACATCATGTTTTGAGGAACTCGGTGGTGAGAACACATAAAGAAGGCAGAGCTACATCAACAGCACAAAGGCTGGGAGTGCTTGGGAATAAGGACCAGCTTTGCTTTATCCTCCACAGCACTTTGTTCAACAGAGCCCTGAGTTATGTATGGTCTGCAGGTGCTCTCACCTGATGTGTGGGTGTTAATAATAGATAAAAGCACAGGCTATCAAAACCTGCCGAGTATTCCCCTGTCCCTCAGGAGCGAAGCTAATAGAATATCATAGTTTTTAAAGCTACCAAGGTTCACTTCAGTGGAAAAAGAGTCCTAACAAATCCTCACACACATCTTTCTGCATTGGGCAAAGCCATGGGCTGGTTTCTCCCTAGGTAGGGACCCCAGTGTGTGAAGCAATACTAATCTGCTGAGGCATGGCTGCTGTTCTGCGACACAGCCCAGGGATTTCCAGGGCATTCTGAGAGGGATTTTGAGGGATTTCCTTCAAGTTAGAAATCTTCGAAAATCAGCTTCTTGCACCAGGCATTGTATTATGCAACGTCTTGGAGTGAAGATCTGGTCATGCACGTAGGATCTCCTTGGACTGAAGGAATCAGAGATGGAAACTGTCTTATCAGATCATTCCTCCCTGTCAGGGCAGGCTCATCTCCTGTGCTCTGCTGCTGGTGCTGCTGTGCTTTCCAGATGTTTTTCTCTCCAGTGCTCAAAAAGCCTGTCCCAGCTTCCTGGCTGAATGTTTTCTGGGCCAGTTGCAGTCCCGGTGTGGAGTGACCAATTTCACGTGGTTCATACCTGGTGTGTGGTGTGGTGGCAGTGCTAACAGCAAGAGTGAGCTCTGCTCACCAACATGCACATTGTGCTGCTTCAATTCTCTGGGGAGCGTGCAGCTCCCCTTTCCTGGTGGCAATAGACAAGATATTAGGAGGTTTGGAAAGGCAGCTTCACTAGAAAATTACTGAAGGGACTGTAGCTGATTACTAAGATATTTAACAACGTTCTTTTACATAGCAATTGCTAAGGATGCTTTCAATTGTTTGGCTTACTGTAATATTCCATGCAACTATAATTATTGTTGCTGAAAAAATTTTGTATGCATAGACTTTTTTTATTCTCTGTGCTATTTTAAAGTCAACTGTAAGTTAGAAGCATTTCCCCAGTATTAAACTACTTTACTTTTGCAAATGGCTGTAGCCACATTGGAGTATTCAATATAACAGCTCAGGTGCTGTTCTCTGGTGGTGCACCACCCAAAGTTTATCTTTGAGATGTGTGCAAGTCATTACAGATAAAAGGAATTTATTATTTTCTGTTAATAATAGCTTGTTTCCATCAAGTAATCATTTAGGCACACAGACTACTTGACAAGTATTTATCAAATCTAACAATATCCAGTTTCTCACTGGGATATGTAACTTCTACAGCCATTTTATTTACAGGCCAACTGAGGCACAGAACATGGGAATGCTTTGCCTTGGCAGCTACTTGGTTTAAAAGCCAGAAGTCCAGTCATTTTATCTTCTAGCCTGCCAGGTTAGAGGACAATTCCCTCATTTCTTACCGTCATAGGCTCTGCTGTTTTAAAGAGACAAAAATCTCTGTTGTCAGAGCAAGGAATGTACAGAAGATGAGTAGCTTTGAGTGCCAGAAATTAGTTAAGTAATTTTCAACACAGGACTTCATGTGGATTTTTAGCGGGAAGGAGTCAATGTGGCTGTGGTCGGACATTGAGCATAATGCACAGCAGATTGTTTAACCCTGACATTCCTTCATCACTCTCAGCTTGGTGGTGCTAGAAAGGGATGCAGGTCTTATCTAAACTGGCACTGAGCATCAGAGTAGTCACCCAGTCCCTGCCTCTGCTGCTCCAAACATTAATTAAATTAAATTCAGCATTAAAAATATAATTCTTTCTGCAGGTAGTATGGCCATCTTGTGTGCCTGCCAGGCCCAGCAGCCTTCTCTAAGTTTCCTTTCCAGCCTCTGGTGTGCTCAGACAATGGCAAAGCCATCCCTCAGCCTACACTTGATAAGAAAAATGGAGCTGCTTCCTCCTCTCACTGTAGAGCATATTTTGACATCTGCTATCATTTGAGAAGCATTTCTCAAGCACTGTTCCATTTTCATCATGGCCTTTCTGCTATTGCACATTTGTGGACTCAGTTGCATGCCATTGTTATCTTTGCTACTAGCATAAGCCATGAAATACATCTAGCCTTTCTCTAATAGCTATAGGGCAAGGGGAAGGGACTCCTCCATCCTGTATGCTGAGAGGACTTTCTGCCAGATTCATCTCCAGCTGCTCTGAGTCCAAAACTACAAAGTTGAATTCAGTTTTCCTGACAAGAAAAGCAAATTCCAGCAGAGGAGAAGCATGCCAGCCGTGGTATTGCTACTGTGCTGGGAAAGCCACTGAAAACTGAGATGAATGGAAGAATGATTTGAAAGGCGCTGAATACAGTAACCTCCAGGGCCTGAGTCTGCACTGTGCAAGGGAAGCTGTAAGCACTGCTCAGCCCCATTCCCAGCATTCTGGTAACGTTGCAGGGTTGCCCATGTAATTTATTCTCGTATCCTTCTTTCCATCTTCCAGCAAACCAAGCTATACCATCTAAAGAACAGCCTCACTGCTCACCACTGTGTCTGAATTAGGCTGTCAAGGTCAGTCCCATCTTTTGCCCCAGTACACTGATGCAGCTATGGCAGCATGGTCTGAAGGTCAGAGCACAAGCCAAGGTGCTTCTGCAGCGCTCTCCCTTGCTGGAAGTGCCCTCAGAGCAGCAAGAAGGGGAGGGGAGTGTCACCCTCTCCTAATAATGTGTCCAGCTGGTCAGGTGAAGTGAGAAGGATTAACTCATGCCCAAGTTGTCTCCTCAGACATGCAGGAAGGAATTCCATGCTGGCTATTAGTGACTTAAATGTTATGTTTGCCAAGATTTAACCCATCTGTGGAGATAGCAGTCGGGGAGCCTTGGTTTTCCTTTTCTAGAAATAATGCCGAAGAAGTGCTTGAAAGTGTTGAAATTACATCTTGACACTTAACCCCCCCACCACTGTCTGCTTTATATTTAATTTACAATACAACTATATATTTTCAGACCCAAAGCCTAAATGAAACCATTTGCAATTATTTTGAAGTGCAGTTTTTCAATTGACCTGATCTAATTTGAGGTTTATAAATTCACCAGCCTTCTTGAGATTAAAGTGTTCTGTCTTCACTTAAGTATGGAAACATTTTCAAGCCTCAAAAAATATCCCACAAAGGGGAAAATGTCTGCTGCTCTGCTCTCCTCACTGTCTGAGGAAATGAAGGACGGAGTCACAAGATTTAAAGCAAGTCACTTACCACACTTTACTAAGTTACAGTCCAACTATAGTATTTGACCATGTGCCTGTTTTTAGCACAAGTCACATTTCATCTGTGCAGCTTAAAACCATCTCCCCTGCTCAGTCACTTCAAAAAATGTGTTTCTTCTGCAGTGCTTACAGAAAGTGAGTTTGTGTCCCTGTGCATGAGTTGCCAATGTAATTTATTCCAGCAACTTCCCTCCCCTCTCCCAGCAAAATAAGCAATACCATGCTCATGTCCCTGTGCGTGAGCTCTCCTCAGTCTGCTGTTCAGAGTGCAGGAGACATTATTTATGTTCATTAGAGCTTGGGATGAATTGCCAATGCAGAAGAAGCAATGACTAATCTGTGTGGCTTTTCTTCTGCACTCATTGCTGAGCCATTGTGGGAGAGTCCTTGTGCTGGCCTGATATTGTGAGTTACTGCTGTCCCCCAGGTTTGGTTAGGAGGGGTTATAATCTGCAGTATTAGGGCAGTGGGATGAGCTGCAGCCCATGGGCTGTCACTGCACCTCTGGTCCCCAAAGCCTCTGCCACCTTGCCATCTGGGATGTGAAGTTTTCAGGAGACTCAAACACTCCTCAGCTCCAGCCTTCTGTGGCACTTGCAATCCAGAAGTCTTTCCCAGCAGAGTTTTTACTTTGTGTCCCATGTTTAAACCTAAAATCCGCAGAGCAACTCCCTTTGTCTTTCTGTGGTTTCTGAAGGGACAAATACTGCTCTACGGAGGTCAACTCCAGCCACCACTTGCTAGATGCTTGCTCCCAAGCAGCTTATTCCTACTTTGCTACTGATTGTACTATACATGTTTAAGTCTCTTAATTTTAACTTGCAAGATGATTATGATGTCCTGGTCATTACAGTTCTTTCTTTGTGTTTTAGTGTATCTTTGCTTGGGGTTATTTTTCTTTTTGGTATTTAGGGTACATTATTCTCCCCATGTGAGATTCTTTTTCTTTGCCATGGATGTTCTGCCCTCAAGAGACGTGGACCCAGAGTCAGCTTTAAACATTGTGCCAACCTTCCATTTAGAAATGGAAGGCTCCTTCCCTATGCTTTTCAAACCCCCAAAAAATGAGTTGGATTTGGAGACACAAGGGCACTCCCTGCCTCTTGGCCAAAAATATGGGAAAAGAATGGTAAACTTTATCCTCAGCCCACACTCGATTTGTGGTCTATATTCTTATGACCTGAATGTGACCACAACCCCTAGGTCTGATGTTTATTAGCTGTTTCTCATCTTTCTTCTTTGTGCCTTGCCTTAGCTCTCAGTGTAGCTCATCGGATGCATTCAGCTCTACCTGTGATTAGGCTTTCAGGCTTGCAACAACAGCTGGAGAGAAAAAAAAAAAAAAAATAGACCTGCTAGGCATTTTTTTCATCTTGTTTGGCTTTTTGGAGGTCTGAAAGCTCCAGGAGGTGCTAGGAGAGTTAGACTAACTGTGAAAGAGAGCAAAATCAAGAAGCCAAACTTATAATCCTACAAGGATGCTGTTCCCATAATGTGCAGAAATACCTTTGTGCAGGTTGTTAGCTGCTGGGGCAGCACTTAGGCATGTGGGATAACCTGATTAGAGAATCAAAGAAAACCCTGGTAGCTTCACAGGCCAAATCCCGCCTTACAGCAACCTGATGTCAAATGGGTGTGAATCAAGGAAGCTTTCCCTTGGGCATCATCTGGTAGCACCTTGAAGGGAAGGGTCTGAGCCAGCCAGGGTTCTAGCAAGGAGAGAGGCTTAAGCAAATACAGTCCCAGACAGGGAGTGAGCTGGAGTCTGAAACTAATGACTTTGTTTTTCTTTACTGGTTCAGACTTGGAAGGATAAAAAGAATAAATTTCTCAGGACTGATTCTCAGGTTGTATAGAAGGCTTAATCAGGAGTTGGTTAATTTATAATGCATGTCTTACTTAGCTGTGAGAATGTCAAACTGTGACTGAGTTGAGATTTGGGAGCAGAAGATGTGTGTTTTCAGAAGGTATGATCCAGCAGAATGATTGCCTGGTCAGTGCAAAGTTTGAACCAAAATCAGTGTTAACATGGGGTGTCAGACACGATGGTTGTACTGATCCTTCGTGGGCTTAAACTCTGTGTGCCCGAAATGTGTGAGCGGAGTTACATCAGATCCGTGGTGACGGCAGTTCCAGGCCGTTTGGGGGTGGACCCCTCTGCAGCGTGGATTACTGGTGCCTGCTCTGGTCACAGTCCTGGGTGGGCTGCAGTAGCAGATCAGGGGAACTGCTGAACAGATCAGTCCCCAGTGGAAGTAACCACAGAATTCCTGGTCATGTTGTGGGGGATCAGTATTTATCAGAATTCAAAAATCAGTCAGGAAGGTTTATGGGAGAAGCATCCACTTGAGGTGAAGTATGGGGAAGCCAAGCTCTGACTCAGGAAGTGCCTAAACCAGTAATCAGCGGAGACTGGAAGCAAATCCCAAGGAATTTCTGTTTTGCTTACCCAGTTCTCATACTTTGGCCTCTGTTGTTGGCAACTGTTGGAAATGAGGCAAGCAGTGACTTGGTGAGACAAATGCTCCATACTTGTGTGTGTTCAGAAAGTTTAATGGCAAATGCTTCACAAATGGCACAATCTTCCATCAGTATCTGCAGGTATCCTGCCTTCCCTTCTTGGCAGAAAAATGCAGAGAACCGCATGGATGCAGACTGAGATGATGTGATCTGCTTATGCAAAGCAAAATGGTAAATCTGCCAGGTTATTTCTCCATGGAGAAAATTATTGACCTTGCTTTTTCTGGCATACCAGCCACCGTTATAATGATGATGATGGTGACAGCAACCAGACAGAAGGGCCAGCAGTCATTCTTTCCTGCCCATTATTACAAGGTATAAAGCAAAATCCAGCCTGTACTCAATGCTAGTCTGGCTGTGCTCTCCTTACAAATGCATGAGGCAGTTCTCATACGGGTTGAAATTCGGGACTTTTCATATCGACCTTGCCAAAAACAATCCTTCTGAACCTCTGATAGGAACTCGTGTATTTCTATGTTTGTACCTTACCAGTGACGTGCAGTCCAGAGATAATGTCTGAGAGCAAATATGAGAGTGTAGAACCTTCTGAGTTCCTGGGTGATTCATCTCCTTACAATACATTTCGGTTGCACATGTAAGGAGTGGATCTTGCCCCTGAGAATACTGGTTCAAAGAAGCAATAACAATGCAGTCAGTCAAAGCACTACTTTCTCTGGGAATTTTGTTGTATGAGGAAGCAGAACTTTAGCCTTCCTGTGTTTGTCAACAAGATCTGCCTTTCAGCAGCTTCCTATATTTTTGTCCTGTTAGATTTTTTCCTTTATTTTCCCACCCCCTTATTTCTGTCTGTCTAAATAATAATCAGTAGTGTAGTGATAGCTTTTTCTACCTCACCCAAGATGCAAACACTGATTGATAACATTATTTCATAACTTCAGGTCCATCAAGCAAGAATAGTAGGTGAAGTTTGCTTTTCTAAAGTCCAGTAAAATTACCCGAATCAGATTTATTGTTTGCATCTTTGTGGTTTGCACCGTCCATTCATGGCATGTGTCTTTTAAAGTCCTTGCTTCTGACACCAGTTGGTGTCAGAAGGGCTGGTGTGGCTCACAGACAACCATCTGAAACGAAATTATCTTGGTGTTTCTATAATTAACTGCAAGGGTAAGTGAGGGTTGAAACGAGCTGAATCATTCAATGGACCCCACTTGAAAAGTGGGAATTTTTTTGGCTCCAGCACTTTAGGAGCAGGCTAGTATGTAAAACCTGTGCAGCAAGGATCATGGCCTTAGAGCTGGCATTTCACAGTCATTATCTCAAACATCGTGGGCCAGAGATAAATGAAGCATTTAAGTCATCCTGAGCTCCTGCCCTTGCAGATGTTTTCCTTGCAGCCACTGCTTTGTTCTCTGCCCAGACTTTGCAGTATTCTCTGTGGTGAGAGAGGAAGATCAAGATCTTCGTACAAGGCAGATAAAGATATTTTTATGGGATCTGAATTGGCAAAGTAATTAAGGGGTGTCTGTGTAGCCCCAGGAGTTTGCACTTCAGTTTAGCACTGCCCTCCGTGGAACTTGTCTCTAAAGAACTCCGCTGCAAAAGCTCGCTCTGACTGGGCAGTGCAGAGGCAAAAGCCCAGAAGTGTTGGCTGCACAGCTCCTTCATGTGCTCCTGGCTACAGAAGCTGTTGTGTCTCAGATAACCCAGCTGATGAGCCATCTCTGATCACTTGTCAGAGCTGCTGAGAGAAGGCTCTGGTTTGTGTTCTCACACTGTTCTAAAGACTTGACCCAGGCCCTGTGCTCCCTGTGCTGTTATCACACTCCTTGATAACTGTTGACTGTGCTGCACTTTATCTAGAAGAAATGAAAAGAAGGTACCTAAAAGCTTCCAAGCAGACCAGCAGCAGCCTCCAACCCAGCTGACCTTTGTTAGTGTCCTGCTGAGATGGTGCTCACATCTGTTGTGTATGTTTTCTTTGCAGAATACACTGGAGCAGTGCAGTGTCTGTGCAAAGCCCATCATGGAAAGGATCCTCCGAGCCACTGGGAAGGCCTACCATCCCCACTGCTTCACCTGTGTGATGTGCCATCGCAGCCTGGATGGGATCCCCTTCACTGTGGATGCTGGTGGCAACATCCACTGCATTGAGGATTTCCATAAGTAAGGCCTAAGCTGCTGTCAGTGCTTTGCTTGTTGTTTTTGTCTTTTGCCCCTAAAACTCTCCTTTTTCAGACTGAGCTTTCAGGAAGCTCTGAACCCTATGCCACTTCCTCCCAAGGCTCTTAAATAGTAGGGAGGGCTTTGCTCCAAGCAGGCACGCCGTGGCATACAAGGTTAATTGGTTAGGGGATGATTCTGCTTGATCTCTGTTTTGCTTAGAGCTGAATTGAGGGATAACCTCTGTGTCCCTCTGTTTTAAGTGCTCTGCCTTTCCCTTTCTCTTCACTGCCTCTACCTGCACTTTCACATCACCACCTCCCTGCCTCTTCCATTGAGCAATTAAGAAAGGCCCTGTCCTCCAGCACTCTTCAGGTGTTTGCTTACCTGCTAGAGGGATATCAGTGGCCACAGGCTGCTCATAGCTCCTTTTGTTTCTAGTGGCTAATTAGCTTTTTAAAGGTACTAAAAATACAGCCCTGGTAATAATTTATAGTGAAACTGCTATTTAAAGTAAGTTGAAAGGTATAGCTGCAAGTAATTTCTGTCATTGACACACTACCACCCCCATCATCACAACTAATCGAGGGAAGACAGGTAGATATAATCAGAGCACAAATGTTTGCCCTGTATGGAAAAGACAGATACATTACACCCCTCAATTAAAAGATGAAATCAATACTGACAAATGTGAGTTTATATCTCAACCATTTACCTCTTAATTTCTATGCAGGTAGACTTAATTGGAGCCTCATGACATCAGTGTGTGGGTCTGAAAGCTCAAAGAAGCTGACTGACTTGACAGAAAGGGAAGCAGCCACAATTAACTGGCATGTTAGAATCCAACAGGAGGATGTTCCCTGTAGCTCAGCTAGACTGGGTTAATTGGCAGCTGCTGTGCTGCTTTGCCTTTCTGTGCCACCAGTTGTGTGTAAGGTAAAATGTGGTCCCGAGCACAGGCCCAACAGGAGTTTTGTGCACCACTCAGTCACCTGAAGGATTTCCCTCACAGCCCCTCAACAATTTGGAGAGTGCCCCTTTCCAAAGCCGCACAGGTCAAGGGCTCACATGCTTTCAGGAGAAACAGAGCTGATGCCCCACACTGAAGCCTTTTGGCAGTGATTGCATACAGACATCAGGGCTCTGAGGGTGGAAAGTGGGAGGCTGTCAATGCAAGGAAGGACATAAAAATTGTTGAGTGAAGGATTGAGGGGAAGGTGATGGGAATAGCACAAGACCCAGTGTGACACTCAGAATGTCTTTGGCCAGCCACACATTTTGCAGTATTTTGGCCAGCCCAGTTTTAATTGATTAGGGATGACATGTCCTCCTGATCTGGAGGCTGAGTGTTCTACATCTACATCCTCTAGATAACAAAACTGTAGCTGATGCTCACACTGTTACTCAGCTACTCCCTGAGCTCAGGCCCCACAGTAATAGATCTACATCCCTTGAAATCTGCAGGAATGATGTCAGGATCCTGGGAGATAATATTTGTCTCATAATGAATTACTCACAGTAGCCTGGATAAAGAAATGTTGAAGTATTTTTTAAGTACCACGTTTGAGCTAAATGGCACAAGGAAGGGCCTGCATGAAGCAGCACGTAATTAATTGCCATCACAGCTCCGGTCATATCATGATCCATTTAAGTTATTTTTCACAGCACTCGTTATAGCCACTGTTTAATTCATTCTTTCATTAGATCACAGCTACACAGGCATCTTTCATCTGCTGCCAGTGAAATTAATATTTTTCTTTATTCCTAGTACAGATAGATTTTTTTTTTTCCTTTTCTAAGATAGTTAATTCTGAGGTGGTTCCTGTGACAGGCCGGGTGGCAGAGTCAATCCTTACTAGGCATTTAGAAGAGAAGGGCCTTTGATCTCCTTGTGTTCTGATGTTTGCCATAAGCTTTGCTCTCTGTCACTCCACAGCCCCTGACCCTGGCTCTCATTACATGGCAGCAGATTCTGTGGGTGTAAGTTTCCTTTTTGAGGACAGAATTTGCAGCCAGGAAACTGGTACCAGTAGGTTTTGAACTAAAATAGAGAATGATTCACCACAGGCTAAATGTTCCCCAGCCTAGGAGCAGAAGTGACCACTTCTTATGGGACCTGAGGGGGGCAAAACCAGAGGGAATACAAAACATGGGTGAATTATCCAGAAGAGCATATCATAAGCAATAGAAGGGGAAAAAAAAGGGCTGTGCTTCTCTTGGTCCCTAAGCTGACCCTGATTCAAGTCAGTCTCTTCATGCACTGAGTTATTGTCACTATAAAATTGGAAGTCAGGCTGACTGGAAGAGAGAACATTGGGGTCTCTTCACCCAGACCTTTTCCCTTGTAAGCCTGGACAACACCTTGTTGGATAACTGAGTTGGTTTTACCTAGAAGATGCAGCAAGTCAGAATGCAGTCAGGGCATCAGAATTGCCCTGATGCTTTTTGTCTAAGAGTGAGCACAGCCAGGAATGTGCTTCTGTGTGCATAAGTGGGTAAGGTGGCTTGAAAGTTTAAACTGGATGACATAAACCTCAATAAAATAGTGTTAGTTCAAGGCAATTCTTTTTATTTCTTTTCAGACTTTTAAACTATTTGTTCAAATCTCCAAATTTTAATAGTTTGATTTTTGTTTTCAAGAGATGGTCTTGAAGCAGATCCTGGTCATCTTCCTAACCTTGGGATTTGCATGGATTTTCTTAGAAGCTGAGGGTTGTGGCAGTGCTTAGGTGCCACCATCGAGGGTCATTCAAAAGGCGCTTTAGTTGTTAATTAGGGCAGGCAATATGCTTTGCTGCCTGTCAGGAGTTCTGTAAGTCCTTTTCTAATAAATGTTCTTTAGTATCCTACATGCCTGAAATTGTCTTGTAAGACTAAAGTGCTCCTGCCTGTTTTTTTTCCAAGGAAGGAGCTGTGCAGAGCTCCAGCCTGTGTTGTGTGTGCACGTACACATATGTGTGTTGGTACAAATTCACACATTTCTGGCTGGCTGGTCCAGTTAACAAAAACTTTTGCTCCCAGTTTGAGGATGACTGTGCCTGTCTCTTGCTCCCTCAGGAAATTTGCCCCCAGGTGTTCTGTGTGTAAGGAGCCCATCATGCCAGCCCCGGGACAAGAGGAGACCGTGCGCATTGTTGCCCTGGATCGTGACTTCCATGTCCAGTGTTACCGGTGTGAGGTTGGTATTCCAGGCATGGCAGAAAAAGAAAGCAAGGGTTGGCTTAACTTCATCACCACCTCACATTGCCCACATGACAGGCAAACCCTATTGTAACACTGGCTCTACAATCAAATTACTTCATTGTCTTCAGCGAGCAAGGAGTTTTTCCTCATTTATATCCACGCAAATGAGAGGAAAATCAGGTCCCTTGTTTATAACAGGTTCATTAGAAGAGCAAAAGAATGTGACTCAGGCAATTAAGGCTTAATTCTGGAGAACTTCATCAATTATAGCCTGGACACAAATGTAGCTCATCTTTATGTTCTTAAAATGAAAGCTAATGCGTGTTAGGATTTGAGCAAGATTGTATAGGAAACTCAGCATATGGGTTGAAGAATTTTAATGGACACATAAACATGATCATTCTTGTTTTGTGCAATGCTTTTTGTGCTACTTTTCCTGTTCAGTTCATTACACACTTCATGTAATTTTGATGATAAGAGTCTGAAGACAGAGAATAAAAATCACCTTAAAGCAATTAGCATGTGGGAACAGCTGTGTTAGGGAACCTTCAAGAATTCTTCAGTGCTAGTTTACTTGTTGGATAATACATCAGCCAGATGGAAGGGTAAGAAAATGAGACCAAATATATTTCTTATTGCAGTTGCAGGTTTTAATAACCTTAATTGGAAAGAAGGATGGACTAAGGTTTAAAGGTCTAGGCTGAAACTTGAGGAATCTGGTTCAATTCTCAATCTGACCTTGGCTTTCAGGGTACATATCAGCCTATTATTTAGGCACCTTATTTTTTAAGATGCTGGGGCATTCTTACACTAAATTTTGTAGAGCCTAATTCATTATACAGCATGCCCCCATGCTGGCTGCTGAGATACGCAGGCTTTCACACACATGGATCCATCAGCAGTCCTGGGCCAAGCAATTGCTTGATCATGAAGTGTGGGATAATTCCCAACTTTCCTAGCAGTTATATTCAGCCTTAAAGCTTATAGGCTGAGGTCTCTGGAGCAGGTTTAGGGGTCTTGTAGTGGGGTTTCCATGTTCCTGTCTGACATCCTCCTTTTTGCCACAACCTTTTTGGCCAATTGTCATACAAACACAGGTGACAATTCTGGTAAGGGACTTTGCTTAGCTGCCACCCCCAGAATGGAGGCTGTAACTTCATGGCATTAATTCTTCCAAAGGAGATTACCTATAGTCAGATATTGGTACTAAACTTTTTCCCAGTGATGCTTTTTTTTTATCCTTTTCTTGAAATAATAAATATGTGTTTCAGTTTGATGTTTCTCCAATGCTAAAGACCTTTGCTTCCTCAGAAATGTGAAGGGAATAATCTCCTTTTATTTTCAATTGGATTAAATTCAGCAGAGAGCTTGGGAACCCATCTCTGCAGCATTGTCTCTTATCAGAAAATGGCTTAATCGTAAAAGACATCACGTACCTCAGCTTCATGCTTTGCACTGAATCAGGCTGGATCCTGTTACAAGGTGGAGAGTGAGGAGTTTCTTTGACTAATAGATTCTTTCTTATTTACTTTGCTCTTCCTGTTCACTTATTTCCTAGGACTGTGGTGGCCTCCTGTCTGAAGGGGACAATCAGGGCTGTTACCCCCTGGATGGGCACATCCTTTGCAAGACCTGCAACTCTGCTCGGATCCAGGCTCTGACTGCCAAGGCCAGCACTGATCTCTGAGTATCAGCTGTGACCCTCCCCAGGATGCCCATTGGGGGATATTGCACAAGCTTTGCATGATTTCTTTGCAGCGTAGGGTCTGAATCTCTGTTATTGAAAAAAGAAAAAAAAAAAAAAGAAGAAAAAAAAGTAAAACTGGAAGGCCTTGGAACAAGAGGGCAGTTTGAGAGGCCATGTTCAGACTACCCATGACAAGCACCTAATTTAGACACAACTGTTCAGTAGGGCAGTGAGTGAGTCAGAGCAGCTGCTCTATCTGCAGCTGATGGAGTTAAGGGTCACAGCACCTAAGTTGTCTGCCTGTATAAGGAGGTCTGAACATGGTCCTTACTATGCTTCTGTGTTTGATTCCTAAGTACATGAAGGTAGAGGGTGAAGGATGGCTGAAGTAGTTATTTCTTTCAAGTTATTTTGAGAACCTGAGCAGCTCTCATTGAAGTCATAGGACTTTAATATCTGCTGATGACTTTAATAGGCTCTGTGTCACCAGCAGAAGTAGCTCCACTGTCCTAGAAGGTGTGAGAGCAGACCCAGCATTAACACAAACAGTGCAACTACAACTGTACTGCACCTGAGTGTAGGTGTGATCTTGTATCTTTGGGACACAGATTGGTCATTTCTTAGGCCCTTACTTGTCTCCATTCCTTCCAGTTCAATAGTGTTTTTCTTTTACTCATGGAAGTCTACTTAGCTATTGCATAAATTTATTCAGTAGTGATGCTTCCAATTCACAATGTATGAGCAATCACAGAAAGATGTGAGCTTGCACACACTGTACACAACACACACACTACACACTCCACACACACAACATGCTTTTGATTTACCAGAGGCATAAGTCAGTCATGTCCCTTGAGAAGATGTTTAAGGGATGTGGGGCTGGAAACACATTTCTGAAATCCCAGTGGTTAGAAAAAGATAAAAATGACTACATAGAACTGCAGTGCAAAGTGATGCTCAGAAAAATCTTACGCCACTCTCTCATACAGCCCATTCTAGTGGGACCACTGGCAGTGTTGTTCTCTGGGTAGACATTCAGGCAATAAAGTCTTTTTCCATCTCCTGTTATTGCAGGAGGATTTTCCTTCAACAGTAACAGGGATTGAGTAACAGGGAACAGTAACAGGCTTTGGGATGATACACATTTCTCTGATGTTAACACATGTGATCTGCATTTTTAAATTTAAAAAATAAAGTCTTGTTCCAACAACAGCAAAAAAGATCATCCTAAATACATGTTCAGTTTTCATCCTAAGAAAGCTGAAGAGGGTATTAAGCCCTTCACTATGCCATTCCAGAAAGCAGGCAATTTTTTTCCTCTTCCATTTTCATCCCAGCCACTTTTAACTTGCCTCTGTGAAATTCATGGCAGTAGAGTGCTGGGCCAGAAGCAGCATTTTCATCTTCAGTCCAGAATTTATATCCCAAGGTAAATAAAACCTGGGCACAGATAATCCTTTTTTTCACATGATCATGGGTTTAGGGTTTCTTTGGGTTTTTTTAGTTTGGTTAATTAAAAACAAATCAAAAAATTAGAAATCCATGGCATTCTGAGCAGCTATAATAGTCTTGTTCATGAAACCCATAATAACTAAGGTGCAAATTACATAGTGAGGGAGTAATTTTCATATCACTGAATTGACATTAATATCTTATTTGCAGATGTAATCAAGGAAAATACTTTTCTTTGCACTTAAATTAAGAAGCAGAACTGAAACAGTTGCAGGCTGATTGACCATATAAGTGACAAAATCTAACTTTTCAAGAGTATGTTACAAGATTTTTTCATGCATCCCACTGAAGAACAATAATAACGTTGTGCTTTCCTCTTTGTATCAGGCTTCTGTTATAGAGAATAATTATATCCACTAATGCTGAAAAGAAAGGTTAGATGAGCTGAACTGATAGGAAACGAAGGAAAAATTTTGATGGGATACTGCAGCTCCTGCATATGGTGCATTTCTTTTCAGTTTAGCACTAACCTTTCTGGAAGAGCACTGTGATATTCAGTAGCTTCAGCTCTCTGTGGTAAATTCAAATACAGAAATACCAGTCTGAAACCTCCATTTCTTACATGGTTTATATGTTGGCAAACTTCACCAGTGTCAGGGAAGTTTCCCAAAATTCACAGCTTGAAATGAATCCTTCTTTGTAGAAGGGTGGCATCATTGAGCAGACTTCCTTCACCACCACAGGGGCTATGCTGAAGCAGTTTGACTTTTTATACTGGATTTCTACCCTGGCCTGCAAGAATGTTACTGCCTCAGACATAAACAGATTTTTTGGCACCCTGGTTCCCACCAGGTTCCACCTGGGCTCCTGCTCCCTGAACTGTGGCATGTAAGGTCCTTCTGAGCTTGCTTCTTGACACGCAGTTTGCACCACCACCAGTCCAAAAAGCCTTGCAATACTGAGCAAATCTAGTTTGAGCTAACACTACAAAAACAGGGGAGGTCAGTGCTGGGATACAAGCACAAGTGATCATGTGATGCATTTGGGTGCAGAACGAGCCATTCATCAAGCAGAAAACCTAGTTCTGATCTTCCTTATTCTTGTGAGTGTTAAATCAAGTGGCTGATGAGACTCTCTGAGTAACACTGAGGTAATTGATGGGAACAAGCTGCTGTGCCTTCCAGCAGAATGTGGCCTAGGCTAAGGACTCAAGTTCAGAGCCTTTGGGCTTTTTATGGCCCTGCCATAGGCTGGACTGGAGCAAGTCATATGGTTCCTTGTCTTCTGCCCTCTGCATGAGAGAGCTTCTTTGCAGTTTCCCAGAGACATTATGGGGATTAAACTAGTCACAGACTAGCACAAAATACTGATTTCTGGAGCTTTATTTTCTCTTTCCAGAAAAGTTTGCTGGTATGTAAGCCTGGGATTCCAGCCCATTTCAATGCATGCGGCCAGCCAGGAGATCCAGCTCTGAATCCTCTCTGTTATGAGAGTGCTGTGGTGAGTTGGGCTGGCATGCAGGGAGGTGACAGCCAAACTTTTCAAGCATTAAATACTTCATGGGTGAAGTATGATTGACAAAGATTGAAGTGTTGATGTTTGAGGTGCTGTGGCTGGTTTCTAGACCTGACACATCTGTGCAAAGGTACTATCATGGGAGTTTTTTAACCCCTAGACACCAAAGCCATCTGCCCGTTGGAAGGAGGTTATGTGTGGTTTTGTTTTCCAAAATTGCTATAAATATATTTGAAAGATACAGTATCACAGAGGCTCTCATCACCCACATGTATATGGAAATCTCCCTGCTGATGCTTCAGGATTTAATAAGAAATGCTGGTGGGATTTATCTCAATTGCACTGCAATTAAGAACCACTGGGATATGGCTTCATCACAATATTTATCACATATTTATAATATATCATGTTTATCTGTTCCAAAGAAGGAGTCATTTTGCCAAAGAGACATTGCTTTTCTCAAGTTGGACCTTCTTAGTCATGACAAAAATTCACATCATCTGTGGCTGTGGTAATGTCCAAACAGTTCCTTTCAGAAAGAATTGGAAGATCACCCAAACATTTCTGTTCAAGTCTGCAGTTTCTGCTTACGCTGCTTTGTCTTTGTCTAGCATTTGTTGGCAAGTTGGGCCTGATCCCATGATTTGTGTGGCCAGACAGGGCCCAGGATCAGGTTCTAATTTAGCAAAATATTTAAGTTCCTGAGGTTTGTTTAAGTGCAGACTTAAAGCCATTGCATGGTGTAACAAAAGCCATTAATACCAGACTGGTTCTTTATCCCCTGATCATACAGGTTTGATCTGGGTAGGATGTAGGCACAGTTAAATTTCTATCAAATTGTCCAGAACACAGGAAATCGCTCCTGTGTCACCCTTATGCCAGCTGCAGGAGAACACCACAGCTGATCAAATGTAGCATTTGGATGGCAGGAGGTTGAGTTGTTACAAGATGAGTGCTTTGTGTTGGGTGGCTGTGACACCTTCCATATGTCACAAGTAGCCCTACAGTCAGATTTACTGTATCTTTGAGCAATGGCTTTAAAGCTCTCTACTTAAACTTTCTCCAGGAGATTGGGTTGCCTTGGTTACAGCCCAGTCCTCAAGCACATCCCCAAGGCTAACACTAGTATTTTGTGAATGTGATGGCTTTATTGTCCCTTATTTTATTCATTGAACATTGCTTTTAAAAACAGAAAGCCACACCAATTCTTTAGCCTATCAGATAACACACCTTTAATTTTGGTTTTGGGAGGGGTGTTAATATTTTAATTCTTAGATTTTTATCCTGGCTGCAAAACACTTGGGTAATGACTTAATCATAGAGGTGTGGGAGTACCAAAGTGTTTGTCACTCTACATAATAGTGTTCATCCTGATAGCAGGAGTAAGGCTTTCACAAAACACAGGCCTTAAATTGACTTTCTGCCTGTCAGCAAAATGTGCCTGAGAAGAATGAAAAAAAAAAAAGTGTCTTTAAAGAAACAGTGGTTGTTAAAGAGAATATGCCACAAGTCTGTCTGAAATCTCTTTGGACCTGTTATAGCTTCTGCCTGGCTTAGGTTTGATAAATGCTGGTTCCTTTTGACTTTGGGAAAGTCTGGAAGGCAAGGGATAACGGGACCCAAGAGAAGGCTCTTGAGAGAAATCCCATGTCAAGGATAAATGTGAGACACCTGGTGCTTGCGCTGAGTGGCTCAGAAAGGGTTGGAGTTGCTGGCTGGTGTCTGATGGTGTCTGGTTCCTGCAGTGGGGTCACAGTGGTGATTTGCTGTTTGTTCAGCAGCCTGGGTGGACAACACCTCGCACAGGTTCAGTGCTTCAAGCTGGAGCTCTTGGAGAGGGGTGCTGAACCATCCCACTGTGGTGAAATCCCCACAAGAAAACACCAGCGATGGTAACTGAGGGTTTGTTGTGAAAGGAGGGCAGCAACTGCTCCATAACCCAGAGGTTAGTAAAATACAGACCAAGAGAGCTGTGAGAACACTATTTCCAGTTAGAGCTGGTTGCAATTTTACACTAATTACGTGATAGCAGAAGAGCCATTTTTTTTAAATGAGTATTCTCTCTTTTTGCAGTGTTACCCTCAACTTTTTTGGGTGTTGTTTTTGCTGTTATGATTAAAATTATACTGAATTTTTATCTAAATAAATTTCAGAATTGTTAACAAATATTTTTATTTCTCAAAGACCCATGTCTTCTTTCACATTTGTTTACAGTTCTTGGGTTTTGTTCTTCTGGTAAATTAAAGTTTCTGTTACAATTTTGAAAACTTCTTTGGATAAAAATTCTACTTAAAACCAAGCAAATGTTCTTGGGAAATGGTTCAGTATTGGACCTGGTGAAATAAAAAATAGCTTTGAAACTTTTCACAAGATATTTTTTCCCTATTTTTAACTAGTTTTGCTAATTTTGAAGTCGCTGTTTCCTTTGTTAGAACAATACAAGTAATGTGACCCTTAAAATAACAGTGTTACTTCTGTTGGATTCATTTTTCTTATCCATCTTAAAGCCATGGAGTGGCTGGCTATAGGGACTGCCAGTGTCTTTTTCTGTGGCAACTGCAATTTTCTTCTTTGTTTTTATCTTGGGGTCTTTTTCTGTTTGGCATTTCCCCTTGAAATTACTAAAGAATATAGGCACATTATGGCAACTGCCATGAAAATCAAGAGATACTGATTGAACTTCATCTCCTTTCTGGGCTTGGGAATGGCAATTTCCTTAAACATTTCTAGAAATATTACCAGTCTCCTTCAGCATTTCTAGATTGAATTTGCAACAATTGGTTGCCCAACTGGCATTTGAGGCCTGAGAGAGAACAGACTTTACACCTGTGAAATTATAGCATTTATCCAGCATCTGAAAATCTAAGAGAAAAAACGTAACCTCAGTAGGTTTCCTGGTGGACATTGAGGAACAGCTCTCACTTCAGCCTGGAAATTATCTGCTGTGATCTGAAAAAATCAAAGTTCTACCCTTGCAGAGCAGTCTGGCATACACACACACACGTCAGGTGTTTTTGGGGCTCTAACTGAGTAGAAATACAGGCTGCAATATTCACTGTTGCTACTTATACTGCACTGGGCTTTATTCCTGACTGCATGTCCCTGGTTTCTTTGGCTTCATGTAATGTGTGGAAGCACAAGGTTTATCACGGGTAGCAAGAGTATCCAGTTAAAACTTTCTTCTTTTTTTTTTTTTTTTTTTTTGCTCTTCGTCCAGTATTCTCATCCTACCTACTAGATGTTTTACAAAACAAGGAAGGAAACAGAAGCCCCAGTGGTGGCATAACCTTTACATTTCCAGGGGTTAGAGTCCCTCCCCAGGAACATCACACTTGGGGTGTCTCTGCTTTTCTGCCTCTGCCTCCCCTTGTCCACAAGCCTCTCTCTTACCCCACTTTTTCCGTGTCCTCAATGTGCACTCATCTTTGCAGTAAAGATGGTTTCTTACTTGATTCACCGTAGTATTGTGAGTCTTAGCTAGTAGTTGGAAAAACTTGTTCAGATCTTTAATCAAGTAGTTTTGTGCGTCCTTAGTATCAGTGGCCTGCCATATGGATATCAAACAAAATTGTTATAATTATTGCTTTTAAAATGATTATGAAATTGTGCCTTACTTTTTCAGTCGTATTTAACCATGTAATTTAGAACCACATGATTGCAGGGATTTATCATGAAGAAATATGTTTGAAGGATAATTTGTTTTTTAAATATTTTTTTCCTCAAAAATTATTTTATTAGCTTTTCCACTTTTATTTTTTTTCCTCCAGTTATATTCCTTTAATATGTTTGTGTAAAAGGGCAGCCAGAATTTGCATTCGTGAGAGACAGAAGATTTTATTTGGTCTTGTATGTAGAGCTTTCATTTTCTTTTATGTTCCTTCAGGAAAATTCCTCTCTCCCCAATTACTCATACTGAGATGTCTTTAAATGCAGGCTGACCAGTATGGTTTTTTTGTTGCTGTTTAATTTAGTGTGTGGTTTGCTTTGTGGTTGTGGTTTTTCTTTTAATTAACCAGATATTGGGTGCTGGGGAGGCATTGCACATTAATGCAAAACATTAATGCTAATTTTCACAGAAAAGACAAAATTAGAGTTTTTCCCTGTCTCCAGTGCAGTTTTGTTGCTGCTCTGTGTGCAACACTAATATTAAGCCAGACTGTAAAGGCTAAATACTCAGAGTGACCTACTTCCATTCACCAGCAAGAATCCTTTGTCAGCTGACTCCTGTTTGTTTGTTCATTTTTAAATGTCAGATTACAGAATGAGCATCTCCTAAAGATGAAAGAAAACAGTGTTTTCATGTGCAGGAAATTTGGGGTTGCAGTAACAGAACATTTTCTTTGTGAATTTGGATGTCATGGTGTTTTAAGCTCCTGCCTGGAGCCTAAATCAATTTGGCCTCTCATCCAGTTCATCTAACTGGTGCTCCTAAAAGGCTGCAGCCCTGCAAAAGCTCATGCAGCATTTTGGCTGCCTTCCCTTGCTCCCATTTGGTACATATTTGCACAATTTAACTGAGCTTTTCTTTCTGCTGAAGGTCAGATGCAAGCGATACGAAACACTAAACTTTATAAACAAGCAAAACCATTTCAACCACAGCATTTTGGACTAGAATGGATTTTTAGGTGGCGCACTGTCTGCTGGCCTTTGGAGAGGGGATCCTGAGACTGCATTGGACTGGAACAGGAGGCAAAGCCACAAGCCTTGTTTTTTTTAATAAACTACTTACAGTAATCCATCTACACAGTTTCAGCCTCACACTTCAGAAGAAGCTTCCAGTAGCTATGCACGTACAGGCACTTTCTCTCTTGCAGAAAGTGAAACTTTCCCAACCAGAGTAAATTTAACCTATTGCATAAGATGCTGGAAGTTGGTTGTTTTTTTATTTTCCTTGGGAGTCTCACTGTAACCTCTGTGTGCAGAAGATGAATAGCTTTTCTTTTTCCCCCTTTTTATTTTTTTTTCTGACAAGATTAGATGCTGCATATTGATGAGCTAGCATTTCAAAGGTCCGTGGGGCTTTGGAACATATTAAGAATCTCTGAAGTTTAATATTCACCATGTTTTAAATATTCAGAAGGAAAAATCTGCATAAAATGGCTTTTGATAAATACGTTCTAGGGATTCTTTCTTTCGATCTTACACAAGCACTGTGGGGATTGTGGCTCTGCCAGTTTTGTTCCAAAGTGTCTTTTTTTTTTCAGCATTTCAGGATCATTTTGGTCCCATTTGTACACCCAGTACCATTCCTGAAGTCTGTTACGGTTTCTAATGGGATTGTACAGCAGGCAGATGGATGTGACCAAGAAAAAGGCTCAGCTGAGCATTGGAACGTCTGAATATCTGCTTGGGGGTTCCCTCCTGCCTCCAGCTGGGCACAGCCAGCCCTTTTCTGTGCCTGCTTCTTGTGATGGGGATGGGATGAGTCCAGTGGTCAGGCCCGGATGAGACTTTTCTGCAAAGGTGCTCTATACCAGTGGGGTTTTGAGATTGGGAAGGGCAATATCCTGGGTGCAGGAGCAAAGCAAAGTGTCATTTGATGCATCTCAGATCTCACAGGGCAGTCTCCCCTTCCTTGGAAGTCTCCTTGGTGAGAATCTCAGCAGTAAAAAAAGTGCCTTTAGGAGAAATCCTCCCCTGGGTATGCTCTATTTCTCAAGCTCTTGAAAATCCGATTCAAGCTTTAGATGAGGAGGATGAGTTGCTGGCTGCAAAGCTGCAGCTGTTTAGCTGTAATATCAACACGTGTCCTTACCCTCTGTGTCCCATGGTACATGCCAGGGTGTTGCAGTGCTTTGGTCCCTCACACCCAGCCTTGACTTTGTCGCACCAGTCCCTGTTGAATCAGTGCCTGGTACTTGTTCTCAGGACCGCTCTGGCTCAGGCCACGGGCACCTCAGGCCTCTATGCAAAAGGTGGTGCTTTCAGGTTTTACCTTACAAATAAAGCAGCCCTTTCAAACTCACCTTTCTTCTCTTATGTATTCTTGACAGAAGTAGGATTTTAAATATTTCATAGTATTCTTCTTTCTTCTTCCTTTTTGCCAGATGCCTTGAAAACATTGTCAGATTACGATCTGGGGGGGGATCAGGATCAGTTTCCTTTCCTTCTTGATTGCATGGTGTAGGTTTGCAATGAGGGTTTTGTCCTTTTTTCTTTTGTTTTTGTTTTTTTTTTTTTTTTTCTGTTAGTCTTACAGAACAGATGCCTTCATTTTATGCAGAGAAAGATTGTCTATGATCAGAGCTAATCCAGGATGGCAGGATTGGACTCCCACAGTGAAAGCTAGAAAAGTGATTGCAAAAGTATTCTGTTTCTCCTTTATTAATTGCACAGGAAGTTTCCACCAAAGGCTCATATAGCCCAACTGGCCTATGTAATAAGTAGCAGGGCCTGTAATTACAGTCTGCCTTCTGATCCTATCTGTGCTCTGACTTTCTAGGCACTGCAGTTCTATTTACATCTGACTCTCTGTCACCTTTCTAAATTTTTGATTGGTCACTAAGGGAAGGAGAGCACGAGCCATGAGCCCTGAGAGGTGCAGTGAGTATAAACGAGGGAGTCCTCCTCCCTCTCAGGTGTCTGCCTGATTTGGGACACAGAACACAAGGAACAGGAGGATTTTACCAGCCGTGCAGCAGAGGAAGTGGGCTGCCTGCCAACTGGGTATCTTTCAAGACCTCGGAGTTCTTTATAGGACTGGAAATTTGAACCTTTTACAGGTCTTAACTAGTGTACTCTCCTGTGAGATAGTTCATCAGCATTTCATTGCTTGGAGCTGTTCCTAAAGGATTTGACCTTTCTTCTCTGTAAGATTCAAGGTTTTATGGTTGCAAAGAGATCCTGCCCCATATGGCATGAGGAGGGAGATGGATTTGGCATCGAGCAGAAAGCTGTGTTACAAATCCTGGTATCAATGTGGACAGCAAGAGGAACTTGAGTGGGAGGGGGAAGGCAGTGATTTACACGTGGCTCAGTACCAGGTTCACCAGCCCAGAGCACCCGCGAGCACAGCCTCAAGCAGGTGAGCTCCCTGGGGTGTCAGTTCTGAGACCTGCAAGAGAATAATGGGCTCCTCATGGGAGTGTTTGGTGCTGGTCACTTTACAGTGATCTCTTTTCTCTTTGGAAATATGCACTAAACCTTGGGTAAAGCTACAGAATGGTGCCCCCCAGACTTTTTCCTCAGGGCAGACTCCCAGTGCTATGTTTGATCAAGAGGAATGAAAGCCATTAGGCAAATACTGCACTCTGCAATAAAACCCATTAACAATCTACTATGGATACTTCTAATGTCCATTAAACTGTTACACAAATTGTCCCTTTTCTATAGCCTGCACTGTTATTTCATTATTTTTAACCTGACTTCTGTTTAAAAAATACCCCTCCATTATTTTTTTTTTTTGTAACTCTGCTTCTAAGAAAGTTGATGCTTTAAAAGGGAAAAAAAAAACACCCTTAGTTTCAAACATGGGTTTTTCAGGCTTCTAAATTAATAATTTCTACACCTGACCCAGTTCCTGCAGCTGCCAAAAAAGAAAAGAGAAAGCTATTTAAATTTCTCATAGAACCATTTATCTCTTAAAATATGCCAAGGCAATTTGAGGTGGGGGTGGAGACTCAGCTATTTATCTCAGCAGCTTGATTTTTCTCTTTATGTTTCTAACTGTCAGGGGGAAAAAACCGGTAGGAAGCTATTCTTGGGCTATTATTGATGTATTGTGTTGCCATTATGCAGGATGTCTGCTTTGCTATATACGGAAGGACATTAATAATAGCCATCTCCCCTGCCCCCACCCTCGGTTCCTCTTTGGGAAGATATGGTTTAACTGGAGCATCTGCTGTGTTCAAATTGCTGCTCCTTTCTCCCCTTCCCCCAGTTCATTCCCATACTAGTTTTAGGAACCAGGGCTAAGAAAATAAGGAGACATTATTTTTGCCATTTTCCTGCCTACTTCTGTGGTTGCTCCAGACAAATAATTTCCATGCCCTGTACCTGTCTACCCTTTTCCTTCCCATGTACTGCCCCTGCTTTCATTTTAAGTTCATCAGTGCAAAGAAAAAACTCTTTCTTTCTGTCTTTTTCTCACAAAGGCTGGCTGGCAGAACAGGCTCAGCAACAGACCTCTGATTTGTTATTACCCAGCATTTCATATCCACAAACATCGGCTTCATTATTTCCAATTAGCAGGAAAATGTATTCCCATTCCCATCCCTCCTACCCCTGGTTTAAAACGTTGTTATGAGACTTTAAAGGGTCCGTCTACTCGTTTAAAGACTTGGATGCTTGTTTTATTTTTGGAAGCAGAGTGTACAGTGAACAGGAATAGTTTGATGTTTAAAAAATAGCCCCAGTTCAGCATTCCCCTGAAGTGCGGGAAGTCCTGTCTCCGCAGGGCTGTGCCAGCAGCGTGACAGCCCAGAGAGCAAAGCCAGCTTGAAAAGGAAAAAGAACTGGCCTGCCCCACTTCATCTGTGAGAAGAGAGAGGTGAAAATAATAAACGTGGCAAGAAAATAAAGGGCAGAATTGCTCTGATTTTTTATTTTGATGGCTGTTCCTATGTCTCCTGCTGATTTTGTTCCATAGTAGCTTTGCTTATTCAGCATTTTTGGTAATCAGGACCATGTGCTTTTTCAAGGTATCATTATTTTTACTTTTCATTTGTTGAGTTGTAGTCCTGCCCTGGTCCCCATAGGGTATGGAACCATTTTGGCTTGGTCACTGAATGAAAATAGGAGCTCTGGCTAGGAGTGCTTATCTAGAATTTGGAACCAGCAAATGCAATAAGAATATTTTCCAGTCTGATATAGAGAAGTTTTCAAAATAGGAATTCTACATGGGAGGAATGCCTTCACTGGGAAAATGCTTAGATTTCAAAATTAAAGGGAGATGGCCATTCAGTGTAATTTCTCATTGCTTTTATAATCTTTCCTGGTGATATACAAGGAGAAAATTGACACCTTCCATTCCCTAAACTAAGCCAGAGCCCAGCATCTCCTCTGCACACTATTTCTCCAGCTCCAGCTTTCCACACTGCTGCAGCATAGGAGTGAGGAAGGCCTGCTAAAGGGAGCAAGGTCAGCCTCATCCTCTCCACAGCCAGCACTGCTCCCCATGGTGAGTCTGCGTCCAGCCTAGGGCTTGATCCTGCCTTCCTAACGTGAGTGTTTTGCCAGAATCAGCTGTTTTCTCTCTGCCATTAGCTATGGGATTGTGTGCAATGATGAGGATTTGCAGGGAGGGAGGAGAAGATCCTGTTCCAATTAGGCTGCCTTTGTGCTAATGTTTCATTCAGGGCTGCATGAGATAAGAGCAGTTTGCACTGAAATGCACAGCCGGAGGTTGTAGTTTGAGTTTCAACTGTGTTGAGATGGTACCCATTGAAAATCCAAACTGGAGCTCTTTTTTGCATCTGCCAGTGCTTTACTGACAGCTCTGTGTGGGCTGGAAACCCATTTCAGTTTTGCAAATGGACGTTTTATGCCTTGTCCCCCAAGTCTGATCTAGTTCTTTGCTTTATCCACCTAAAAAGGAGTATTTCTAATGTGCCTAAGTAGCTAAGCTCCTGACAAGCATCTCAACAGAACAACCAGCAAGGTGACAAGTAGGCTATTGACAGAGCTGCCTTTACAAAAAGTGTATTTCACTTTCTTCACTGTGTGCCTTTTCAGAGACCTGCTGTGCTCCTCTATGGGCAGCAGAGAAACAGTCCCAGTGCTGAGCAGGGATGGGAACTAGGAGGGTGATGGAGAAGAGAAGCAAGAGGCTAATGCTGAGCATCTGTTCTCCATGGGGATAAGCAAAGCAATGGCTTATCCCACCAGTGCAGCTTGTCTTGCTTTACACACCCTGTTGTCTGGTGGGCAGCTGTTCTGTTGCAGAGGGACTTGGGTATATCTCCTCAAAGATCTCTTCCTAATCAAAACTCCAGAGTCATTCATATCTGAAGAATTTATTCACTTAATAATGTCTCTTATAAAATCTCCATCACTCATTTTTTTATATAATGCTAGAAGAGAAAATCTGAAGGTGAACCAAAGTTTGATTGGTGCTACAGTATTAAAAAGGCTAATATGCTCTCATTTTCAATCCTCAAAATAATATTTTAGCAAAATTTTCCCTGCTGTGATCAGACAGGAAACGCAAGGTGTATTGGAAATGCAGTGAAGGGAAAGATTTGATGTTTTGATGCTCTGAACTGCACCACTGTGACTTCCTCTGCTGTCTCTTTGGAAAGTGAGAACTGAGTATTGGTAAAGGTGTGGGCAGAGCCAAGCAATGCCTGGACTTTCTCTCATAGTCTTGCTAGAAAGGATCTGCCTTGGTTAGACATCAACTTCCTTAATGGTCCTATGCTTTTCCATGCCACAGCTTGTGTTTTGGGCAGTCAGAGAGCCTGGAGAGCAGCCTCCGGTGTCTTCCCTCTAGTTAGTCAAATGAGAGACCCCGGGTACTAATTCTGCGTTTATTGAAGTCACTTTCCAGAAGAGAACAAACAGCAGAGGTTTGTCATGTTTCAGAGACCAATCTCTCATGCTGGCTTTACATGTGGGCTGATACAAGGAGGTCTAAACCTCCTTGTTTGGAGGTTTAGACACATAAGTTATTCCAGAAGGATTCCTCTTGGCTACAGGCCCCATGGAGAAGCCCCTAAATGCTGGGAGAGTGATTCAGGTCTTTCAGACTGCAAGGAGGAAGTGTCCCCAGGAATGTATTTGCCCTACGTAGCTGCCATGCTTTGGCCTATCCCTGCCAGTTGCAGACCTGTGTGCTCCAAGGGCTCACCGGGGATGATCTGTACTGGATGTGCAGTAATTCACAGGGGTTTGAGGTGGGGTTTCAGCTTCATGGTGGTTGTTGGCTTTGCCCATGAGATGGAGAAGGTTTTGTGTTGTTGCCTTTGTTGCATTTGGGAGGGGGCATGACTGGCCACTCTCCTCCTTGTCCTGTCAGCAGACAGAGGCTCTCAGTGGTGTGGGAAGCATCTTCCTTTTAAATGTGAATCACTAGCCTAGGGATCTGGGCAAGGGGACGCACAAGGAAGCACATCCTATATGAGGAATGCTTCTGCTGCACACTCTATGCCCTTGGATCCTAATGAAGTAACATTACTTGAGCTTTTAGGACTGGTCTCCTGTCTGTCAGAGCTTGGGGGTACCAGAGTTTTACTCCTTGCTGAGCAAAAGCACTACCCAAGTCTGTGGGGGGCCTAATCCTGCTGCCATTGGAATCTTCCCGATTCCTGTGACTTGCTGAGTGCACCTCCTGTGAGCTGCTGAGTAGCCTCCCTTGTCACTGACCCATCAGGCCACTTGTCTCCCTCACTGACTGCTTCCAAAGGGCTTTGAGGGCACTCAGGAAATGCAATCAGCACCTTACAGGATCGATCTGCTAAGCAATAAATGAAGTTTTTTTCTCTGGTAACTTGTGTGCATGAATTGAAAATCATTTATTCCAATTTGTTCTGAGGACAGATGCAACATATACACATTTTCTATATTTATAAATATATATAGATATATATATTTTGTTCTCAGCTAGTTACCTCTTCTAAACTGCAATTTTCAGAGCAACCGGCATATATTTTTTATTCAACACATAAAATTACTTTTTACAGTAAGAGAATGAAAGCTGTTTTAAGCATGTGTTTTCTGTATTTTTATTATGCATTATCCAATTATATTGAGATGTATTTTCCTCTTTACTCTGCTCTTCCAGTTGTTATCCTTTTTATCAGTTATGCTTTTCAAATGTTTTGTAAGGGAAAATAAATATGCAAAATCGCCAGATGCCTTTTTTCTTTGCAGAAGAAGTATCACAAATGCTTTTTTATTACATTTTACCAATCCAATAAACTTCTTATAAATTTCATTTTTGTTTGCTAGCGTGTGAAATTATTTTTTCAAGTTGAATGGTATTTACTTTCTCCCAGCCTCCACCTGCAATTATGCTTCATATCCTTCACCTTTTTCTATTTTAGGTTCAAAATTTCATTGTATGGCCCTTGAGCATACCTAATTCAAGACTCTGTTTTACTCTTGGGTGAAGTAGGGATGCTAAAGTGTCCCAAGAGTGGCTCACCCCTGTCATACTGACCATCTCTTGATGAACTTTGCACTGTTGCTAAAAATGTGTGCCTTTGCAGTAGAGAGCACTCCATTCCTAACCCATGCAGTAATCTGCAGAGTTGGGTTGTATAGGAAGGTGTCCACAAATGTTCTCAAATTTGTGTTGTGATGGGGTGACAGCAGAGTCAGACACCTTGCTCTGCAGCTGGATGAAGGAACATTATTCAAACTGTTATGGGGAGAGTAGAAATAAGTGTGGTTAGCAAAGCCTATCTCTTCTAGAAACTTGTTTCTAGGCTGTCATTGCAATAAATAACCAGGATTGTTCCCATCTGCTTAACAAATATCACTGGTCCCCACGCAGGCTGACCTCCACCTCTCCAACCAGAGAACCTGGTGCAGCACCGAATGCTGTCCCTGACAGAAATGCTTCATGTGGTGGTGAGTCCAGTGTATCCCGGTAAGCTTTTCCACAGATACATGCTAAATATCTGCACCCTGCTTATAGCGTTTTTCTCCCCATTCTATCCTTGGAACTTTTTATAAAAGCCCTTTTGTCTCAGAAATCTCCTGCACAGTGCTGCACAGATCGTCTTCAAGATGGGATTAATTTCCATGAACTTTAGCAGTCTGGAAGACAGCAATGTTGTCTAAGGTGGCCCTCCTGTCAGTGGAGAAACTGCATCTTTTCTTTAGGTAAGCATCTGAGACAGGTTTGGTTTGTGCCTTTAAGGGTTAAATGAGACAAACACTGTCCTCCATATTAGCAGAAGTGGTTATCTTAAAATAATTTTTGAGAGTTGTAGAACGATCCCAGGCCACACAATACAGCTAAATCCATTCCCTCCATGTCATTCCCAAGAAAACCTTATCTAGTGTGACCTTGAAGACATCTGCATATGGAGATCCCACAACATCCCCTGGCAGTCCTCTCTATGGCAGTGTTGTCTTCACCCTCATCAGTCTCTTCTACTGTCCAGACCAAATATTCTTGGCTGTAAATTAAATCCTATCCTTACTTTTCCACCACCAGGAAAAGTGAAGGACTTCTTTAGTAGGTTATGTATTGTCAGGGGATGCTTTATTAGGCATGGAAGGAGGCGCAGGCAGCAGCCTCCCTCCCAGCTCCTCCTCCCCTTCCCCAGGGGACTTTAGGAAGGGCCTGTGTTCTCCCTCAGGAAAGGACAAACTGCAGCTTGTTCCTACAGGACACAGGAGTCTGACAGGCTTTGTCTTGGCAGTAAAGGGAGTGTGATGGTGTGGGCTTTCAAGTCTATTCAAACTGCTATATAGTTTTCCAAACTCGATATTATTACTTCCTTTATAGCACAAGGTACTTTTTCCTAAACTTGTTACGATGGAAAAGTTCCAGGGATACGTTGTCCACACACAAATCAAAATGCATTAGCAGGCCAGGGGCCAGAGGCGAAGGCCAAGGGTGGGGGAGCTATTAATTCCATAGTTTGGCACTGCTTTTTTTGCAATCAAAGGCTACCAGAATCCTTTGAAGACAATGGAAGCTTTGGGAAGGAAATGTATCTAAAATCCAAGTGCCAATGGGGGCTGTTCTGGGACTAAGGGAGGGATAGAGGCAGAGGAGACTGGCTCTGTTGGTGACATCCCTGGTCACATGAAAAGCAGTCATAACCCTGTGTTCTCCTCGTGCAAAGGCTGTCTCCAGCTGTGGCTACTGGACATTTAACCACCTGGCTTTGAAGAAAGGTGGGTCTGGGATGTTTATCCTGATGTTTATCTAGGCTAACCTCCTGTATGACTTCTGTGTCAAAAAGGGAGTTTTATTTTGCTTTCTAGACAATTTTGAGAAGATTTCAGGGGCTTCCTGAGCTTCCTCAGCGGTTTTCAAAGTGGAAAAGAAACCTGGAAGGCTGATAAATCTGTCTCCAGTGCTGGTCTTAGAAGGCAATATTGGTGTTCTGGGAAGGGTTTGGAATAATAGTTTGGAAGGGAAGAGACCAATGCAAGAGGGCAGCAGGGCTCCCTCTCTGAGAGACGGACACTTCCAAAGGGCCATTCCTCAAAAAAAGCTTTGGCAGGTTCTTCATGGCAGGGTGAACTGCTTTCTGGAGAGGTCTCTCTCATGCCATTAACTGTCAAGGGACTCTGAAAGATCAGACCAGACCTCTTCCTTTCAGGCAACTGAAATGGAGAAGATGAATGGACCAGTGAGTGAGCCCTTTCACTGCTCAATTCCCCCTAAAATGGCAAGTGCTTGCACCACACAGCACCACCACAGCTGCAAAAACATGCGGGGAAAAGGGGGAAGAGGAGTTTGGGTGGGGCTGTCAGGAGAATTGCTGCTGCTGTCAGTGTCACGTGTCACAACCTGCTAGGGTCCTGCAAAACAAAGTGACACCAGTGACTCCAGTGACACCAAGGAGTTCCTCTCCCCAGGGACCTCCTGTGAGGATTCTGCGAGCTCTTTGCCTCTGGTCTGCCCAACCAGGCACTCCTGGTAATGGTGAGTCAAAGAGGGTGAAGCCTACTTTTTTGCTACTGAGAGTTTTTGGAGGCAATGTTTTATGCATACTGAATCCATTGAAAATACACAAGGTCAGCCCTGGAGCAGAGCAGAGACACAGCAACTGCTTTCCAAGTGCTAACCACCTCCAGTGCTGTGTCACCAGGAGTTACACATGACACTGTTTTCCATGAGGTAAGGAAAAATAAATAAACCCAAATCATTGCATAGCAGAATGGTCTGCTTTTTTATCTTGCCATATTGTTGGTGTTGGACTGAATCTGCTGTCTTAAAGTATAAATATAAAGACGCTGCTAAATCATCACTATTTCAGCAACTAATTAAGGGGTAATGCTCGTGGTGCAGCCGTATATGAGGCAATAAACGGCTTTGGCGGCTGATTAAACGCTGGCACCGAGGCATTTAATTACAGCAAAAGCCAATTACCATGTGCACATTCCGACACCACGGACATTACTCCTGTTCTGTGACGGAACAAGGAAAGGCAATAAACCATGCTATAGAGACATATAGCACAGGACCCTCTAGCTTTGCCAAAATTGCCACCCTTCCTCTCCAGTGGCTCTGGAATGAGGACTTCGTCTTCATATGGAAGGCTCAAAACAAGGTCCCAGAGTAAAAATGCTTTTTAATTTACAGGACTCATTTGAGATCTAGAAACAGAGACAAATATTGCACATCCTCCCTGCAAAGTACGTTTGACCATTTGTAGAGCCTTATATTCCCACACTCAGGTAACAGGTGCCTTTAAAGCCTCACCTGAGCGTATTTACCATGGGCAAGTCAATGACACTGAAGGAAGAGGTTACATGTAGCCTTTTTTTCCTTCAGTTAAGGCATTGTAGAAAGCATATAATCAGTTGCAAAACTCCACATGCCATTCTTCACTTAATTGATTTAAAAGCTGGAGTCTGATTTTCACAGGCTTTCAGCTCTTGCACCATCCATTTGACTTAACCAGCTCAGCACCTCTTCAAATTAAGCCCTCTCTCTTTTTAACCAGTAGTGAATTATTCCTTTTAAAGGAGTTTCCTAGAGAAATTCTCTCTTAGAAAATCCTTGGCACGAAACCTTAGCCAGCCTTGGCATGCAAACCTGCCTCACGCTGGCATTAACAAGCCTCTTATTTAAATGTTGATGAGCTCTTTGCTGCCAGTTAGCAACGGGAAATGCAGTCTGTGTGTTAAATGAGAGCTGGGAATGACTTCCAAATACCAAAATGTTTGTTAAACTCGCAGCCCACCTCTTCCCTCCTTGGGAGTGGGAAGCTTCCCAGCAAATTGGCCCCATTTTGCACAGAAACTGCCAGGGAGGATCAGACCACGCATTCCTCTGGTTCTGTGGCCCACATGGGAGCAGTGCCAGGAGCACAGATTCCCAGGGCACCCTGTGTACCCCTGGTGTGCCCGTCTGCCCCAGGGGACCCTTCCCTGACCCCATTAATTAGATATATTCTCAGGCATTGAAGACAGGCTCCCCCTGCCGTGGTGCTCATTTGGGGTTAAGAGATTGCTTTTAACCTCTCTCAATACACAGGGGGCTGGTGGCTGCTCCTGTACTGAGAGTTGAATAATTGCCCCCCCAAAACCTTTCTGGACCCCTTTGGTTCTCTGCGGGGCTTTATAGAAATGCATTCCACAAGCTGATTGTGATATTATGTTTATCAGTGTATCATTTCAGCTAGATAGACACCCCCTAAAATTCAGCCAGAGACTGCAAGAACAAGTTCTGTTTTCTTGCCATCCCATGGAGACCAAATACCTTGTTGCCTCTAAATGAGGAATATAATTTCTGATGGGGGCTCTTCTGCCCTTCTGGGACTCTTCCCTTTCATGGTGAGTCAAAGGATGAGATTCAAATACTAAATGCCAGGCAAGGGAGTCTCCCTGTATCCTTGTGTTACCTTTGCTGCCTTCTGAAATCAACATGTTCCCCAGCCAGGGAACGTGTAAATTCTTTTGGCTACCACTCACTTTTGGATGAATCCCAACTGTGCATATACACAATGGTCGGTTTCCTCGGTGTTTGAATGAACCAGAAGGGCTTTGTCTGCTATAGATGGGTGCTTTCAATCCCATTTATGGTACATTATATCAGCCTGAAATAGCATCTGTGAGGTCCTTCAGCTGAACCACCATCAGATTTACAGCCACCGCAGAGGAGTTAGCAGGCTGGCTCCAGAGAGCTATGAGCAGTAACCATACTCTCCTGAAATATTTGCTTTCTTTGCAAAGCTGACCTGAGGAAGAATCTGTTGTTCATTCGAAGATCTCAGTTTGTTCATTTATTTAGAGAATATCTTCAGAATGTGAAGAGATGTGCTTCAGAGCTGAGAGCCAAAGCCATGATTCTTGTTATTGCAGAGCTGGTGACAGCTGTACAGACAGGGAGCTTCCCATGGTATATCCACACATCTGCAAGGTAAAACATGGGGAATTGGAGTTTTTTGCTCATCATGGGATGAGCAAGGCAGTTCAATTACGCACAATCTTCCTCTCAAACTTCTGCCCGGAGTATGCCCAGGACCTCATCTGAAACTCAGCAAAGAGAACAGCAAATGCATGCACAGACAAGTTCCCAGAGCTTAGTCTTTCTAACTGCTGCTTTGAACAGCACTTAAAGCACCTTGGCAAGGCTGCAACAACAGGGCCGAAATAGGATGCACCAAAAATCTTCCTCAGGACCCTATTCCTTGGTCACTTCCAGTCTGTTGCTTACCTGTACTCTAATGCAGGTCAAACTCAGGAGTTATCCCAACTACTGCCCACTGGAAACATCTGGGGAATGGCTGGTTTTTCTCAGTTGCCCTGGGGAAGTTCAGGAAGCCAGCTGAGACTGGGGAGGTTTTGCTTGATGCTCTGCAGACATGGCCAGTGACAGCCCATGCCTTGGATGCTCCCTGTCTAAGCCGGCAGGACACATGAAGAGCGGGCACTGCTGCCAACCCAAGCTGCCAGAGCCCTGTGTTTATGTGAAATTCTTGGCTTTCATTTCAAATAATAATAATCATAATAAAAAAATCTGACCTGCTCCGTTGGAAATACGATCTGTGAAGAGTCAGAAACCACAAGGCCACTCAAAAAGGCATGTAATTCATACGTATATGGTTATAGCTCTCGATTTTTAAGCCAAAATCATGGTGTTTGGAGGCCCGAATCGAGACTTATGAATTCCTAGAGGCTGACAGTACCAAGTGGGGAAAGGGCAAAATTAGCCTATGGTAAAAAAAAAGAATTGCCAAAGGTATGATGGCAGGTCAGTGGGAGAGCCAGGCCTCCTGCCGCCTCCTCCTTGCCCCATGGACCAGCCACACTGCCTGGCCTCCTGCCCCAGAGGAAATTGAGACTCCTTAAACCAATCCTGACTATTTTAGTCTTGTGTTTCCATTTTCCTTTTGATGCTCTTATTTTCAGCAACACATAGATCTTGCAGCATCCTGCTGCTCCCCAAAGGATGTTATTCCATCTCTGGGGCTCATGGCCATGGTACTGTGTGTTGATGACAGCTGTGGGAGTTTGCAATAGTGTAATATTTGCATGCCATGAATATGCAGTTCTGAGCATAGCCCAGTTCTCCATGCAGCAAAACTGTGCATGTTTGCCAGGGACAGCAGCATCCTGCCTGTCTAGATCCCAGAAGACACCAGCTCCTGGAGTCTTGGGTGGCATTTCTGTGTACATTTAGCTGTTTATAATCACAAACACCTGGATATCCAGCTTCACATTCAGTACCCTGGGAAATCTGGGTTTGCTTTTAATCACAGCAGAAATCAGGGTCCTCCTGGTTGAGCAGCAATCATCCCTACCTGAGCTTTTTCCAGGATCTGATTTCTGCCTGCAAGTAATGCACAGAAACCTCCTGGCACACAGCACAGCCCTTGCCAAGGGCACAGCCTGCCAGTGGCTCCTCTCCCTGTCCCACTGACTTCTAATTTCTGTTTACACCAGCACAATGTCAAACATCACAGCAGCAGCTCTGGCGGAAGGTGAATCTGTTAGAACAGAGGTGTCGCTTCCTCTGCTGCGGCCTCTCTAATAACGCCAAGATGCTTTTCTAACTAATTAATTACAGGGCTTTGGCTGAGTTGCTTTAATGATTCCCATCTTCCTGCTGCTGCTCTGCAATCAGCAGTACTTGCAGTGCTGTACAGAGCAACACTGATGCCATCAGAGCAAACGGATGAGAGATATGAGGCGGAGGGGCTGGTCTTTTAAGCCAGATGTACTCGGAGATGCTTGACTTTCTGCTCTCTGATGTACTTTCTTGGACAAGAGGATAAAGATATGGTAAGCAGGTAGCTCTAGCAGGCCTTTAACCCTGAACAGGATTGCTGTCTCTAGGGAAGAGCTTATGCAAAGTGTAAATAGTTCTCACCTTCTCATTAAAAAGCTGTAAAATCTCAGGATCCAGCTTACATGTGCATCCAATTGACTTGGTGGATCAGAAAAAATTGAAGCTGCAGCCTGGAAACTCTGCTCCTGGACCTTGAATATGGAGATTGGCTGTAGATGGAATGTCCTGCTCAGAGCCAGTGCTCCAGCCCACCTATGATTTATGCTCTGGTAGCACAGAGTTGTAATGCATGGCCTCCCCTGCTTGTACAAATCACAAACTTGGGTCCAAGTACTTTTAGAGTCAGGAGATAAAGATTGTGGCATAACTTGACCAGGCTACACCAGGCATGTTGCATTATAGCATGACTGTGTGCAGGGGTGATCCAGGTGCTGATGCCACTCACTGCTCACTTCATTCATTGCCTCTCCTAGCTGCAGGAGCAGCTCCCTGCCCCAGGCTTGCCCAGCACCTCCCTGTAATGGTGATGGCAATTTCTCACCTCAAAAAATATGGTAAGCAGAGTAGGAAATGAAAGGCAGCAAGGGAAGGCAGCTGGGAGAGCAGCAAGTCTGCACAAAGGCAGCAACCTCAGGACTCAGCTCCTGGATGTCTGTGGGTCACTGCAGAGCAAGGTGTCAGGAAGAGTTTGAAGGCACACTTGTGTCCTGCAAAGCCCATTCCAGGAGTATGCACAAAGAAATATTAAGGTATTTTTCTGAGATGTGTGGGATGGACTAGGTACATTAAAGGAAATTTGGGGTTGTTTTTTTCCCTAGAGTTCTTTTTTATTATTTTTCAGTTCTTCTAAATGTCTGTACAGGTATTCCCATTTCAGTCTCTGGGTCATAAGCCAAACAGAGGTGATGAGATGCAGTTCTGTGAGCTCTATAATTAACAGATGGTCTCTTGAGCAGCAGAAGTGATCAAGCCTGCTTTCCTATGGATCTATGCCATATGTGGATTCTTTTCTAAGAAAGAGGGAATTCCTTCTCCAGTATTTTGCTTACAAAAGGCCTTATTGAGGTAATTTTCTTTGACAAAACACTTGCTGAAATCTAGTATCTCTAAGATTTTTCCACTGCCTTTCTTCCCCTACAGTCTGAGGGAGTGAAATTGATGAGGGAGTCTTGGAATTATCAGAGGATGGGAAAGATGGATGGTAAGCATAAGCTGGCAAACAGATGAAAGCAGATGCCATAATGTATAATAAAAAGCCTCTTGGAAGGGAGTGTGTGTATATCTGAAAGAAGATAAATTAAGTTCAGAAACCCATTCTCCATGATTTCTTCCTGGGGCACATAAAACCTCAAATAAGTGACACACTGGTCTCCAGCATACCAGCTCACCAGCTGAACCTGCTGCACATGGTGCTGCTCTTCCAAATACATTCCTTTAGCCAAATCTCCAAAGAGTCCCTGCTTTGCCACAGCTTCTATCCCAAGCAGAAATTCAAACACAAAGTGCTGTGACCTTCCTCTCAGTGTAATTGAAAAATATTAGCAGTGCCTTTGTACTGGCTCGAAGCTTTTGTGCTGAATTTGCATCTAATAAGAACGGACCTTTTAAGGAGCAAATAAATAAATAAATGGAGGAAACCTTCTCTTTGAGCTAATTTTAGGCACATCCATGCTGACAGCTGCTCTTCCCTGATATATCTCAGCCACATCCTGGAGCGGCCAGGGGGACTAAGCTCTGTTCGTGCCACTGCAGCTGAGAAAAGGCCTTTGTTTGTTTTGTTTTTAAGGGACTGATGGTAGGTGGCTTTCCAGAGTGTCCCTTCATCCTGGCTTCCATTATGACACAGGTGGGAACAGGGGCAAGGGATCATGGCACTTGTATGGATGTCCAAGCCCTACACAAGGCAACAAGGGGTGGCAATTGCTGGGCACAGGGCGTGAGGTCAAGGTCTGCCCTTGGTGACCTTTTCCCCTGCTGCTGACTGGGGAAGGAATCCCAGAGCACTGAGATGCTGGAGATATCCCAAACATTCAGTGAAGCAGTCTGGGGGTCAGCCTGGGGGACAGAGCCCCTGAGGGGCTGCAGGTGTGCAAGAGATAGGTCTAGGGAGGGGAGTGAGGCAGGACACTCCAGTGAGGCTCATGTTCAGCTGTCAGTGACTTGACAGATCTGTTTATACTTCTGGTGAGGTGGAGAGAGGTAGGAAAGTCTTCTTCCTCCTCTGGATGTGAACTAATTTGCAAAAAATCTGCACCTTGCATTGCTTTCCCCAGGCTAACCCTTGCATCTCTCCTCAGTCCATCTCCCAAGACATATGGATGGATAAAACTGAGATGACCATGGTGGGAAAAGTCCCAGCCTATCTGCTTTGAGAGTAAAAGGCAACAGTCATAGACACTGCTCTTTCCTCTTCACCTGTAGCTTTTTTTTTCCTGCTCAAATTAGAAACTCAGGACTTGTCTAGCTTGGATGATTGTTTCATTTCCTCGTCGAAAGGGTGATTACCCCTTTAGTTCTCATAATTACCTAATCAGCAAAAATCAAATCAATCAATGTTAATTTCAACACTAATAAATATTCTCTGCTATTCTATACATTTATGTATATCTCAAAACTCATCCTAATTTCAAGGAAAATATGATTTCACAAGTCAGACCAACGTGCTCAGCACCAGGCTCAGCAGTGTGCCACACATCCTGTGAACACACAGGGAGGGGTCAGCATGTGACAGAGAGGAGCTGAACAAACACATCTGGAAATTGGCATGGGAAAGGCCAATGCATAACAAGAGTTCAACTGGTCCATACCCTGATGTTTGCCTGTTCCTGAAAGCATTCCTCACAGACTCCCTAGGCAGTGATTTTGGTGCTTAACTGTGTTTGTTATTTAAAACATTTAGAGATGGGCCAAAGTTAAATCTTCCTTGCTGCACTTGAAGCTTACTGTTTTCTGCCCTGCCCACACTGGACTAATGAGCTGTGCTTAACTTGGGTTACTTCTTCCTGAGGCAGGTGGATCTGGAGGTGATATTAAAAGGTGAGGAATTGAGCCTGGACTGGCTGTAGTTATTGCACAAAACCTGCCTGATGGTTTCTGTGAGTTGGTAAATTCAAGAGCAAATTGAGACAGAAATGAGGTCTTTGCTGGTCTCCTGAAACAACAAAAAGTCTCAGCTTTTGGGATGAGCTTCCCTACTCATGTCCCTACTTCCCTACTACAAGTCACATGGAGGGCCTAGCTGGTGCTTGCCTGGCTCACTCTGTCCCACAAATAGGACTGGAACATTTCTCTGTATGTGTTGGCCTTGATGATTTCTACTCCAGCACAGATCTGTGGGGAAAAGGAAGGGTGGAAAAAAGCAATATGAACTTAGCGGTCACCTACCTGCTATTATTTCCCCTGATAAGAGCTCAAACACTTCTTCTGGCATTGGTAATAGAAATACTTAAACCATAATTGTCCCAACCCAAGTCTTCTTAGCATTGTACCAGATGCTGAGATGCCTCTGGCAGGTTTTTCCCCATTTGCACATCTGTGCTCTCCCTGCTGGCTGGGAGTTGTTGACTTGTAGCAGCTCTTCTGGGTAGTCAAATGTCGGGGGTGTGGGGCCAGGACCATCACTGCAGGCTGGGTTTGTGCAGCATCAAGCACAGTGTGTGTGATGTGGGCTCATCTCCACACTGGGCATCTGCTGGGGAAGGACATGAGCCACACAAAGAGGATTGGGATGACCTTGCTGGCAAATTGAGACTTGGTGTATGCCTCTACCCAGCTCCTCTTGGGGAGGAGGGGCTCCTTCCTTCCTGCAATCTGTGCCCTCCTCCCAGCTGTCCTACATCACGGGACTGTGTCTGAACCTTCTCATGCTTTGGAGGAGGCTGACATGTGGCTTAGAAGTCAGGAGGGCTGCATGTTTGTGGTTAGCTAAGGCTTGTGTTTTAAAGGATGCTTTGGCCCCTGATGACTTTCTGTCTGTGGGGCTGGCCTCAAGGACAGATGCTCAGCAGTGAAGTGAAGCAGTGCCAGATTTTTAGATGCTGGCATTTACTGTGGTTTTTGAGGAAGCTCTTCTCCATAAAAACACTCTTTTTTTCCCCAGGACTTCCTGAGCAACTCCTGATATAGGTAAAGCAAACTCATCTCTTTCTTAGGCACATAGTGAAAAATCCTCCTAAAGCCATGTCTGTCTGGCAAATGCAGTGAGCAACCGTGGCCTCCCGGCACCCAGCCCCCACATGGCAGATGGAGCTGAGCAAGAGGCAGTTTTGTGCTGGTTTGTGTCTTTCAAGGAAATAATTCCTGAAGAGGAGGGAGGGCTCTGCTCCAGGGAGGTAAGCAGTCCCATTGAGGCAGACCTCTGGTGTTTCTTCTCTTCCCATTTCACAAGGCAGCATCCTGAGGGGTGGCACAGAGGGGGCTGTCCAGCCTGTGGGAGCAGGGTGGGAGTCCTGAGGTGCTGCCTGAAAACCTGGCTCCATCCAACCATCTCTGAAGGGGGAAGCAGATCCTCTGCCTGGTGCACAACCAGACTGCACTGCAGTGCGGGGGAACAACCCTTTCTCTCAGCTCTGGGAGCAGACCCTGCCGGAGCACTCCTGCCCAGCCACGGAGAGAGAGCAGAGCTCGGAGCACTCTGGCATGGGCCTGCTCAGGTCCTGGGAGCAGGCTCTGACACCTTGTATGTGTCAGCCCCCTCCCCTGAGCTCTCCCCAGGCCTCCTGCTTTGCTCAGTGGGGTCCCACCTTCACCCACTGCTCCTGAGCCTGACCACACCTCTTGGTCAGAGGTGACTCTCAAGGCTCATGTCCCAGCACGCCTCCTTGCACAAGGGCTGTGCCAGGAGGCTCAGCCAGGCATTGGCCAGCAGCAGGAGAGGAGACCCCACACACCCTGTGCCCCAGAGAGGCCAGGCTGGACCAAGAAAGACAACGTGGGAGCAGGCAGATATGGCAGAACAGGAGAGGGAATGGGCTGGGATTGGGACCATGGCTATGTCCCAGCAGGAATGGGACTGGATGAGCTCCTACATCAGCGTAGGGCTCAGGCAGAGGTGCCCACAGCTGGGATGTCTATGAGCAATTTGCTCAGACCATGTGGAGCTGACACAAGTGTAGAAGGTGGGAGGGAGAGAAACCGCAGACCTGGCAAAGGTTTGGGCTGGCAAAGGTTTGGGCTGAGAACAGGCATGACCATGTGCCAGAAACTGTGCCCTGAGTGGAGAAAGGCTTGTGGCACATCATCAGAGTGGTGCAGCAGCCCAGGGAACGATGGGTCTGCAGGTCTGAGGAAGGCTTTTAAAGCAGCTCTGAATAGGAGGTTCCCAAATGTCCAGAGCTCAATTAGTAGGAGATACTGCACCTAGGTAGCATGGGAAAACTGTAACAGAGATGCCAGCCTGGGAGAAGAGAGATTGCAAGAGTTCCTCTTGGGTCAAGACCCCAAGCTTCATTTTCAACAGTGCTAACATTTAAGGCATGTTCAAAGAAACAACTAGAAAACAATGTGGTTTTAATCAGAAATGTGGCACATGAAGCCTGTGAGGAAAGGTTTACAAGGGCCAAGGGCATTGTAGTGCATGTTATGGCCATGGGATCTCCTCAGAGCTACAGGGGAAGACCCCAGCATGGATCAGGAAAGGACAGCAGACTGGTCACTGGGGAAAGGCTTGAGGGCATGTGTGGAGGGTGGGATCAGGTTGGTCTTAAACAATGGCAGGCACCAGCAACCAACCAGTTTGGCAGCTCAGCGTCTATGCAAACCACAAGTTCAACCACAGCCAGGAAAGCCTTCCCTATGGTCTGACCTTCCTTCCTTTACTGTGAAAGTGTCGGGATCTGGAGCAGCCAGGCTTGCCAAGCACAGTGTGCCTGAGTAGCATCATGTGCTCTGGGTACAAAAAGATAAATAAAACACCATGCAGGAACTTCATCCTCTTCAATCCCCCCATTCCCCATTTTCCTATCTAAGCCCCTGTTCCTCTTGGGATACTGGACTGTCATTCAGGAAAGCAGCCCCAGTTCCTCAGCAGTATTTGTCCTGGGCACAAGGGCATCAGAAGCAGAGCTCGACTGTCAGCAGATCCAGGAAGCACAGGCCTGCACAGTCCCCAGGGGGGAATTATTTGCTGAATGCATCTGTTTCCCAGAAGCATCACTCCAATTCATCCTGGGATTCACGTTTTATCCAGCAAATAAGTACCTTGGGAGCTTCATTTCCATCTTAGCTGTTAAATTTAGAAGTGGTGTTTCCCCTTCTCCCACCCTCTCCTGCCCCCTCCCCAACGGCTCCCGTATCTCCCCTCCAGCCCCCACCCTCACCTCCAGCTCTCCCTCTTTGTCGCATTACATAGTAATCTGAGATGCATTGGCCGAGCTCCAGGGAACAGAATGTACTTGGCAGGGAGACGGGTCTTGATGTCTGCAAAATGTCGGGAAATGCAGCCAAGAGCTGCTAACTGGGTCATTAACCTCTAGAAGAAGAGCAAGTTGTGGAGTTGTGCTCTGTCTCCCTTCATCTCGCCAATAAAAATGTCCCAGCGATGAGAGAGGGAAGAAGAGGTTTACAGCTTTAAGTCCTAAGCAGTCAATGCAACCACCCCTCCCTGACCCCCCTTCTCCTGTCCCTCTCCCCCAGCGCAGTGTTAAAGCTCGTAAGTGGCCTTTTAAAAACCCAGCGGTCCCCAAACAGCTGTCCCTTGGTGCTTGTAAAGAGGCTACTGGAGCAAACCAGTCTCTTCCAGCGACGTGCTGCTCCTGCCGTTCGTGGTTCAAGGGGCTCCAAGGAAGGGCTTTTTCCTGGGTTGCAGCCCCATTGCAACCCTTGTGCAAGTTGGGGCCAGGTGCTGCCATTGCCCCACGGACCTGTGTACCCCTCTTTGCCGGCCGCAGCTGCTTATGGTGTTTCTGGCCACCCCGTCGGCATGAGCTGCCTGCCTGAGCTGGAGCTGCAGGCTGCAGGCAGAGCTGGCTGGTTCCCCTCCTCGGGAAGAAGTGCAGTGCTGGGAAACAGCGGCCAACAGGCCAAGGAGGGTCCTGAGCCCAAATAAAGCAGCCCATGTCACTTTGGGAAACCTGAAATAAAGCAAACCAATGTGAATAAACCTGAATAAAGCTTGTCAATGTGAGCGAGGGCTCTGCAGGCTGCAAGAGGATGGGTACCCCAGAAATGAGGGTCCTGGCCAGAGCCACCCAAGGAACACAATGGTGTTCCAGCTCCAGAAAACCCCCATCTGCCCCAGCAGTGCAGTGGCTGTTCAGAGTGCAGGTCACGGGATGGAGGCTGGGTAGATGGGAGAGGGGAAGAGAGGTGCCACATTGCCAGACTCCTTCCCCAGAGGCGCCTTATTTCCATCCCTGTCCTCTGGAAGAGACCCATCCTTAGGAGAGATTTGGCTGGGCTGCCCGAGGACCGCACGGCTCGCTCCTGCAGCCGGTGCCCTCACGCTGAGAGCCCTGAGGGAGTCTCCCGAGCCGCGGGCGCGGCGGGCGCGGGCCGAGCAGGTGCCCAGGCGGCTCCCGGGGGCCGGGCCGCAGCCCGCTCCGCCAGTGCCCTCTGCCGGCCGGCCCGCGCAGCACCGCGGGACGCGCCGCGCCGCCAGGGTCCCGGGGAGCGCGCCCCGGGAATCCCGCGCTCCGAGTGGTTTAGCTCAAAGGCTCCTCTAAAGACAAGGAGTGCTAGTTCCTGCCTTTGCAAATGCGCAGATGAGCACCTCCTCCCTCCGGCAAGTATAACGTCACATGCCAAAAGGCTATTAAAGGAATACATCCTCACTTTCTCCGACACATTCCCCTAGTCCCTCGTTGTCAGGGGCAGTGGCAGTAAAGCCATGCTATAAATTAAGCCACTTTATGCCCTCCTCCTCTTTCCAGCCCCACACTCTAATTGCCAAAGCAAAAGCTACCCCAGTTCCTCCCGACTTCCCAAGTGTATCCTTGCGTGTCCTGGGTGCTTTCAAAACTGCAGAGCAAATGCTAAAAATTAAGAAGCCCCTGCTAGGCTCTGTCTCGCTTGCACTTGTTCCAGGATGTCCAGCACCTCTTCTGGAATCAGCTGTAGAGACATGGGCCAGGCAAGGCCAGTTGTTTCTAAGGCAGAGTGAACCCAGGTCTCTACTGATTGCTTGGGTAAACCTATTTAAGAAGAAATATTATTTCTATGGGAGGAGCTGAGTGAAGGCCCCTTTGAAATCCCTGACCCAGATGAAGCAGCAGCTAGTGACAGCCAAGCCCCATGCCTATGGCAGCAGCCACAGCCACAGTGCCCTCCTTTCAGCAGCATTTCACTCGGAGGAAATGAAAGCATCGGAAAAGGAAACGGGGCTAAAAAAGCTTAGATCCCCAGCGAGCGGGCCTTTGTTTTCCCATTGTGCTCGCCCAGCTGAGCCTGTGTTGGAGCAGAGCCCTCCTGCAGCTGGGCCCAAAAGCAGCAGCCAAAGAGAAACCCCGGCAACCATCTGTGCAAGAGGAGGAGGGATGTGCAGGGGCTGCAGTGCTCATCTGTGCTGAGGAGGAGAGCTGAAGGGCTGGTGGACCCACAGCCCACATCTGCAGCCCCAGCAGGGCACAGCAGCTGCCTGCCCTGAGGAAATGGGACAGTGTTGTCCATTCTGAGCAGAAATCACAGAGAATGAGCCTACAGGGATACGTCAGAGGAAGCAACAGTGTTGGAAAGCAGGACATCAACTTTCACTTGGCTCTGGACCACAGCAGCATTGACCAAGGATCCTGAGGGCCAGGATCTGACCTCCCAGGCCAGAGCATTGCTGCATGCCATGGCCAACAGCTCCATCACTAGCCCATCCAAAAACACCATAGGCTGTGCCTGTTTCTAGACATCCCAAGGGGTGCTGGGACCAAAAGAGGATTTGAAGAGTTACCACAGCATGTTGGTGAGGCATGTGCTGAGTTCCACATGCAGAGCTGGTGGTAAATCTGACAACACCTCTGGCAAAATAGTTTCTCTACTGGAAAGCCCAAAACAACTGGGCATGAGCAAGTATCCTGCAGAGCACAACCCTGCCAGTGACCTCACTTGGTGTCAGCGCAGGGAAAGTGCTGCCTTTTCTTTCAGAGAGCAAGGGGTTAAACTCAGCTCTTCTTCCACTGTCTGACTTGAGGGAATGGTCTTTGAATTTGCCAAGGTCCCACCTGCAGTACAAACTGAAGGGCTGGGAATTCCTTCCAACCTCAACTACTGCTCCCTCTGTCAGAGGAGACTTAGTGTGGATGTTTGATCTAACAGTGAACTGCCCTAAAATGACCCGGTACCTCCTGAAGGGAGGTCACTGCTCAGTAGATGACAAATCAGTGCTGATTCTGGGGATGTTGGGCAAAAGGCCAAGATATGGTCCTTTCCCTCGCTCTGTGTCACTGATAAACCCTTAGGAACCAATGCTTTGGAGGTGGCAAGGATTCCTTTGGCTTTTTTTGCCCTCCTTGGGCAGAACGGGCCTGCAGGACCACTTAAGCTCAAGCTGAAGACTGGGGTGTCCTCAGCAACCATCAGATCCTCCTCAGGTGTCCAAACTGACCTCAACCAGAGGCAAGAGAAACTTATATTTTTCTCACTTGGGTGAAGCTGGAGAATGGTGCCTTGGGAACTGTGCCTTGAAACAGCCCTGCTCAGTCTTTTTTGGCCTAGCTGTGCACAACATGACATGATTTTAATAAAGCTGCTAGAGACACAGATTTCACAAGGACTTCTTAGTTCCCAGACTGAGGGCTGTCTCCACTGAATTTGTACCTTCAGGAGGCTGTGATGAAGGACTCTGCCCATTAACCCTGCTACTTAACACTACCACAGCTGCTAAGGGCTTTTGCAGCAGAATGATGTTGCTGGTGTCATTGCACTGCCATGCAAATGTGTGGCTGAGGAAGGGTCCCTGGGGCTTCTGCTCAAGTTTTCCAGTAGCAAAAACATTTGGTGGCTTTTTTAAGCCCTTCTTCCTGGATTTGTGCTATTGCATGAATGTTTTTATTTATTTTTGGAGAAAGATCTTTTAGGCTGCAGAATTACTGTGGAAAAAGGCTTCATTCACAAAGGCTCCCCAAAGTAAATAAATTAAAAGAACCAGCACTTCAACATTTCTCTTGAAGCTAATGATAGGAGAGACTGATGACTCCGGGCCTCTGAACTCCTGGAGCCAAACAACACTGCTTCTACTTCCTGAAATGTCTTTTTCTTAAAGAAGAGTGTTTTCTCCAGTCGATTAAGGATCTACAATGTTTTATTCATGCATAGCCCGGGATTATCAGCAGTGTTTTACATTTCAAACCAACTAGTGCCACCACTTCCCCAGCTCGAGGAAGCTGCATTTCCCCAGGCTACTCCTAGAGAAGGTGTCACAGCTATTACTACTTGTTACCCTTATTTGTTAACCTCTGGGATGAACTGTGAACGCTTGTCTCTGGTGCTGCCTTGGCTGGCTCTGCTCCCTTAATTTTTTTTATGCACCCAAAACACTATGGCAAGTGATCATCCTCGTATGAGTCAGTGCTGATCCCGTTGTTGCAGTGAAGTGTCGGATTTTATCCAAATAAGGAGCTGCACTTCTGCACTGGGTAGAGCATTTCTTGGATATACATGAATATGTAGACAGCAAAACTCAGACATCCGTGGCTAGTCAGGGTATCTAGCTGATGTCTCTGCCTGTCCAGGGATCACTTGGAGCCTCAAGGCGGCTGCTTCCATTTCCAAATTGTTACCCCTCCTAGGAGTGAGAAATTCCCTTTTTGTTGTTAATCCTGGAGGTATTAAAACACACAGTGATTTCTGATCACTAAAGAGAGGGAACAGTCCATTGTATTTAATTGTAAATAATAAAGGCCTAACTGCTGAATCTTACTGAAAGCAAAAGTTGTTACAGCAGCCAATAATTCAGCCATCAGAAGGAAATACATGGAGAAAGCCCTATGTTCCCTGCTGTATGCTTACTGCACAGCAAAGAGGGTCATATATTAAAATTGTGAGACTGCCTAAGCACTCTGTAATTAACTGCTGTCTATTTAACCAGACAGCTAAAGCAAGTTAATTCAGTGTCAGTTAAGAGACTTATTATGTGTCTGTGTTTTTTTAACAATTTCCTGGTCCATCATTAACTACCCCTAGATTATCTTGTCAAATTGATAATTAAATTCCTCAAAAATTCATTATAGACTCAATATATTAATAGGAATGTAATTAAGTAATGTTTGCTTATGTGATCTGCAGTTTATTACCTGCATGCTGATTTATCTCCAAGGCATTTACTAAACCTTAGCTGTAGCCTATTCAGAATCAATACAGGCCCAGGAGTCAATAAACATTGTATTAGATCCAAATGAGCTATTTAATTGGGAGAATGCATTGAAGTTGTCTTCTGGATCTCCAGTGAGTTTGAAGAGGGGAGTGTGACTGCACAAACAGCTGAGAACCTGCAGTTGATGATTTATGGCTGGGTCAGAATTGCACCCCCCCCAAAACACAGGTTTTTGGTCTAATTTTGTTGACTGTTTGGTTTGGGTTCTGTAGTCTGTTAGAAACTGCCTAAATTGGTCTTACTGTGCTAGTCAGTTGGTGCAGTGATGAATCAGAGGCTCTATTTTGTCTAAAAAGCCAGAGTTAACTCCTCTTGTCCTACATAAGGAAGATAGTCGAATGAGTTCTCTAAATTTGTAAGCCTTGGACCTTGCATGCCAAGTCAATTTTTCAGACAACTTGCAAGTTTCTCCATGAACTAGTTTGATTAATAAGACACTAAAATTTTTAATTATGAGAGGGAAAGAAATTATTTTTTCACTCTGAATAACTGTAAAGATGGAAGAAAACAACAGCTGAGATTTGCTGCGCTGCTTTAACACACCAGTTTGTTACTCAGGTCCATTATCAGTGGTTACAGTCTGTTGGCATTAGCCAGCCTGCAGATAGGCTACTGATCAAGATAAATGTGTAGAGAAGCAATAGCCACCCTTCCTTGCAGCTGTGTGTGCCAAGAGATGTTCTGGAGCTGCTGGCTTGGTGGGAGGAGGGCTGAGCCCATGTCTGGAGCCTGGGCTCAGCTGTGGCCAGCTGCAGAGCCTGTGCTCCTGGTGGGTTTGTAGGCTGGACCTCCATGTATGATTGTGTAGCTCTCCTGGTAATTTTGAAGACTAGGGAATCTCATTAAGATGGATTTGAGCTTGTGTGTACACATGTATAGGAGATGCATGTTTAAAAATAAAGAGTAGGCTGGCTAAATTGTTCCAAGTCACAGTGTCATATGCCCCATGAGGTAGACAGTTACATTTAAAAGACATTTTTAAAGGGTAAAGTTAATATAATTGTAGCAGTACTCTCAGGGACTTGAACTTCCCTTTCCTGTTCAATGATGTTAGGAATTAACTATGTTGTAATGAAGATATTTCAGTGTTCTTTGGCCCAGATTAGGTTAAATTAATTTCTTTACATGGAAAGTCAATGTTTTCGTTGTACTATTTTGCCATTGTGGCATTATCACAAGCTTGGGGTGATGGTGGTGGCTGTTACTGCTTTGGTGTCCTACTTTGAGCTATGGTCCTTTTTCTGGAGGGAGTCAGAAGGGAAGAAGCTGATAAAGTATCCAATGGTTCATTTTCCCCAGTGCTAAACTGATGTTAATCACAAACAAACCACAAAAGAGTGTGTGAATACACATCCAAAATAGGCTTTGGCATGGAAGGGTTTTCTGGAGCTTACCTGGGGTTTCATTTTTTTTCCCTCCAGTTTTAGGCAAATATAGCTTTGGTTTTCACACTTAAATATATTTGGACTACTCTGTTTTCAAAAACTGGTATTCTACTGTTTGAATTAGATGAAAAGCTGGCAAGATCCAAGCTGAGCATTCCTGGGGGAGAGTTCCCAGCAAGCATGCTTGTGTGCGTGCAGCCTTTGGTGTCTGCCAGGCTCTTCCATAAAGTGATTATACAGCTTCAAAAACAACAGGAGAAAAAAAAGGAAGGAAAAAAAAAAAAAAAAACAACCTCCAAGGAAGTTGGTTGGCTATGAGAGTAGAGCTGAAAACAAAACTTAAGCTGGTATCTTTAGGGCATTTTTCCATGAGTTCTGTATGTGCCTATTCCAGACATGGAACTGTGTGAGTCCTGACCAGGAATGTAAAACTGTTGGAAAATTTACACGCGTTGTGTACTAAGAGCCTTTGCATGAGGAATTTGGTTAGGAAATATTTTTCTGCTTCATCCTTCTCTGAGCTTTACAGGAATTAAAGCTGAACCAAACTTTTCTGAAAACTCTGAATTGCTTCAGTAACTTGTGTTTGTTTTCCTCATGCCTCTGTACTTGGCTTCTGGCAAGGACTGAAAGCAGCACTGAGTCACTCAGTAAAGAAGTCTGTTTTGACAGCATCCTCTTGGCCTAAGCAGGAAGTTCTTGAAGTCTGAAGGCACTCAGAGTTCTGGACCTTGCATGGTTAAAGCCCAGATGCACAAACCCTAAGGACATCATCAGGAGGTATTCCAGCTTCTGGAGCTGCTTAGACCATGCAAAGCTGGCAGCCTGGAGAGCCTGTCACTGGAGTTAGCTGAAAAGGTGGCTCCACCAGAAATCCTTAATCATACAGTAATTTTGAGAAAGAGTCAAATTCTTTGAAGTCTTTCTATTTTTCTAATGAGATTACTAAAAAAAAAAAAAAAAAGTGTGGGGAGAAAAAGCTCCATCTTACCAAATCTGCAGGCTCTGTGTTTTCTGAGTCATAGCTTCTGGCTGCAATGACAATGGCAGGGTTTTTTAATTTGCTTTCCAACCTCGTTAATGCAATAAGAAGGGGCAGAGGAAACACTGGGACAGAGATAGGATTGTGTAAGCAGCAACAAGACAATACATTGGACCACTGGTTTTCCTTCTTGGGATTAGTACTCAGCAAGGAAGAGCTCAGCTTTAGTCTGGCTCCAGTAGAAGCTTTGCAAGGATGAAATTGGGAATGGGAAGTAAGAAGGTGAGAGGGAGAGGAGCCCAGTAGCTCCTCAGTAACAGAGATACCCATTTATGAACAGTTGATGTGCAGACTAAAAGACAGCTGTGTTCCTCTGCACAACATCCTGTTAGCATTGCTTTGTATAAAAGAGGCACTGAAATGGATTTCTTCTAAAGCCAAACTTCAGATTTGGCAAATGGGTGTTTCCCACTGGTGCTGGTGTTTGTGACATTGTGAGGCAAGTCACAGAGGAGGCCACCCCGTGTGAATCCAGACACCTTCTTTTATCTTCCAAGATGATGAAAAAGGAAAAAAATATGCAATATATGTGAAAGGGGAAGGTTGGGTCTCTTTTCATATTTGCTACTAGATGCCTGCCATGAAAAAGCAAGTGCTTGTTAACACTTCCTACGTGGTGGGATGTGGCACACCACACTCCTCACCCTGCACAGAGGAGGAAATCACTGATAACTGATAGTTTGCTGTTGGGGCTACCTCCTTCTAGCTATCTAAACTGTTATAAAATCTATGAAGGTGAAGACAGGCAGCCCCCTTTCATTTCAGTGGCATGTTAAACACGGCTTGTCTCTACTGAGCTGCCTCCACGTTCTCACCCTGGAGCAGTTGTATTTAGTACCCAGCACTTTGTAACATGTGAATGGCCACTCGCCCTGTTCTCCCATAGCCAGAATCCTCCAGTGGTGTTCATTTTAAAGCAGTTCCTATCATTGTGTTCATAGATGACTTTGGGTACCATCTGGGAAAAATTAGTCTTTTTAAATTCCTCTTTATTACCCTTGGGATATGTATTTAAGGCATGAGATGCTGAAAGATGTACTGAGGACTGTAAAAGCAGCTTGAAGTAAAGATGTAGGAGGAAAAGTACTCAAGCTGTTTTTCTGCTTTTGCAATTGAAAGGAAACTCATGATATAGCAAATTTTAAATGGCACAAGAAATTCTGCTGTCTCCTTCAACATGGCACTATTAGGCCAGCAACAGGGGGAGCAGCTGCTCAGCCACTGCATAATTGACATCACTGATAATGACCTTGGATTCATAATCAGGGTTTGCAAGGACCAGGACAAAAAAAAAAAAATACATGACCCTTAAAAAGGTCACAAACCTGTGTGAGTGAGCACATTGGAATGCAATGAAGGCTGAAGAAATTCTGCCTGTCCCAGGGCCTTGTGGGGGAAGAGAGCAGGCTCTTGAGCAGGGAGATGTTCCAGCTTTCTCTTGATGATATCAAGCAGTTGACCAGAGGTGCTGACATTTTAGAGGAAGGCCAGAAAGATTTATATTAGAACACACTGCTGTAAAAGAACATATTTTTTTTCCTGGGAATGAATAAGCAGGCTCATGCCAGCAACACCAATCTATAGCAAGGCACAGAGGGACAATATACTACCTCCAGATATAATCAGTGCTTGAAAAGCCCATGCTGGCACATGTTGCTTATGGATACCTCCTTTATCATATGTATTTGAGAGCTCAGACTTTGATTGCCACCTGAAACTGGATACTGTGGTTTTCTTTCCTCACTCAGTGGGTCATTTGGTTAAAATTCTGTATCCTTTCATGAGGCTCTTCAGAGTCCCATGTAACCTTTATCCACTTCTCTTTCTAGCAAAAAAGTATTTCAGGAAATTCCATAATTGCACATCTCTATATGGTGAGGTCTGGCACAAAAAACCTGATGTGAGGTTGACTTCCTTTTCTTCCCTTTAACTTACAATGCTTAAGTTGGGCTCCCTCGCATTCAGCAAACACATTCAGCTGGGTCACGATGGTCAAAAAGGGGAAAAAAATCACACTGAGCTTTCTGCTGCAAGCTGCCTTTACAGAAAATGCCATGGTATTCCTGTGCATAGAGGCTTCAGTTTTGAACTTGTCTTGTGCTGCAAGGAGCCACTGATCCATGGATGGATGACGCAGTGATTGGAGTCTGCAGTGCCTCCATGCTCTGGATTTCTCTGGGCTTGTGCCCTACATTGAGGACCCTCTGGCTGTTCAGGGAGGGGACTTCAATTTCCTTTAATAAATAATGTTTGCCTATGTTTGGGAAATGCCAGTCATTTTGGCAGCTACTGAAAACTAAAGCATAAGGAAAGTAAAGATGCATGAGCACAATTTTCTTACAGAACAGTTTGTGTTGCATTCCCAGAGGGGGTTATGCACCTTTTTTACTGTGGGGTCGGAGGTCTGAACCGATTCCTTTCAGAGTTGCCTTGAAATTTCATTAAATAACTGCTTTCATGAGGGCTGAGACTTAATCAGGCAGCCTCCGGTACCTTGTGGAAGATGGATCCTGTCAAGCTAAATTTGGGATTATTTGTGAGTAAATTAAAAATAAGGTCAAAAAAGATACTTGTGGTTTGAGACTCATAAAAAATATTTGTCTTGGTACTCATAATACTTAAACTAGAATGATTCAAAATCAATGTGACAGAGTAAAAGGATTAAACACTGGCTTGGAAGCACATCCCAAGATGTCATTGTAAACAGGAAATCAGAACTGAGGGGGAGTATTTCTTGTGGGGTCTCCAAGATGCTTTGTGGGCCCGAACAGCCGGCTGTTTTAGGAGTGGCCAAGCAGCAAACAGGAGTCGGTGGTCAGCCTGGCTGGGGACGCACGGCCCCCTGGGCCACACTGACAGCCAGGCAGGCAGAAGACCACGCTCCTCCAGGGGAAGGAGAAGGAATAGCAATGAAATGTTTGAGCTGCAGCTGTTCCCTGTCAGAAGCACGTTAATTAAATAGGAGATGCTCCCCGGGTGCCAGAGCTCCTCTCTGGCCTTCCAGTCTGTACTAGAAGAGCTGCTCGTACAAGGGTGGGCCTGTGGGCCTTACCTGTTTTGGGTGACATTGCAGCAGAGAAGAACTTGAAATGCAAAAGAGAAGTTGCTCGTGGCTTGTAAAGAATGAGGCTGTTGTGGGCAGGACGCCTTGAGGTCCCTGACCTCCTAGTCAATGGAGAAAGGACTCTTCTTTGCTGTATGTCTGCATTCAGACAAAATATGGTTCACTCCAAACAAACATCCCAACATTTTCCCTGCAGCCTTTTCCATGTGCCTTTTGAACTCAGGAAAAAGATTTCTGCTGCTAGAGCACTGCTTTTCCCCTGCTGCCGAGTTTTCCTTTTAGCCTCTCAGCACAGGGTAGATTGGTAGAGCTGAGACTTGGGCAGAGGAGCAGAGGTTAAATGTGGCATCTGAGAGAATAAAAAACCACAGGCTGTGGGGCTTATTAATGCTGCTCCTTGTAAAACACATCTTACAGTGGTATGCATTTCCAGACCTGGATGTACATGTAGCTGGAAGGAAAAAGCTATAGGGCAACAGGGCATCCAGCTCTAGATAAAATACAACAGTCTTTCCATTACTCCCTGAGATACTCTTCCATTAAAATAATTAAACTTAGGCTCTCAAATCATCCTTGCTCTCTGGTCATGCAGGGGACCAGTTTAGTATTGTCCACCATTTAAAGCCTGCCTCAACTCTGCCACACAGGGGAGTCACAGCAGGAGGACAACTTGGGTTTGGTCAGTTTGGGACTTGGAGCAAGACCTAAGGGGGTTTACTTTTGTCTGGAAATAAGAGGAAGCCTGGGTATGATCATTCATTACTCCTAACACCATTGATTGGGTGGTCTTGACTATAACTGTGATGCCTTGTTCATGTTCTCTGCCTGCTGACAGTGCCTTCTCCTGCCTCAGCCCTGGTTCTGGCTGGAGGCAGAGGAGCTGGTGGAGGTAGCACAGGCAGCACCAGCCCTTGCCTGCAGACAGTGGGAATATTTTGATATTTCAGGAGTAAGGAGGTCAGGCTGGGTTTCTAGGCCCTGTGAGGTTTTTTTTTTTTTTTTTTTTAAACAACTTAGTTCTGTTTAGTTTTGCTTTTAAAGGGTGAAGAAAGGGGAAAAACAGCTTCCAGAAAAAAACAACAGCTCAAGCTCCAGGAGCCAGATCTTAGCATGAGAACCCGACCCAGTGTGGGGGAGGGCTGTGTCAGATCCCTGCATGCCCGAGGAACAAGTATTCACTGCCTGCCGAAAAGCCACAGAGCTCAGACCCTATTTGAAAGAGTAACATCTTTGATATAAAAAAAACAACCAACCAACAATCCAAAACCACCCATCCAATAAAAAGCCTCAGACATACAGGATCCCATTCATGGTGGGAGGGATTTAGTGGAAGTATTTTCCTTCTTTAAGGTTTGGCACAGCCTTAAAGGAGTCTCTTTAAAAGCTTCCAGAGCCGATTTTGGATTGTGTTTCAAATCACCCTTCCCCCCCAGGTTTCGTGGGTCCTCAGACAAGTTCCCAGAATAAATTAGACATAACGGTAGCAGGATTTATTATTACTTTTTTTACTTGAGAAGAAGGAAGGAATAAATGACACCAATTTCTGTAATGGAAAGAAAAAAAGAAAAAAGTGTATATCGGAAACTGCTGCTGAGTGACTCATGCTGCCAGACAAACGGAACCTCACTCATCACTCCATCTTCATCCTCCTCTGGTGAGAGAAAAAGTCTTGGAAAAATATCAGCTCACCCCCCCCCACCCCGCCCTGCAGCTTCTCCCATGGCATCCATACACAGGGAGACAGTCCAAGCCACAGTGATGGCTTCATGTGCTTCTTGGGGCAGGCAGAGTTTTTTTTTTTGTTTTAATGACCAACTAGGAAAAGCCTCTGAGGTGACCTTGGAAAAATGCATGCACCAAAGGAAAAAGCTGTGGAAAGGGGTGGGGGGGGGGCAGTGCTGGAGTCCTTCTGTGCTTTATGTTTGAGGATGATTTTTTTTTTCCCTTCAGAATGTTTTTTCAAGTTTCCACTGACATAGATTTGCAAGTTATTATTATTTTTGTTATGAGTGGGAAGAGAGGTGAGGATGCGCCATGAGAAAGGCGGAATAAACTGGGCACAATTCCGACTGAAATAAATGCTGCGTCATAAAAGTAAAAAGGGTAAGGCAGGAGGAAGGGTGGGATGCAAAAAAATAGTTCTGTTTCTCCTCTGTTTGGGAGAGTAATTAGCACTTTCATGAAGCATGTGAACTGTATTCAAATCAAATATGTTTTTATTAACATAAAAAATGGGGAGAGTATATATATATTTTTTTTCCTTCTCAAAACATCCTCACAAATATTTGGCACTGCCTGACAGAAAGGCACTTAAAATGTAGCTTTTCAGACTGCCTATTCCAGCCAGCCCTGCTGTGGGCATGAGGACTCTTAGCCAGTGGCAGCCTCTTCCCAGCAAATGCGTTCTCAGGGTGGTGGGGTTGAGCAGGTGCACACAATAGCTCAGCTCTGCCTCACAAAAAATCTTGCCTAAGGAGATGCCATGTTTTTACAGGCTATTGGTTCTTGTTTTTCCTGAACAGGTTACTTTTCCTTCCACCCAGAGATGCCTTGAGTTTGACTGTGCATGGTGTGAAAATAGCCATGAAGGGGTGTGATACTTTGTTCTTCTCTGCTTTTTGTGGTTGTGTTCCATCTGATGCCCTTTTTCAGATGCTCCCAATTGTCCCCTTTATCTTCCCATTATAACTTTTCCCTTTTTCTAGTGCCATTCACTGTCTCCAGCTCAGGTTTGCGCATCATTTGCAGAGCTGGAGGAGCTGCTGGGACACTGGGCAGGAGTGGTGGAAAGAGCAGAGGGTGGCCTGGTACAGCAGTTTGGGGTGGCCAAAAGCCATCCAAGGATGCAGGAAAACAGCACTGAGCCCCTCTGCCTAAGCCATGTCTTGGGGTACACACAGATACGATAAGAGATATTGCTGGTGGCAGCAGCTGCAAGTCCCTGACCTGAGTGGACCCTGTGGAGCTCATCTTGTGCTCATTCCCTCATTTCCCGTATCTTTCCCTGGGCTTCACAGCCCATGGCTCCAGAGCCAGCTGCTGTCCTTGTCCCCAGGCTGCTCTGTGCACAGATGAGAGAGTGGCCAACCAGGCTCCTGGACCCAAATGCCCAAGGGCAGAGCAGGGAGAAGGGCTACATTTCCCAGCTGAGGCCTAGAAGCAATTTTTGGCCGAGGAATGACTTTCATCTGGAGCACATTAGCCATGGGTGGTGCTGCCGGGGAGCAGCAGCTCTACTTAAGGCAGCCTCTGCCAGCTGCCTCTGGGCTCTCAGTGGTAGAGGGACTGTGCCAAGCTGGGATCTTGGGTGCTCTCCTGTGGGCTGAGGTCCCCAGGAGATCTGCTCCTGTGCTGGGAAGGCTTTCCTGACTGTAAATGCAAGGTTTGACCCACCTTCCCTCCCCTACCTCTTCCCTTTGCCTCATTCCACAGGAAAGCAATCATAGTATCAAGTGTTTCTTAATAACTTTTTAGGTTGATGACTAATTTTTCAGCCATGCTGAATGATGGGTAATAGTAAGATATTAAGCTCTGCTGTGAAATAGGTGTCCAAGTGAGAAAAGCATAAGGGAAGCTGTGCAGGAGAGGGTGGTTTCTGAAATATCCCAGTTTCAGGAAAGCCTCTGTCCTGAGATTCTGTGCCCGGGAAGCTGAAACCAATCCATTGCCAGGTAGAAACCCATAAGAAAATGATTTTTGGTGGAGCTCATGTTTGTGGCCTTGCCTTGCTGACTATGGGAGGGAGACCTAAGAGGTTTTTTTCTTTTAAAACCCTCATCCTACCCTAGGGGAGGATATTGGATTTCAATCCAGGCTTTTGAGATGGGCCTCAAACAAATGGGAGGGCTTGTGAAAAACATGAGGAAGTAAGATGTGGGTTTGGATCCCAAAACTCCTGTTCCTAACAAGGAGCCATGTGAGTGCTGCTTTGGAGGCTTTCAGCTCTGAACTGCTGGATGCTCCCTGTGGTGCTTGCATTTGTGGTGCTTTGCAGGCTCCCAGGCACTTTGGGCTGGACAAATTCACTGCTTTGGGCTTATGGTCCCCATTTGGGGACTCTGAGCTCCAGGCAGGCCTGTGCCTTGGTTTCCCCACTCTCCAGCTGCAGCCTTCCATGAGGATGTAGCTGAGGGCAGTGGGGAAGTGAGCGTGAACAGGATGAAATCACCTTTTTGTATAAGTCAGCTGATGTGCTGTATAAAATGCAGGTCTAGGTTCTGAACCTAGAATTTTCTTTAATAACAAAGCCCGGTCAATGAATGTAAAAGCCCCATGCAGAGCCTTTTACTGTGTTAGTCATAGCTTGAAGCCTTTATGTTCCCTCTTCTAATGGCAAGTATTATCCAGCATGCCTTGTTACAGTGCAGTCTTTGGAGGGTGTGGAAGTAATGATGGTGCCTGAATGCTGTTCCAGAGATCAGTGCTACAATTCACAGCAGATAATAGGAGCCACAGCCAGACAGATAATAGAACTGACTGAGATCCATTTATTGCTAAGAGACTGAATATTTGTACATAGCCCCAGCCACTCCACCCTCCATCACATTTCCCAGGAAAGAGGAGGGAAAAAAAAAACCCCAAAACACAAGCCTAGAGCAGAATGGGGAGGAAGAAAGATATTTGCAGGCTTTGATGCATTCATAACTTCCATTTTTTTATGGCCCTTGTCATAATTGAGCAAGAATGGTGTAAGTTGATAATGTATTTACAGACTGCCTGTGCAAGTGAGGGTGTGGGATGACAACAGGAAACAAGTAATGGATTTGGAATGGGAGCCTGTGTGAAGTCTAAACTAACATCTGAACCTAAAGCCATCTTTCCTTGCAGGTAAACAAGAAGCCTGATGGAAGGTTTCGGTGATGGGCTGCAGGCAAAGCCAAAGTCTGGGATTACAGCAGTAGTCACACTAGAAAAAGCTGACCTGATTCATAGCATCACAGTTCACAGCCACTTCAAATTTTCTCGGTTTTCACCAGCTTGCTAAGCTGCTTAGGCCTTGCAGAAGCTGTCTGGAGAGGTAATTTGTGTGCCAAAAGTTATATGTGTTGTTAAAGTTACTCAGGGTTTTTGGTGTTTGACTGACCCTCCACTCACCTTTCCCTGTCTTGAAGTAGTCTTTGCAGTTTTTAAATAGCATAAGAAGTTGGGGAATTTTTTTTTTTTTTCCTTTCAGAGTATTTTCAAATGTGATCTTTGTGCATGTGGAAGTTAAAATACTTATAGCTTATCTTCCTGGTGGTTGCCCTTTATCTTTCAAGGGGGCCCATGGCTGTGTTAGGCCCTCTCTTATTCTGGTCTGTTCAGTATTTGCTGTTTCTAGGATGATGGTGAGGAGAAAGACACAGGCAATAGTAAAGTCCAGTGCAGCACAAAGGAAAAACTGATGATGGCATGTTTTCATATTATTTTTCAAGGTGGCAGTGAGTAGGGAAGTTCAGCTGCAGTGTTCCTTGCTCTGGGGAAGGGTTGTAGTTTGGTGTGGATTGAGGAGAGCAGCTTTTTGGTAGTTTACTGATGGTCACTGCTGGCCCCTGGCAGCAAACCTGGCTGTGCTGAGGCCCTGATGGAGGTGGATGAGGTGCTGTGAGAGCTCCCTACCTGCCTGCTGAGCCATGACTGGTGGCCTCTCCCACTGCCTTGGTTTCCTGGGCCCTCTGTCAGCATGTGTCTGGGTGCTGCCAATAAAGTAAATGCAGTATTGCCCCCACCTTACCCTTTGCTTTGAAACATTTTGTGGCGTTGAGAGCATGGCTGAGAGTCTCTGGTCTGAGGCACTCATGGCTCCCAGATGTTGGGGCTGCTCAGCTGGCATGAAGTCCTTGCCAAGCCACTCTTCTGTGACCATTCATTTTTACAGTCCACAATTTTTCCCCCAATCATCCCAGAAGTACTAAGTCCTTTTCTTTGCTGATCAAACAGTTTGTTAGCAGCACTTATTTTTCTTGTGGTCCTTGGAGATCATTGAGCTTGTTCAGTAGTGGTCTAGGTTAGACTTTTGCTAAGGAGGAAAAATCAACTCTGATGTATAGGCAAACGTGTTCAGGTGCAAGTTTGTTTTCCGCTCTGGATCTGATCACATGCTGTCAGCTGTTGATAGCAAGTATGTGGGGGAGATAAGGGCTTTGATCACCATCCAGGGCTCCTGGGCTCTGTTCTTGGCTGTGAACAGGTATGTGAACACTGAGCACCTTGTGTTCTGTCATCAGGACTGGAAGCTGATTTGGGCAGGGACAACATCTGTGTGCTGGAGGCTGACAAATGCTGCCTGTGGTGGGCAGTGAGGGAGTAACAAGAGCATCTCTCAGAAAGGTGGATTTGTGTAAGAAAACGAATCAGCTGGGTGCTCACTTACCCTGGATACAGCAGGTGTTCAATGCTGGGGAGTCCTGACCTCCCCTGAGCTGCCCTAATAAGAATGCAAGATGCCAGACCAGAAATCAGAGTTCCCCATTTGTAGGCTTCTTCTCCACTTTCATATTTTCCTTAGAACCCAGAGGTCTGTAATATGGGGTATTGCACAAATCTGTAGCACAGCTCTGCAAAAGTCCCAGTATCTTGAGTAAATTAATGGAGGCATATTGTTTTCCAGCTGGTTGGAAGCTATCTTTGTCTTGGAGAGCCTTTCCTCTTGTGAGACTTCCCCTGGGAGGTTATGTGCAATGAGCCTTCTGCTAGCAGCAAATACTGGCCTTGAAGCATTTTCCCGGAGCTTTTGTGGAAGGTGAAGGGGTGGGGTTTCTCTTCTACACTAAAATTAAACATAAAATTGTACGACCCATCAGTTGGCCCTTTCAGCTGAAAGATCCCACCAATGCTCTGGGAAGACAGTCTTTGCTCTTTTTTCTCTCTCTCTTTCTTTTTTCTTTTTAAGATATAGGAAGGGTCACTTCAGGACACATGTTAAGACAACTGAACTACTCAGATACTAAGAAATAAGTTTGTCACAAAAGATACAGGTACATTCCAGGCTAAATTTGGATTTTCTAAGATGTTTTGTTACCCAAACTGAAATGTAAAGTTTAGATAGTGGACATTTCCTGACTCCAAGAGTAATTCATTATATTTATTCACATACAGTATGGCTCACTTACCAAAAGTCCTTCAGAGTTCTCACAACTCCTAGGTTTAGGTCAAACAGGCATATATTCTAAGAGGAAAGGAATGTCTTGAACTGTGCTCAAAAACAATGACTATATAGTTTAAATATCATTTTTAGGAAAAGCATTTATATCCCAGAGGAATGAGTTCTAGCAACTCCAGCACTGGTGCTGTATGACAAAGTATTACTAAAATGTTTTTCAAAGGCTGTACTGTCTCTCTGGAGATGAGCTCTTTCCTTGCCATCTTTTGGGATGATGGTGGCCAAAATTTTTCCATAGTAGGAGTTGGTCAGTGGTCAGTCTTCACCACAGTGTCTGCATGAAATTACTGTGACTTGTGGTCCCAAATCACAGAGGTATTTTTAAAATGTTGCTGTTAGGCTCTTAAATCTAAGCTTGGGAGGAGCTTTAATGGAAGAAAGAAAAAAAAAAAAGAACAACCCTATTTTCATTAAAGTTTAGGAGTTGGCAGAGATGGAGGCTGCCTAACCTTCAAACAGATGGCTGAAGCTCAGACTGTGCTTTCCTAGTGGCCAGCAAGACCTGAGCTCTAACTGCTGTTGTGGCTATAAATAAGTTGTGGACCACAGGCAAATTCTTGTGCTTTCTTCCTCCCTTCCAGAGTGGCTGAATTTGTTCTTAGAAACACAGCTGGTCCATCCTGCATGGTAGAGGCTGTCAGCATCTATGTGACCTACCCAAGCCCATGGCAATCATTTTTAATCAGATTGAGTCCCTCAAAGAAACAGGGAGAGGAAAGGTGTGGATGAAATGAAGGGCATTTTACTGTATGTTTTTTCTCAATTCAAGCCTGAAGTAGCACAAAAGAACCACAAGTTTTGATGTAGACTACTAGGTTTCTTGACAAAATGAGTGACCTTTTTTTAAAAACATTGGACAGGCTTAAATCCTCCTTCAAGCATGAGATCCTTTCTTGAATCATACCTTGCCTCTGCTCACCCTGAATAGTTAGTGTATGCTGCTGGAAGACCAAAGAAAGAGAGCAGCAGCATCACCATCACAGATAGAACAGAAGGACAAAACCCTGGCTGAAATCCAAGACCTCAGCATGAACTTACTTGCAGAGATGATCCAAAATGCTGTCTAAAATATGGCAGCCTGGAGAATTGGATGTGACCACCCAGAAACTCCCTTGGGTTTTATGCCCACACTGGTGACTACAAAACTTTTCACGTGCATTGTCTACCAAATGCATGTGTAGTTTCAAACAGAAGTACCTAAAAATCATCTCCATTAGTTTTGTTGCCTGGAAGTAGTGATCTGTGCTCCTTTTGTTCTAGATCTGACAAACGTTTCAAACATGAAGAATAAACAAAGTTTTAATAAGGCATGTATGATGAATTCCAAACATTGTTGTGCTTTGCCTTCTGCCATCAATATAATGGCTATAAACTGGTATTTTGATAATAAAAAATTAATTTGAATCTGTAGTTTGATACACCTGCAGTGATGCATAAGAGTGAGTGCATGAAGAATTGAGGCCTACCACTCTGCTACACTGGTGTTTCAGGTTTAATGGACAGCTGAGTAAATCTGTAGAACTTTTATCTTTCCTCTGTGTCTGTTTAGATCAACCCTAAGCAAGCAGACTGAAAGCTGCCATGTCCTTGACCTGTGTAAGACAAGCTCAAGAGTGTGAGTTATGAGGAACAGCAAGAAAGTCTTTGATGAAAGCTTGCCTGAGTGGTTCAGCAGGGAACCCTCGTTACATCAGGGCTCTGAGGTCGTGCAGCTTTTCTGTACAACAGAGTCTAGTGTGACCCACTTTGCATGTCCCCAGCTCTGGTCTGGTCCAGGTTTGTTCCTCATTGTAGTCTCCAGTGTTCAGCTCTGACTGGTGTGGGCACTGATGCACTTTGTGACCTAAATCCTGCTGAACATCTCTTTATACCAGAAGAGGCAGCCATAATTCCCCTGAAGCTGTAGCACAGACAGAACCCAGAACCTACTTCTAAAGGGTAGGTAACTTTTTCTGAATCCCGACTTGAGCCTCTGCTTCAAATCTGGGCCAGGTAGTTTGGTATTTCTCACAGAGGTTTTAGAATTAATCTTACTGATTACTGTGTACAACTGTAAGTAATGAGAGGTATTGCCTGTAACCATATAGGTAAAAGGAAAGGTCCCAGTCTGTTGCCTACAAATACAATCTACTGCCTAATTAGCCAGGTCAGAAAAAGTTTTCATGAGCCTGGTCAGGAGGTCTAGAGCTTAATTTGTCTCTCTTCTGCTGCTCTTTAGGGAGGAACAGGCTTTACAGGCCATTTCTCGGATGTTTGGCACTTCTGTCTTTCTGTGTCTCCCTAGGGAATGATCTTGGTCCTCATCTGAAAAACTATGGTGAGGGTCTCTTATTACAAGCATTGATATTGATCAGCTAGTAGCTGTAAAGAAAGCCCAGGTCCAGGAAAATCAGAAGGCTGATAGGCAGGAAATATCCCTGAATAGGAAGGAAATTTCCAGAGTGTAATTTCAGTTCCTTTGTTTGTATTACTGGACCAGATTCCCTGTTTTGTAGAACTGTGCACTTGAAAATAAACTGAAATATAAAAGAGAGAGAAAATTTAGTCATGGTAGCTTAAATCCTTTTCTTTTGAACCACGTGAAATGTCAGGAGGACAGGAAGCTCTCCCAGGGGTAATACCATCCAAAACTCTTGCTGCCTCTGAATTAACAAAGTCCCCAAGTGGACTGATACCACAGGATGCAGATGTTTTAGTTCTGGCAAGTAACATGGAACTGCAGGCCAAGTTTATGCTAATTTTTTTTTTCCATAGGCATTGCTTAAAAAAACAAAAACAAAAAAAAAAAAAAAAAAAAAAAAAAAACCAAAAAACCAAAAACCCAAACAAACCAAAACTAAATTCTCACCCAGACTCCAAGCCTTGTTTAGAAATGTGAATGGGTGTATGTTCTCCTGCTGGCTTGGTAATTTGGTAGATGTTAACACAATGTAAATACAGCACAATACAGTTTGGCATGGTGTTTGTAAGGACATATGGGAGCTATCATTTTTAGGCAACCTAGTACTGGGTTTAGTGCTTCTCAAGGGCTTCTGCTTTGACTGTGTGTGAGATTGGCTGTAGTGGGAATGAATTATGAAGAGCAGTGAAATGTGCATGTCTTGTAAACATGGTAATGTTGAAAGACCCAGATAGATGGGTAAATGCTTTTCAAAGCCAATACAAAAAAAGAGCGAGTCTGAGGTCAGCTGGCAAAAACTTTGAAATGTAGGACTGAGTGTTTCTCTTCCTGTTTGGGAGCATTTCCCTCTCATGCCATATGGAGAACAATCATCGATACTGCTTGTCGGTCTAGGCCTGGTCTGGCCCAGAAAAGAGGTGGGCTGCCAGCTACAGATCCTACAATGAGCCCATGTCTTCACTGCTCAGTGATTCCCTTGTGCAGCAGAAATGTTGGACATCTGTTGCCAGCCAGGAAAAAACCCCAAACCCTAGGAATGCGAGTATGAAATGCACTGTCTGAATCAATGAATCAAAGTTGCCACAATCCTAATTTACTGCATATGAGATGTTTAGACCAGCAGGGCCTCCCTGGCCTTTGCTAATATAACGTGTTGCAGAGCATCTCTCTGTATTGCATGACAAGAGATGAGGGGATATATGCAAGGCAAAATGCCAGCAGAGGCTTTCCAGTGCTGCTGGGAGGGTGTTTGCCAGGGCAAAATGGCTAGATGATACTGAGGCTCTGTCAAGCCCCAAACTGCAGGGGGGGGAATAAAAAGACAAAAGTTACTTACATAGTGGTCGTTGCAGTTGGAGGAGTTTCCTGCCTGACCCCAAATCTGGCATGTGGTCTAAATTTGCATGGGTGAGGAAAAACAAACTGACTATGTGGAAGGCTTCTCAGTGCTGGGAAGAATTCCCTGATTCCTCATCCCCCTTCCCAGCTCATCTGTACCAAAGATTGACCTCTGCTCTTTCTATCCAAGGTGAAATGCTTTGGGTGCCCAAGCTCATGGGTCAGAAGGAAAGCATCTCTTGTGGCCCATATCATAGCTGGAGCAAGTCTGAGAAAAGTCAATTATTGTGTCTTCTGCCTCTAAGGGACAAGAGAGCATCATGAGGAAGGGTGACAGCACAGGGTTTTCATTAGGAAAAAGGAAGGTTTCATGCAAAGCCAAGTTACTTTCATTGCTATGGAGGCTTCGTGGCACTGTAGTTCTTGGGTGTGGGCTCAGTCCCCCCATTGAGACTTGTTTATTCCAGAGCTCAGTAGGCTTCTGGGAAGTGCTGTAATAGCTGGGAGGAGATCCCATGGAGAGGGTGGATTCTCTGGGACACATGCTGTTTAACAATGCCACTGTCTGCAGAGAAACAGAAAATAAACAATGCAGAATCCCTGCCGTAAACCATGCACAAACACCAGAATATGAATAGCCTCTTGGAAGGTGGCTAGTGCCAAACAGCTTTGCTGCTATTGTTTATTGTGGTAGAGGAACTAGAACCAGCTTTTCAAAATAGGTCAATATTGCCCATTCATAATGGGTTAATGTTTTCTGCAGCTGAAACTGAAGTATAATGGTTCGTGGTGAAATGGGGGAAACATCTGTAGAAAGCAAATTTGGAAGCAATAAAAAACTGCAATGAATTAATTTTGTTTTATTCAGACATCTTGGGCAGGGAGAACGAAGGCCCTGTTTGGATAGCTATTGCAATTGCAAGCAGTAAAGGCTGAGAGATTGTCTCTGAGGACTGATCAGTGAAACACCAGGCAAGAGAAGCAGGTGAAAGCAGTCAGACAGGTGGGAGCACAGCGTAGCTGGAGTGGCTCTGAGGGTGGGTCCTTCCAACTCACAGTGTTCTGGGATTCTGTGTCACTGAGCACTGTCAGTGGCTCTGCAGGTAAATCAGATGGTGCTGAGGTCAGTGCTGTTGGCACTTCTGGGGGTGTTTTCTTCCAGATAAGATCTACTCTCCAATTCTTAGGATTGGATGTGTGTGTCTGGAGTGTGTTTGGTATGCTCTGGCATGAATCTGTCTGGCTCCATCTGAAAGGATTGCCCCTTGCACCCTCCAAGATCACCCTGTGAAGTGAACCAAAGTGCAGTGAGCAGGGACAAGCTGGAGATCTGCTCCAAAAGCCCCTGTTTGTCTGAAGGCAGATGCTTGTCTTGGTGCGCTCTAGGCGTGCTGACATATGTCTGAGGAGGGAAGTAGCTCCTGGGGCATGCCAGCTGCACATCTCTAAAGCCCAAAAGCACGTGCTTGAGCCAAGAGGCAGTGCAGGGTGCCTTGATGCTGCCAATTGCCTCTTGTGTTTATCCTTTGCATATGGATCAGCTGAGAGGGGATTGTTTTATTCTTCTGTCTGCAAGTTTTGGGCAACCCAGGGAATCAGTGGCTTTTGGAAAGCAGCTCCCTGAACCTTTGACAAGGCCACTGAAACTTATCTGTGGCCTCTGGGGAAGAATTGCAGGTGTTTAGCAGTGAGCCTGTGCACACTCAGTGCCTAGGTGGTAGTGACTCTCATTTACCCTCTACTCATCCATCCTAGCCATTTGCAAGGACACTTCATGCTGAAAGCAGAGAAGCAGCTGTTGTGTCTTTGAGTGAACTGGAGACAAGGGCTTTCCCCAGAGGAGCCAGGTCACTCTAAAATAAGATAAATCCCACCTATGCTAATTGCAGTGGAAAACTGAGAGCAGCTTGTGTTGGGCTGCTGTGTGTTGTCCCTAAGCAGGGATTATGCAGAGCAGCTGGGTTCCAGAAGGGCTCTGGAAAAAAAGATGCTCAGAAGGGAACAGTGTTTCCTGCTCTGAGGGGCAGTTTTCAGGTGTGGGGTTTTTTTGAAGATATATTTTTAGGAGCTGCTGGTATCTGTGTTTAGGTTGTGAGCCTTGGCGCCTGTTTACTATTCACAGATGCATTCTGTAGTGAAGATCAGTTTGTCAGCACTCTTTTTGATTTTTTGTTTTCCCCCTCCTACTAACATATGACCCACTCTGTGTCATATGAAGGAGACATGGATGGTATGTGACAGGAGAGGCTGCAGTCTGCAGCTGACTCTCCAGCAGGGCTTGGTACTTGGAACATTCCCAAGTGCAGCTTCTCCCTGCGGGCCAGTGCAGCTGGACACAGCACAGGGTAAGTGGTGTATCTGGGACACCACTGAGGTGGATGGGGTCTGTATTTTGGTGAAGTATGACATGTTGGAATTCAGCAACTCCTGCCCCAGATACTGACATGCTCAGCAAGAATAAACCCCAAGGGGTTATTCAGAGGTGGGTGAAACAAGATCCTTTTCCCTGAACAGCAGCAACGTAGCCTTATGCATTTGTGGCTGGTGAGTACAGTGGCAGTAACTTCCAGCAGATGTACAGTTGGGTCAGGTCCTAAACTTGATAGTAAGAAGCTCTCAAAGCTTAGTGCTGCACCTTAAAGCTCTTTAGCTCCTCCCTAACAGCAGGCACTGTAATGATTAAAGCTCTGAGATTGAATATACAAATGCCTGCAGCTGCTGGAGCTATTCCGTAGGTCAGATTTTCACTGCCTGGTTCAAGGTTACAATTCTGCCAGTGATTCCCACTGAGTGTTATCCCAAGGCACATGAGTACTGCCAGGGTTTGTGCTGTTCTTGCCAAACCATGTCTGCATTGGCCCTATTGCAAACCAGGTCCTGAAAGGAAAAGAGCAGAAATCATGGGGACCCTTTGGGCCTGACCTGCAAGCATGGCAATACATTGTTTGTCCTGCAAGCTCTCCAGCAATGAAGAAAGCAAATCCCAGTCTGGAAATAGCTTGTCTTGACTCTCCAGTCTTGTTAGAGTGCAGACTAATACTGCTTGCCCTGCTGCAAGTATGCTCTGAGCTTGCCTGCCAAGGACAACCATCCTTGTGTGTCAAGAAAGCCATGGTAAACCAAAGCAATGTACCCTTAAAATCATGCTAGACAAGCTTTTGAAAGCTCAAGAATTAAGGAAGTCTGGATGGATGAGAGAATCAAAAATTCTTGAAGGATTATCTGGTCTCACAGAACAGACTGAATTCTAGCTATTTTAGGAGTAGATATTTCCAGATTATTCTTTTAGGTACCCCTTCACTGAATTATTAGGCATGCCTGACAGTCTGCTGCATAGAATACCTTGAAGAATTAGGGAAATTTTATCTCTTCTCAAACACCAGGGAAGGGAGACATATGGAGACTAAAATCCACATCCTCAAAGGGATGTAGATTTGTAATTTGCACTGGAAAGTGGTGGAGATAGCAGGATTTCCTCAGGGTTATGGTTAAGCTGATTGACTTTTCTGGTATATAGGCATGTAATTGATTCTCTTGGAGGCTCTGGGTCTAAGCATTTTCCTTAGATAGTGTCTGTAGGGGAGGACAGAAATGAGCCTGTGTTTCCTGAGCCAGTCCTCCCTCAGTTGCTTCCCTGAATCACTGCTGCAGCCTGTGATGCTGTTTATTATCCTTGCCTCTGAACCAGCTGATCTGAGCTCCGTGGGCTCTGATTTTTTGCTAAATATATTACAGGAGTTGCCTTTCAGACTCAAAACACAAGACCCTTCTCTTATTCTTCCTGTTATCACCCTGTTTTTAGCTGTGCAGTCTGGAGTGCCTGGACTGGCCTTACCTCTCCTTGCCTAACCTCTCACAAACAGCCACGAATTTTTGAAAAGGGCCTTGGTTTGCTCTGCCAGCACTCCTTAATTTTGCCTTTCCTCCTTGCAAGCCACACTGAAGCAGCGCTTTGCTATTCTCCGGGAGGAAAATTTAAAAAAAAAAAAAATAAAGTAGGTCATGGTGTCATGTAAGGCAGCTGAGCGCTAACATGGAGCCAGGCGAGCGGAGTGAAAAAAACCCCTTGTGGGCTCGGAGATGATGAATGCCCAGCTGTGCGGGATAAACAGGGATGAAGGGATGGATGGGAGCGCAGGAGCCGAGCGCAGCAGGTGGAGGCGCCGGCGGCCGCTCCGTTCCCGGGCTGGGGGGCTCCGGCTCCGCTGGACCATGCGCCCTCTCCCGGCACAGGTGTTCCCTCTGGAACGGCTGTCCTTGCTTCTACAAGCAATGGTGGTGGCTGGTTTTGGTATTTTTTTATCATGGTTTTCTTCCCCTTGTCCCGCAGTTCGGTCCAAATAGCGCTCGCAGAAAGCATGGGACAGGCAGGGAAAATCACTCTTAGCAGACCAAAAAACCTTTGGTTGCAATTTTTTTTTATTATTTTTATTTTTTTCGTCCCCTTTATAGATTAGAGTCCCCTTGTTTATGTCAGTTGTTTTATTTTTTTCAGAATTAACTTTTGAAAGAAGGAGGGGGTTTTATGCCTGCTGGCTCTCTTGATTCTCACCCAGCATTAATCACTGGGCCTGCAATAGATGTCTTTGGAAGATGGACTCAAGCCTGACCTTATATCTGAGGTAGGATTCCACCCTAGTGTTTAAAGAGAGAAATTCAGGTCTGGAGATGTGGCTTATCCCAGTAAATATCCCTTAACTTGAAATACTGATTGCAATTTAGTCTGAATGATGGTCTTTGCTACATGCCTAATTTAGAATTTCAACCTATTAAAAAAAACCAAAAATTAAAACCACCAAAAACAAGGGTGAGAATCAAACTCAAAAGACAAAAACATTTCAGAGCTGTGCCAGCTGAGAGAGCTTGGGGTGTTAATCTTCTTGCTGTATTCCTGTAGATACGTGGATTGATTTTTAACTCTCACCAGCCTGTTAAGGCATCACTATTGTCACTCGAGACAAATTCACTTTGGATTTGCCCTGGCTCAACACATGTTGCAGGGCTCCCCGTCCTCCAAAACACATGCAGCAAGGACAATTTACTTCTTCCCCAGGTCTCATCCCCCAACCTCAGAACTGGGGTGGGAGCCCCCTGGGAGGAAGTGATCCTGGATTAAGAGGTTCAAACTGTCAATGCTTAGAAGTGAGGATTCTTTTAGAATATGGAGGACTTGATTTTTTTTTTTTTTCTGTAGCTCTATTCAGGGAACAAAAGTTTTCTGTGTAGGGCTGGCATTTAAATACTGTTCATAGCACCCATCCTCTGGCTATAAATGCCTCTTCAGCCCCTTGAGGCAAACCTTCCCTTGTACCCAGTGCTTGGTGGATGAAGCTGTCATGTTTAACAAGCTGAAATGTTCTTGTGGTTTTTCCTCACTCTTTCCCTGTATCAAGCAGGGCTGGTGGAACAGAGCTGGGCAGTCTCCTGGTATTGTCAACAATTGCTGCCTGAGCTGCACAGAAACCAGCGCTAAACTCCTGTGTCAGAATGTTTCTTGAAACTTTCATCTTTTCCGGTTCTTCAGCCAATTTACTTCTGCAAATGCTTGGAAATGCTGGTGAGTGGTGGAAGCAAGCAGCCTCCAGTCTAACCAAGGATTTCTACTGCTGCTGGCTCTGTAGAAGAGATTTTAAGGTCAGTTTTAAAATAGTTCTGCCTAGAAAGAGCTGGTTCAGGAGGATGGCACTAGCTAATATGCACAGAGCAGAGATCTGCAGCCAGCCTGTATCTGGTGTTTGAGCTGAACTGTGGTATGCAGAAAGCTCTTCTGTCCAGAGTGAGAGTCTCAGCAGTGCCAAGGGCCAATTACCCCTTCCCTGTCAAAAGTGAGTGTCCTGTTTATTGTTTGAACTGGCTGACTCAAAATTCCAGCTTTAGTCTGTGCTTCTAAAAGATTTTGGTTCCAAGGATCTTTGAATACCATGCAGACATCAACAAGCCTTCCTGGTGCCCCTAGGAGGCTGCTTGGTGAGGAGGATGCCCCTCACTTAAGAAAAGGGGCAACAAGAAGTGAGGGGGGGGTGACTGCCTGTCCCTGTCCTGGTGTTCCTGGCTCCTGCTGCCATGCTTGAGGCATGTGACACCTCTGTGCCTCCCCTCACAAAGGCTCTGCTTGTCCTGCAGTTCCCAGCCTGTTTTATGAGCGGAAACTGAGTCAACACATGGTGCTCACCAAACTCGGCCACTGTTGCTTCTTCTACCCACTAGCTGTGAGCTTGGAAAACAGTTTGAAACAGAAGCATAAAATGGGCTTTGTTGAAATGTGTTAGCTCACCTGGAGTCTCCAGAACCCGTGTGTGTATTTTAGGAAGCAGAATAACCCAACTCTACAACTTGCAGTATTTGGAAGAACAGCACAATTATGTGGCTGTTCCAGTCCCTGTGAGACTGGGAGATGAAAATAATGGTTTTTGAGGCAGTGAGTGGGGTGGAGAGACCCTTTGGGAAGTAGCAGTAGATTAAATGGCATCAAAGCATTGCTGGTGTTCATTTATTTACCTGAAGGTCTTTAGGTCTTCTATTAGGCTCTCCCTAATTATTTGCAAGGCAGTAAATCCAATCAGCATACTGAAAGAGGTTCACCCAGACCAAGAACTGTGTTTTAATGCTTCTCCTAGTACATTCTATTATAAATCGTGTTTAGAAGGTTGGCTAGTGCCACTTTTGTTTTCTCGTTTTTTTGGTGAACAGCAGGTATCCTGATAACCAGAGCTTCAGCATTTCAGAGCAAAATTTGTGCCAGATAGTCTCTTTTCTCATTTCTTCCCTTATTCCTTAAATACTAGGAGTTCTAACAAAGCCTGCTGTCAACCTTTGGCTTGGATTCTAAATACTGACCCACATCCAAATTTTGCAATTGGTTCCATTTGTTACAATGGATGGAACTAATTCTCTGGATCCAAGTACAATTAGATGAATCTAGATCATAATTCTGGGCACCGAATTTAAGAAAGTTCATTTCCTTTTATCTTCTCCTTCCATTGACTAATAATAGTCCAGTACAAGCCTATCCTCTTCAAAAATCTATTATGAGCCTCCTCAAAGGCCAGTGAAGCCTATAAAGAGAGAGCATGACAACCTGGGAGGGAACAGCTTGTCTTCACACGCTTGCAGGACCAAAGGAGAGGAAATACATACTTTGGGGGACTTCCAAAGAATCATCTTTCTTTTAGTTTTGCCTTATACCCTGGCCTCTGTATTTTAACCCACATTGGATTGTTTGATTGCCTGTTTTGACTTTTCCTGTTGGGAACTGCACAGCAATGTTTTGTGCACTTTTCCTCTAGCCAGCAGCTGGACCATTGCTTTGTGCTGCAAAGTGATGCAGATCCTGTGTGGTACCCTGTCAGTGTTAGGGATGCTCTGGGGCTAATGCTTCCAGCCTGGAATGGAAAGATCACAAAGTTGCCTGTTCTCTGTGATCACTCTGGGTTAGGTGCTCTCCCTCCTGCGAGATGGCTCCTCTGTCAACATCCCCAGCACAAACTAGACACCCACGGTGCTGACTCTGGAGCATGGAAGACAGTTTAATTCTGTTTCAGTAGCATAATTTCATTTCAGGATCAAGCCCAGTAGCAGCCCAGAGCTTGTAGGTTAGTTACTCTCCTGCTGAAATAAAATGCTGAGTTCACGGTGACCTTATGGTGGGACTGATTCGTTTTTTTTTTTTTCCCTGGGGACTGATTCATAAAATAGGCCCAGAGGAAACAGGCCAGGAACACATGCTATTCATAATAATGCCTCCAGAGAATAGCTAATTTCTTTTTCTCTTCCAAGGGTATTGTCAGGCTTGTGTACTTCAAAACAGATCTGGTACTGACAGTACAGATAAGTTAATGAAAGTCTGCTGAGTGTTTGGGGTTTTTAAATTTTTTCCCTTTAAGCTAAGGGTAATGATAAGTTCTAATGAAAACCTATTTTAAATTTATATTATTTTAACATCCCTTACTGGTAGTTCTGAAGAGCTTTGCCAGCTTGTTCCACATCTTGAACAGAGGATATCTTGGGTTGCTGTGTAGCAGCAGGAGAATGCACGAATCTTAAATTTCTGAAGAACCATGAGCCTAGTTACTCATGCAGTGTCAGGAGAGTCATCTGTAATTCTTTTACTCTACAGAGTCCTGGGGAAACAGCTGGAGCATTGTGTACAGTTTGCTTAGCACATTTCAGGGAAAATGTGGACAATGGGGAGATGCCAAAGGAGAACAGGGAGAACAATTGTAGATCTTAAAAACATAACCTCAGAACGAGGAGGGGGGGAAAGCTGACTTAACTGTAATTAAAATAAAGTACAAAAAGAGCTTTCAAAAAAAAGTAGAAAAACTCATGCATAGAGGGAGAAGGACACTGTTCCCCATAGCAATGGAGATAGGTTGGGAAATAATGCACTTAAATTGTAACAAGGAAGAAGGGTTGGGTGCTTTAGAAACCTTCCCAGTGGTAGACACTGATGCGCTAGTTTGAAATATTTGGGAATGTCATGGGGTTCTTTGTCACCAGAGATTTTTAAGGCAAGGTTAGCCAAACATGTTAAAAATAACATACCTCATGCTCAGTTGCCAGAAGTGACCAATATTTGCTTAGGGTACTTTCTAATAACTGTCTAATGCATAATTCAAGCTTTTTGAATTGTGGGAGACTCAGCCACCCTTAGCATTGCAAACCTTAGGATTTATAATAGAGAAAAGTATTTTTTAAGCTAAACTACCTTCTCTATTGACTTCAGCAGATCTTGGACTGTGTTTGCAGATATCAGAAAATAAACCAGGCAAAGACACCCAAGGTGTTGAGGCCTGAGACCTCAGCTGAAATGGGTGCTTTGAAATCATGTAAGAGGAAGCAGAATTACTTAGCCAAAATGTAATTCTCATGATGTTTAGCCCACATTAACTCCAGAGGGAAATGTCAGCTGGTTTTCCCAACACTGATGCTCGTTAGACCATGAAATATTTTTCCCTCTGGGAGATTCTTAGAAGTGAATTGGACATGTGCTGGAAAATGTAGGGTCCTGTATGGTTTGGAGAAAAGTTCCATTCAGTTGGGGCATCTGAACGGATGAGAATGGTGTCTCTGCTTGCACATTGGTCTAATGCAGGTCTCAAACTCTCCCTTGGTCCAGGATGTAGCAAAGCCTGTTCTTTTTGCATTACCTATGGAGATATCTCTTCAGGAATTACCCAGAGCCCTGCTCTAAGAGTATTTTTTCCAAGTGACATGCAGTCTGGTATGATCTGGCTTTGTTTTTAATGCTTTTCAGAGAACAGCTTTAATTTTTCTTCATTTGCTCTTTTTTCCTTATTATTCTGATGTAGAATATGCCACTCTGAAGCACACAGGATTGATTATTGTCATGGCTAAGCAAGCAATGCTACTTACCATGCTCTTATCTTTCCAGAAAGCAGCTGAGAAGCAGGCCTGTAGGCTTGCTGCAACTTCTGAGTGTGCACCTAAACATAGTCAGACTCTGAAGATGTTTAAGCAAAAGTCAACACATGTCAAAAAAGATTGTTGTAATGTTCCAAATACTCCTGGATCAGTCATGTACAATTAGAGGTCAGAATTCAGGCTGATATTGGGGTTTCTTTTGCATATGGCTGGGAATAAAATGTAAATGGATCCGAAGAAACTCTTAAATGCAGAAAAGTCTCTAAGCAAGTTTATTCTTGTGTTCCCATTTGGGAAAGGTAAAGCCATGGAACCCACCTGAGCACCTTTTCTGTTGTTCTCTAGGTTTGTAGATCCTGTACTCCTGAGTATCTGATTTCTTTGCCTGGTTTGGCTATCTTGTTTTTATCCTAGCTTCTCCCAGCTTCATTAGAATCTTGCTTGTGTCTAATCAGTCTGTACTGTCCGTCAACTTTTGGCTGCCTTTCTTACAAATCTGTGTAATGCAGAGATAGAAGCTGCTCCGGGAGGTTTTCCAGCTCAGCATGATGCCATACCAATATTAACATCTGAATGTGTGACCTTGTTAGTTCAGTATATGCAAGGTAGGTATTTTTTGTCTGTCCAATGCACTACTTATTATTAACAAGGTGTGCTGTGTAAAACAGTACCATTACATTTCTCCCAGCTGGAAGCCTTACTTTGATGTTAACTTACCCATTATAGGATTTGGGGAGAACTTGAGCCATGGCTTAGAATACAATTCTGGTAACAAATGATTCTGTAGCTAGGCATTAAGGCTGCATGATATCCTATAGCCGTTGTATCAACAGCTCATGACCAAAATCCTAAATTTATGTAGTAACTACAAGGATCCTTCTTTGTGTCATGGTTTGTTTCTTGTGGAACTTGCTGGAAGCCAAACAAAGTCTGCTATTTCCAAAACCGTCAGGGAGAAATTAATGAATCAACATAGTAAATAACTCACTGCTTATTTCCTGAAACAAAGAGCACCTGTAACATCCAAGGGGTAGCTGCCTGGCAGGAGGCTGGTGGCACTTTTAGGCATATAGGAATGTTGGGACTGGGTAGAGAGCTAGGGACAAGTGGATACACAGAACCAAGTGTGTGGTTTGGGCTATGAGACCTTTTTGTCGGGTGTTGGTGCCTCTTCAATGGCTCTTTCTGTTCCTTGATAATAAAGCCCATGTTTGTGTGGGATCTGACCTCAGGGGAGGTTAAGGCTTCTACTGAGGAAAGCCAAGTCACACTCCTTTCAATCCTGTTTGCTGTTGCTTGCAAGGCTGTTTCTATTTGTGTTGTCCTTTGGGTGGCCTGCAAGGTGGGAATTGCCTTAAGCTTGGTTTGTTTGGTGAGAGAAGGAAGGCCTGTTTGCTGAGTATGTTCTCTTCTGAACTTCAACTTTTACCAACTTAGTCCCAGCCCTCAGGCTAAAGACACAGGTGTGAAGTGAGGTGAGCTATAAAAAGCAAAACACCCCAAAACACATGGAGTAGGCTTGTGAATGGGGGAGAGGAGGAGGTTTGCTGCTGATTCTGGGTTGTGTGGAAGGCAATGAGGGTCTGGACCTGTGTTTCAGCAACCCAGGCTATCCTGAGGCCCTGTGTGCACCTACTGACAATGCTGCAGCAGGTAGCTGGAGAGTAGGGTCTCTCATGTAGGAGCCCTCTGGCTATGCCTGGGGTGGGAGAGGCTGCTTTTCTCCTTGTCTTTAAGGATTTAGTCTGCCTGGAGCAGAACAAATAATGTGGGAGCTGCCCCACACCAGCCCCTCCTCAGAGCAGGCTCAGAGACTGCAGCTTTCCTGTTAAACCGGTTTAAGGTCACCCTTGAAATCAATCTCACGCTTGAACTGTAGCCTTTGCATGTGCAAGATATTGCTTCTCTGCAGTACCTCAAGGAGCATCCATGGACAGAGGCAACTTTAGTGTTGATATTGCACAGACTGGTGTAAAAGAAGTGCTTTTCCTTCTTGGAGACTTTAGAGATAACAGGGATGAGTCTGTGTCAACTTTGTGTTTGAGTGGATTTGAGAGGAGGGTTATCTAAATGCTGGCTTCTCTTCTGGAGAAGTGGAAGTTTCTTAAGCAGCCGATGACTCAGCTTCTCTGGCTGTAGGCTGCAGATGAGAAATGTTGGCTTTCCAGATAATGAATGAGATTTTCCCATTTGGGACATACTTTGCAAAATGTAGGGCGTTAAAAATGGTGGTATGAAGGTCAGTGAGTAAACTCATATTCAGCCTTTGACCCTTCATAAGATGACATAGCCACATTGTAACCTTCAGTCTGATGGCCCAGAAGAAGATAGTGAGGTGATGAGTTTTTTGCACGTGTTGTTGAACAGCAAAAAGGATGAGCACAGACCTGCTTCTTCCACAGAAGTTTTTAATATACAATGAAGCTCTGGGAGATAAGGAAATACAGATAAGGTGCTCACAAATCTTGTAGTGATGCCTGGGGAGTCACTGTAGTATGACACAGACTTAAAAATGTTTGGGTGGTGGGATCTGAATTACAGACTGGGCAAGTGGCTTTTACTTTCTAGTGGGAAGTGGATTCCCTGCAGCAAGGTCTTTGCTCCACTCTTGTGTAATAATGACTTTCCCTTTGAAGACTTGCATTTAATGGCAATCTTCAACAAATGCTGAAGCAGAAACAGCTCTCTGACCAGAAATTTTGGGTGAGATGCCAGAGGAATGAGCAGAGTTAATTCCAGTGTGTCCCTTCCCAACACTGTGGCATGTAGTTGGGCTCAGTGGTGAATTCTCACCACAAATCAAGAAATACTTTGCAAGATGCCCTACGGAGCTGTTCCCTGAGTGACCTTGCTGTGCTAGGTCACTGCTACCCACTGATGCTAAACCATGAGTGGGGTTTGGTGGATGGGAGAGGGAGGTAATGTGGAAAAGGGATGTTTGCCCACTGGACCACTCTTGGTCATGGGATGCTGCTGTCGGGCGACTGCCAAGGTGACATGGGAAAGTATTTTGTTGCTCATTTAAGCAGATGAATTATTGCTGTGTCTTCCTAAAATGGTGTTTCATTTTTGCACTTTTTTCCTGAATAAAGCTGTCCTTGTTTCCTACCAGGTTCTGCTCCGGCATGTGGAGGAACAGTGCCTTGCTAGTGTTGCCAGAGATGCAGTTATCCAGAAGAGCAGGCAGGTATATGGGGGTGGTGATTATGGTGCTCTGTGCTTGTAAATGGGGAACTGTGTAAATCCATAGGCTATGGATGCTGACATCTCCTGACAAATGTCTTATAAATCTAGCAGTCACCTTGAAGGCAAGAATTCATTCTGCCTGGTCTGCCAGCCATACTGGCTGCCTCCAAAGTTATGCATGTTTTTCCTTGTAAATATTTTCAGTGGTCTGTTTTCCCAGGACCATTTTGCTTACCATCTTCTCCATCCTCCCTGTCTGCAGAGTAATTTTTCAGACCAAGGGAAGGGGAGAGGATGTTGTTTGTAGCAATCAGTGTTATAAACATGCCCTGTATGGTTATTTTGGAAGATTAACAGTTCTTGCTGTCACTCCGTAGAGTGACTTAGCTCCCCAGAAGCGTTCTTGGTTTTGTTCCCAGGAACAGGACAGTCCTGTCTTTCACCCAGCTTCCCTGCTCACTTGAGGAGAGAGGAAATGGAAGTTGGAGCAAGGATTCACTGTGATCATGACTTCTTGCTTCCTCATCCTAGCTCAACATCGAGCTGCCTGGACTCTGCTCTGCTTTAACACTGCTGGCAAAATTACACTCCTGCTACTCTTCTTCCTTGCCCTGGATTGCCCTCCCTGGTAGGGTAATGCCAGGAATCCCCTACTACGTGTGCAGCTGTGGGGGTGACACAAGCACAGCTTTGTGTTCCATGTGCCATTTAGAAGCTGTTTTCTCATTGCTGATGATCAGAGCAGCATCTGTCTCCTTGTTTACAGGGACGTAATTGTATGATCAGAAGAGCTGGGTTTCTGAGGCTGCTACTTATTCTAAATACTGAAATGGATTCCTGCACCAGCAGGAAAAATCTCATAATATATAGATAAGATCTTCTAATCTGTTCTGCATTAGAAAATAATGGAGGCAGTCCAAGTGGCAATAATGGAAGTTTGTCTGATGGAAAACTGTCAAGATCCTTTTAGCTACATGTTGGTGATTTAAGTTGGGCTGAGTGCTGTCCTGCTGAGCTCTTAGGCACAGAGGTTTGACCTGGGTGGGGACTGCAGATCCCTGTGTGCACCATTACCAGCTTGACAGGTGTGCTGGGCTGGGCTGTTCCAGTGCTGCCTCCTTCAGTGTGATGAAGACCATAAAAGGTGGTATCTTCATCACTAGTCCCAAATGTTGTCTCTAGTACTGAGGAGAGAGCCAGTCCTAGCTTTGGACTTTGAGTGCATACTCAGGATTGCTGAAGTAAGTGCCTGCAGCACAGCTGTGCCTGAGAACTTTTTGATTCATGTGTGGGACCTGGGTTTGGAGTCTCTCTAACTGAGGCTGCTTTCCTGTCACCTGCCTGTGTCTGGGCACAATCCATGACTTCTGTAGGTCTTTCTCAAAGTTGCACCTACTGTTTCCCATTCCTCATGGGAATCTTCATCCTGCCACTGATTGCCTGGTTTCTACCCTGCTTTTTTCATCTCCATAGCTCCATGGTCTTTCCCTTGTACAGAGGGATATGGGTTACAGTGTTAAGCTTCCTTGAGAAGCAGAGGCTGGATGAAGGAGCAAAATTTTAAGGCCTCTGGTCTCTTAATGTGCCTGGATAGAGTTCAATTGTGTGGCATCTGTGGGATATCTGGGCCCACACGGCTGTTTTTGTGGGCTTAGAGCTCTTTATGTGACTTCCCCTATTTTCAGCATTATTTTCTGCACCCTTCCTATTGCTTTTGTTTCATCTGTTGCTTTCTGGTGTGTGAGAACAGTGTCCAGCTCTTCAAGAGCTCTACCCCATGCCCAGCAGATAAAAAGGAGACATCTGTGGCTGGTGGTGTTCCCAGGACTGGAGCAGCCAATGCATAGCTGTCCAGTCTCCACCTGAGGAAGCAGGTAAGCATGTCTGGGTAACCTTGTGATAACTACAGAACAAACAGTCTGTAAACCAAAAAAGAGCTGGAGCCTTTTCCTGCAGGACAACTTGCCATTATAATGGGGGGGAAAGCAAGCAGAGGTGGCTTGTCCAGATGTTTTACTGTCTTTCCAAGTAAATGTATATGTGTTTAGGGTGTTGATTGCAAAAAAACCCCAGTTTTTTTTTTTTGTCAGTGGAGTAACTTACATGTCTGTTTCAATTCTTCAGAAAATATTGTGTCAGTGGGAGTGTGAAGTCTCCTGATCTCTTTTTACTCTTTGACCTTACTTAAATTACCTGAGTTCTCAGCAAGCAAAGATTAATTGAACACCTTTACACATTCAGTAGAAGCTCATGCTGCAGTGACCTTACTGATTGCCACTGACAAGAGCAGGAAGAATTGCATTTTTGAGCTTTTACAGACACAGCTTTTCATCACTGTGCTGGAAACAGATCTTGTCTCATGGGGAAGGACATGTTGGTGTGCAGAAGGAGGTGCTATTGTTTTCAGCTATTTTGGAGGTTTGAATAGCAAATAGATACTTTGAAAAAATAGCAAATTAGCTGTCAGTTGACAGTAGATGAAGCAACATCATTGCTGGTGTTCTTAAATGTTTGTTTTCATTGCAAAGGTTGTACTCTAGTTTGAAGTGTCTTCTCTGTGGCTTGATTTCTTCAAGAGAAGGAAGTATTGGCTAAAGAGAAGGTGAGGTGCTTGGATTAGATGTTCGGCTGGAGCTCAGAGTTTAGCTGTGTTTTTGGGTAGGCAGTCAACGACACATGACCACAGGCAAGCCATGAAACATGTCTATGACCTTGTCTTTATTTTATTTACTTGAATCTTAAGCTCTTTTGAACAGAATCTGACATTGCTGACTATTTGCAGAATGTAGTGCAGTGAATTTGCTTTGTGGGCCAAATCTTGGTGGACACTGCTGTTCTGCAAGCAGTAGCTCAAGCTCATCTGTTTCAGCTGTGTCATTAGCCTGCAGAAATCCATAACCTCTTCTGGAGCTTCCTTTGCACCCACCTGCATGTTTGGAAGGACTGTGCATCTAGACATTAGCAGAGGAGCTGAGAGGCTGAATCGAGAGGCTGCATCCCATTATTAAGTATTTGTGCACTTTCTTTTAATGTGTGTTGGCAGTGCTGGCTGCCCTTTGCTGGTGTCAAAAACAAAGCAGCCGATGCTCATCTAGGTAATGTGTTGTGTCCTTACAAAGTCATTGGCACAGGTTTCCCTGGCACTTATTGGGTTGTACCTCAGTGCCAGATTCCCTCTGTCACCTCGATGGATTGCAGTAACACCCAGCAGTAATGCTCTCCACAGTGCTGATGCTCTCCTGAGGCTGAGTCCTCTGGGCCATGTCCTTATAGGTCTTTATCTCTTGTCCCCAGAGTCTTGTGACATCGCCATCACTTACACCACATTGCTTTAAAATGTTCCTCCTGCCTTACCTTGTTCTGCCAGTCTGTCTCTGTCTGCCTTGCCTGCCCAAGCTGTGAGCCTCTGCAGGGTGGGCTGAGCTGTGTCACTCCTGCTACACTCAGTCATAACTTGTCACTTGGTGGGGAGTAGCCCCTGAACTTTCACTGGCAGAACAGCTTTGATTATATTAGGCAGGTATAATTATAGGACAGCTAAGGTCTCCAGTGCAGCCTCTAAGCACAATAGTAATATACACAGTAATTTGGGTAGCTGTGTATGTTCTGAGACCTCATATTAACCAGAGATGGGGCTGGTCATATTTTCTCTTTTCCCTGAGTGTATATTTTAATGGGTGCAATGGGTATGCCTGCAGTGTGCTTGCCCTATTAAAATAGTTTCTATTATGAGATTTCCTATTTGGAGAAGTGATTACAGATGCAATCCCATGTAACACTAGGTTACGCTCTCCTGATCCTGTTGTAGTTATCCTGTTATGGGCCCAAGAGTGCTAAAATTTGTTTCCATATATTTTTACTCTCCTCAGTAAAAAGCAACATAAATACCTGGTAATCTGATGTTTGACCCTGTGCAGTACAAACCCAGAATTAGCCCACTGGCTACTGCACTTAACAATACTGATTCTGGAGTAACATGCAGTCTGGCAGAATCCAAACTTGCAGCAGCCAAGCACTGAGTGTGTAACTACTGCTGGATCTTTGAAGTAGCCTCAAAGACACAATAACACTGGGAAAAATACCAGCCAGGGCACAGAATGAGAGATGGTCTCATGGGAATCACTTCTACATCAGTCTGTGGGTGGTCATAAAGGATCAAGAAGTTATGCTGGCAGAGAAAATAAAATCTCTTGTGTATGCTAAGGAAGTTGTTGCCTCAGTCTGGGACATCAAAGTTCAGTTTTGTTAATCCAGGTGAACTAAAGAGGAGACCCACAAACTGGCTCTATTCTCTGGCTAAGGCCATGACAGCTATGTTGGGCTCATGCCTACCAGACACTTGCTAAAACTTCCTCCTCTTGACCTTCTGATCTGTATTTTAGCTTCTTCCATTCTAGATGTGCCTGAAGCACATTCAAAGTGCTGGATGTCCAGGCACATGTCCAGTCACATTCACTTCTGTCTGGAACTGTGATCCAGAACAGTGTTTACTTGTGAGAGATGAAGCAGGATAGCCTCTCTTATTACTGCTGAGAGTTGAATTTAGGTGTGCAGGTTCTGATAACCTAAGCTGGAAGCTGGCCAATGACGCTAAGGTGAACTGCTTTTGGATGAAGTGGTGTAATATCTCTAATGACCAGAGGGGCCAGGCTTTATTTCCCTTAAACATTCCCTTAAATCATCATGGGGAATTTTACACTGTTCTTAGGTTTGCAAGGAGAGGCAGAGGGAGAGCACCATTTTATTGAGCAAAGGCTCTGGTGCAGTAGAAAGGAGGCACTTTTCTCAAAACCCTGACATGTAGCACACTTGTTCTCCTCCAGCTATTTCATGCCAGCAATACAGATGCTCCCTGCTGGCATTCCCCTTCTATCAGCGTCAGCTGGTCTTACTAAGGCTCATTTCAGCCCTGTATCTGCATTTTTCCCCACAGCTTCACTCCAAGATAACACTCAGCTGTGTTCTGCTCCCACCAGGAGCCTTCAGCACTGGGAGAGCTCCAGCAGGACATCACCCGGTGGTGCTGGGGAGGAGCAGCCCATGGCACCCGCCAGGTGGGGGATAGTTGCTAATTAGTTTGCATTAACACATTTTAAATAATTCAGTTCAGATTAAGGTTTATGCACTGCCTAGCTCTATGCTGACTCCCCAGCTCAGGCTGGAGCATTGGGTTTTGGGAGCAGCAATGGTCTTCCTTGATGTCCCCAGCAACTCTGGACAAGCAGGGCCTGTGCCCAATCCAAGCCTTGGCAAGTTTCCTGCTACTTTATTCAAAGACTTTCTGAATTGGTTTGGGTTCTGCCTTAGATTTGCACTTCACTGCATTGCGTGCAGTGTGTATCTGTCCTTAGAAGGGGAGGATCTGCTTCCACCTAGAAGAATCCTTTAACAAAGTGATTTAACAAAAATGAGAATAGAGCAGAATTTGCAGGACAGAGAAACCCTTATCCCAGAAGCTAAAGGCAGGATCACAGAAAACATGAAGTGGTGAATAAGAACAGGCAACAAAAACTTCAGATACTGTGCATAGGTAAAGCAAAATTATTTTTGGCTCTTGTCATGTATTTGAAGCAGAACTTCCTTTCTGTCTGTGTGAAACAGAATGCCATGAGGTTTTAAGTTCTCCATGTGACCAGATGGGGTTTGCCGCAACAATAGGGTTTCTGCTTGGTTTTGGGAAGGGCAGCAGTTTTGCTGGCATTACAAAAGGCTATGTGTGATAAAATAAGGAACCTTCTTTCTCCAGCACATCTGATTTATGAAACTGCTGGAAATCAAAACTTCTTTGCCATTTGGATAATTTTTTTATTCCTCCAAACTGTACTGGATGTTCTTCACGTATTAATTTGTGGATTACAGAATGTTCTAGGCAAAACATCAGTGGGACAGTAAAATGTTAATACAAGAGTTTAGCTGACATAAAATAAAACCACAGTGTTCTTCTATCCTGCTTAATAATGACTCAAGTGAAATGGGGACAGTTGTGTGGTCTAGTGGCTAGTGAGGGGTGTGGTCCTCTGGATTCCTGGAGCTGCTTCCCAGATCTTCTTTCCCATGCGGGGTGACCTTAAACAAGTTTACCCCTTGTAAATTGGAGCCTGATGTCTGGCTAGGAAGGCTTATTAGGAAACTTCATTTTTGAAAGAGCATTTTGAGAACTTGAGATGACAGGTGCTAAATAAAGACACTTCTTTCTATTAAGTAGCTCTAAGAATACACACTCAGATTCCAATTTTGTGACACTGGTGTTTTGGGAACTCATCTTTTGGCTTTTTATGAATTGAACACTCTTGATCTGGATGACAAACGTGAATACTCCTGACCATTTTGCTGGAATGATTGTTTCCATTGTCAGCACTTTGGTTGAATGGCATCAAAAGAACAATGGTTTAATTTCCACGTCAGCAAATTATTCTGGATTTAAACAGAATTGCGTAGCAGTGGTCACAAGACCAGCAAAAGGTGCCCCAGAGCCAGGAAGTTAAATTGATTGTAAATGGCAGTAAAGCAGACTGGCTGAGCTTTGCTTTCTGAGCCAAGTGTAAGGTATCAGTGGGGAAAAGCAAAGCAAAGAGTAGGAAAAAATGTGTTGCAGAAAATGGAGGCTGGACATGCAAGAGAGAAGGATTGTCCTGCAGAACAGCAATATTGGAGCATTTCATCTAATTCTGCAGAGATGTATCTCTTGAAAGGGGGAAGCAAACATCCTCTTGCCTCAAAGGCTGGGTATAATGTGAGGTTCCAATATGTTGAGATGCTGTGATAGAAGAGACCATACAGGTAGACAGTGCAACCTGTGGAGTGGATTCCTGGCTGAAGGATCTTGATGCAAGTTTCATCCTAAGTAATTTGTTTCTCTAATCTAAATCTTTAAACAAAGAAAGCGTTTTACTCATCAGCCTATTTTTCCTCTTCCAATCCCCACCACTGAGGGAGCTCAGGTCTGAATGGCTACTCAAAACTTCCCCAGCAATGTGACAGGGAAGGTCTGACTGCTTCTAAGCAGTGAAGTCTTTGGGAAGAAAGTCTGGCATGCTCAGTGTTTGCACCAGAGTTTTGCCATTGGATTTTTCTGGAAGTGGATCAAGCTGTTACTTTGAATGTACCCACGATCAATTAATTTCAAGCTGTGTCCTCATATAGCCAGAACAAATCAAGGTTTTTCTGTTCCACCCCCAAATGCGCAAGTGACATCATATTGTTGGGTAAATGTTGCTTTCTTGTCCAGCCAGCAGTTTGTCCTGGCTTGAAGTTTGGTAGCAGTTCTCTGCATGGTTTGGTCTGTGCTGCACAGGACACCTGGAGAGGCATTGCATTTGCAAGTAATTGCTACATATTTACATAGCAGAGAAGCTAGGATTTCTGGTCTGTGTGTGCTAGGCAGACAAAGGCAGGCTTGTGGCTAATTTAGGTCTTGAACCCTCATTGCATTGAAAACTATTTTGCAGGCACTTGTTCCCCGCATTAAGGTTTAGGCACTACTTAGCTGTGGGGAACCATTTACAAAGTAAGGTTTGCTCTGAGCTCTTGCATAGCAGGACAATCAACCTGTATATACCTCTTGGCTGTGAGAAGCTGGTGTGGATCAGAAAGCCAAAGTCCCACTGGAATATTGGGCAAAAGAGTGTTGTAATCCACAGTGCCCACTAATGAGGTCCTCATGCCTAATATGACAGTACATCTCTTCCAGAGGGGAGGGTTTATTTGCACTCATTTCTCTTTAAAATTCACGTTATAAACAGGGCCCACTTTCTTGCTACTCAAATGAAAATAGAAATTACCTTTTTAAAAGACATTTTGGAGTTCTAGTTCCTTGAAGAAAAACATCAAGATGTCAGGACTACCAGAAGGGACACAAGTGAAATGATTCACCTAAAGTCTTATGATTAGAAGCAGCCATGACTTCCTACATGTCAATCCAGTTAATTTCATGGAGAAACTTCTATGGCTCCAGTTGTGTCCTGATCTTTACTCCACCCAAGCTGGAGAATCAGTAAGGAGCAGGGCTAGGTTTAGCACCATCACAGTAAGAAAAGGTGATCGGATGTGGTTCTGTGAACGATTATCATGGTCTAATGTGGAACCAGTGAAAAAAGTAGAGTGCCGAGGAAGCATGGGTAGCTGTGAACCTGGTTGGCTCTGGAGCAGCTCCTCTTTGCTGTAGGAATCCAGCAGCAAGTTCAGCCTGAGCAACTGGGCAAGTAATCCCCTTGATAGTAGGGCTTTGGTGCATCTTTGGTACTAGCCATGATGGGTGGAAATACTCCTGGGGCAGAAATGTCTGCTGAGCCTTCTGTGCCTCGAGCTGGTCCTTCTTCCTCCTGTCCCATCCCTCACCACTAAGCTCAGAGATGAGCTCTGCTTCTGGGTTGTCTGAGGGCAGGAGAGGTGCACCTCAGAAACACAACTCTTTGTGATTTCTTGCTGTTCTTAGTGCCTGTCATTCTATAGCAAGGCAATGACTGGGGCCCTGGACAGTTTCACCAGGATCAAACAATGAAGAGAGAGTTGTTGTCCCCTTCCAAATCTGACCAAAGCCCACAGGAGCTCCCATATGCAAACAGAGTCTGAGTAGTTCACATTAATGTACCAATTTATAATATCTAACAGAAATTCCCAGGAGCCTGGGACTCTGCTACAGACAGATGTGTTACCATTTTGCTGATGTGGAATTAACGATAGAATTATTTAGAGAGCTGGTGATAGGGTTTTGACTCTACAGTGTCTGATTCTCAAAACTATGCTTTCCTATATCTATCCTCCATAGACATTATTTGGAACAATTTCTCCTTCCAAACAAAAAACAATTTTGGGAAACACACATTCTCAACTCAGCTATGAAATGTCATCTTTGTGGTGGTGATGATTATGGGATGCAGCAAATGCATGCATAATTATTCTCACTGCTCACAGAGCAGCAGATAGGCCCATTTCCTGCCTCCTGAAATATATAACCAAACACTTTTCCTCATGCTGTCTGCTCTGTGAATTTTCATGAGCTTGTTCCCTAGGGCTCCTTGTGAAATTATTCTAATTTTTCGAAGTAGGGAGAAAAAAAATGAAATAGTTCTGTTGGAAATGGCATTGATTTGTCTATGAAGTCATTACAGCTGCTTCTCTCTTGAAGGCACAAGAAGAGGAATCCCTGATTTATTTTTTTATTAATATAGGGAGATGGGATGCAGTTTGACAGTAAGAATGCAGTGAATTTTGGAAGCAGTTCTTGAAGTGCTTTCCTATTATGTATGTGAGAATGCAGAACAAGGATAATAAAGAGTATTTTCTGACTTTCAGAGGTATAGCTTGGTATGCCTGTATCAATAGTTATAGCTATCTTGGTGTAGGGTAATTTATTAGATGCCAAGGGTTGTGTTTGACAGCCTGAACTTGTCAGCCTTGAGTCACATAAGGGAAGACCCAGCAGAATATATAATGCAAATGTTCACATAGTATAATGAAAAATACCCTTCTGAACTATTTTCCATTAAAAATAGAAATTAAAATTACTTAACAAAACATGCTTTTTCTCTGTCTTTTAGCAACAAACAAAAGCTCTGATGTGCAGTCTAAAATTGCTCATCAAGGGGAGAGACCAGGCTAGGATTTAGTAAATGGCTTTTTTTTTTCTTTGAATAAAGCAATTAGTTCTAAAGGGAACATGTCATCTTCAGTACACTGCTAAGGTAGAACAGTCATTGTGCTTTCTGGCACTCCATCAAACTGCTCCTTGTGCATAGTTATTGGAGAAAGTGCATTTACACGTTCTGTCGACGTCCGATGCCGGGAAGAGGTTTCTTAAATAACAAGACACAGGCTATTATGTGCATTAGCTTTATTATTTTTTCAGAAGTGTCTTAGCCTTTGGGGACTGAAGGTACTTAATAATATGTTGCAATTACAGTGTGCCAATGTGTTGTCGTCATATCTCAGGTGCTTGACAATCAAACAAGTGCAGATTAACCCTTAGATGTCTATTGAATTTCCACCTAGCTGCTTTTATGTCTAAAGCCTGTGATGTGTCCACAGTGCAGCAAAACCCAACATCTATCTGTTGTCTTGGAGCACTGCCAGAGGCTGTCCCAGGAGGAATGTCCTCTGCCACCCCCAGGTATGCTTAGCCCAATTAGGAGATGTGAGCTCCATGCTTTTGGCCTGTGACTTTCTGAGCAGAGATGTAGGGTGCTCTGGAGAGGGAGCATAATCAGACACCTTGCCCCAGGAAAACCTGTGTTTGTGAGGGGTGTTGTGATTTAATCCCACCTGGCAGTCATGTACCATGCTGCCACTAGCTCCCCTGGCCCTGGTGGAGAGGAGAATAGAAGAAAAAACAATGTAAACCTGATTAGTTGAGGTATGAGCAGTTTAATAGAGGAGGTGGTAACTGGTAGCCTGCTCAGAGAGCAGAAAGCTGAGAGTGAAGTCCCAAGCCAGAGAACTCACCAAGGCGAGTTAAACTAATGGTGTAGATGAAACCTGAAGTAAAATGTCTCCTGGACAGAGCTGTTCAGTCTCTAAATCAAGACCATATGAAATGAGTTCTGCATTGTGGGTTTTCTGCTTGTTTTCCTCCTCCAGCATCCTTGGTATTGAAAAAGTTCCCAGAATGGATGTCAAGGAGTTGTTCTGTTGAAGCATGGCAGGTACATCACCCTTAAGCCATAGAAAAGATGCATTTTGAGTTGCTCTCTGCTGGATATCCAGGTACAACTTGTCTTTATTTGCACTCTGTATGTTGTAGTTGTCTGGGTGTGGACAGAAGGAGGCAAAGGGAAAAAGAGCTGCTGTCTGTTGGTACCAAACAGCATGAGCCCAAAGCAGACAGCCTTTGTTTGCTGGGCAATATAAGAACTTTTGTAGGTGGTGTGTAGAGTTTATTTTTTTTTTAATTTGGTTTTATTTTCCTTTGGAGTATGAGTACAACTTAGAGGGAAAATTTTGGATATGCAAGAAATTCAAGGAAGTTTTAAAGACTAGGTGTAGAGGCCAAGTAAAAGCTCTGAAGTACTGAGTTATGACTCTTAACATGATGCCTGTCAGTAAATGAGCTAAAAGAACATAAATTCTTGAGTGGCAGGCACACTTTTTTTTTGGTGAGTTTTTTGTGCTTTCGTGGTTGGTTGATTTGGGTTTTTTATTTGTTTATTTGTTTAATTCTGAAAAAAGTTGTCTCCTGCTGAGGAAGCTTGGCTGGCTCCCAGATTAGTCCTACTCTAATCTTTAGAGTGACTTTCTCTGTGCAGTGTGAAATGAGATGATGTGATGGTGCAGTAGGCAAGCTGCAATACCTTGTCCAGGGCAGAATTGCTCTCATTTGAGTCAAGCCTTGCATCTGCAGTTAAATCACAGTTGAACTCAGGCCTGGGATGTTTCCTTTATGCAGCAGGAGTATGTAATTCTTCTCTGTGGTGCAGGCCATTCAGCAGATTGTCAGTCTTTACAGCATAGCATTACAGGTAGAGATGTCAGGATCACCAAGGTTAAGGCTTTCCATTGAGAAGCCAGTGTTTGCAAGAGCTCCCAGGTTGCAGACTGTAACTGCTTCAGCTGGTGCCTACTGTGCAAAAGGTCATTCTTCTCTCTCATTTTGGTCTTGGTTTTGTTTTTCCTTTCTTTGTGTTTTGGAAAGTTCCAGTTAGAGTGGTTCAGCTGTTTTGGAGAAGGAGATTGGAAATTGTTTGTTAATAACAAAAATAAGCTTAATTGTCCTCCTCAAGTTCCATATTTTAGAGCAGGATCTTGGCCTTCAAAGTACAAAGTTCATGAGGCCCCAGTGGTGTTAAGGAGATGCCTTGCATGACATGTCTATGGGAGGCTGTGTGTTGCCAAATTATACATGCCTTCTTAAAAAGAAAAAAGGAAAAGCAGTTTCATTGTGTTCATTGTCTGCCAGCTAATCCTCCTGATATTTCCCCTGCTGGGATGGCAATATAGGTGAGGCTGAACAGGTTTGTCTTTGGTGTTGTTGCTCTCAGATGAAGGTGGTTATTGTGGGTCCAGGCTCTATGAAATAGAAATATAAGATGGACGTGACCAGGGCCTGGCAGATATTCTCAACCACAATACTGAATTTCAGGGCCTTTTTCCAAAGTGTGGAAAATACTTATTTAACATCTTGCTTCAAAAAAAAAAAATAATATGGGCTACACAGTTGTCTCTTTTCTAGTATATGTTACCAAATACCCAGCCCTTTAGATCATGTCAGATGCATCTTCCCTAAGTCAAAGGAAAGCTCTTCTGTAGGCTTGTGTTCTGGCAGAAACAAGAGTTATGGCTGGTATGAACAGGGAAGTCTCCAGAGTCATTGGTTCCTCTCCCTGATTTAGCTGCTCAGCCCAAACCTGTTAAACCTACGGCAACAATTGAAGGTCTTAGGGAAAGTCCTGTGCAGAAGCCTGAGGGAGACTGATAAAAACACAGCTGAGACCAGTGAATGGGAGAAAGGAGAGGAAGCATGGCTCAGGGCTGGAAATAACGATAGATCCCATAACTAGGAGAATCTCCACAGTGGAGGTTAGGACTAGACTTCTCAGGTTTTTTTATTTACTGATAATGCCTAAACTAAAGTAGGTCTCCATACTACAGACAGCACTAATGGAGACTGGTCTCCACTGCTCACAGTTGTAAGAAAACAATCGATCTTGCGTGCTCTGAGAGTTCATTGCAGCTTCACAACTTTGCTTGGAGCAATAATTCTTTGGTGAGCTTCAGGAATCCACTTGATTTCCCCTCATGCCTGTGGAATTCAGGATAGGGGCTGTTCTTGGAAATACTGTTATTCCTTAGGGTGAAAATCCCTGGAGAGCATGGAATCCACTACATGGGGCATGTAGTGATAGGACAAGGGGGAATGGCTGTAAGATGGAGGGTAGATGTGGATTAGGTTTAGATATTAGGAAGAAATTCTTTGCTATATGGGTGGTGAGGCACTGGCCCAGGAAGGCTGGGGAGTTGCCATCCCTAGAGGTGTTCAAGACCAGGCTGGATGGGGTTCTGAGCAGCTTGAACTGCTGGGAGGTTCCCTGCCCACAGCAGAGGGTCTGGAATGAGATGGTCATTAACCATGCTTTAACCTAACCATTCTATGACTGATATTTCTGGGTGCCTTATTAGAGTTCTGATAGCTGTGATTAAGACTGAGTAATGAGGTGCGACTCAGTGAAGGAGCTGACTATGAGAGTTGGCCACTAAGCTCAGTATTGCTCACTCTCAGCATTTGGATCACTGTGGGCCTTGGCTTGGTCAGCACACAGCATGACCATCCATGCTGGAGGGCAAAAAGGAGTCAGCGGCCTCACAAAGAAGTCCAAGCAGTGGAAAGAAACACTAAACCATCCATTCATATAACAAAAGAAGGGAAAAATGAATGCCAAGAACTGCATCAAAGGAAGAGGATTTTCTACCTTCATGTTATGAAGCATGGTTGCCTGTAACCAAGGAATAAGTTTCATGGGAGAAATCAGCTCCAGCTGATTCCAACTGGTCCCCACTTTCATGTCTACTTTACAGGTCTTAAATGGATTTGTTATGCTTCATGGCTTACTCCCAGACAGCTCAGCAGCTGGCCTGCTTGAGTAGGATTGCTTCTCATACAAAGCTTCTCGTGGATGGTTCCAACAACTTGGGCCACTTGGCTATCTACTCCCTGTGATTCCTATTGGTCTGGGATTGAAAGATTTATCCTGGTCTCTTGAGCATGCAAGAGCAAGTGACTAATGCACTTTAGGTGCTTTGGGGGTAGGAAGAAGTCTTCTTTGTGGAAGCTTGATATTTGGAAGCCCTATATGGATCATCCTAACTCCTCATGAAAACTTCCTGGCTCCCTGGCATGGAGGCCCCTGCCAACAGGTTTGTAGTCCCCATCCTGTGGTGTGAGCAGTCCTGGAGAGAACTTCTGTTTTTCTTGCTGTCTCAAATTCTGAGCTCCTCTATGATATTTTGTTGTTGTTGTTTGGGGTTTATTAGGAGACCTCCTGGGGAAATGGCTCTTTTCTTTCTCTCGCTTCATTTGGATGCTTGATTCCCGGGAATGTGTTTAGAGGGAGAGTCTGAAAAATGCCTTTTGCCTGGCAGTGGCATTGTTGCCCAAAAATGTAAAGCCAATTCCGCTGAGCTATAGCACTTGATTCCTGGAACTGCATGAGGCAGCTCGCAGAGCATGGAAGCTGCTGCCACCTCACTGACAGGCTTTAGGGAATCATGCAATTGCTTTCATGCCTGAGCAACCTGAAGCCCTGGGTCTTCTGGCTGGTGGTCACTCCTCTGTAAAACCACAGAAGTGTGGGTATACAGCACTCTCCTGTCTGCTCCTGTGGCTTCTGGTAACATGTGGTGGGAGAGGCAGGGAAGAAATTAACCTCACTATGAACCTGATAGGCAATGCAATCCATTATGTGATGCATGTGTGGGAGCGATTCCTTCCTGACCATGGTGTACGTTTGGCTCATGTCCTAAAGAGTAGGATTTAGATCACTTTTATCTTTATTCTCATAGCTACAGGGATTTTTAATGTCTATAAAATGACCCAGCTGCAGTATTTGACTTGATGACCTTCACTAACAATAAATTTTATGGACTGGCTATACAGTAGGGGTGGGGAAAGCTTTTCCTTTTTCTTGAAGAATGTGGGAATGCTTTGTAGACATGCTAGACTGGAAAAGAGACCTTGAGAGACTGTCTACTTCATTTACCAACACTGATCTAAGCAGCTGAAATGTGTAGTACTTTCAGGTGAGAGAAAGAGGTGGGAGTAGAAGACCTCACCTGATTCACATGAAGCAAAGCATTTATCCCATGGCGTAAGGGCTATGGGATATTTGCTTGGTGCAAATACCACATACGTGGTGCTTGTGCACTGGTGTATGTAGTTCATGTTTAAAAGTACTCAAGTTATCTGTGCATTAGTACTGGCCTAGGAGCTTTGAAACCACGCCCCTGTACCACCCCTACAAACATTGCCAGGCATCTTGTCCTTAGTCTGTGCCCCTGTGGCTCAGGCCAGGCAGTGGGAAGTCTTTGGCCTCTCTGCTTGGTCTGCTTGTTAGAAGGCCCATTAAGATGAGCTGAGCTGGTGTTTTTGTGCCAAAGCCTTGGACAGCAGCTATCAAGTTGATTTGTTTGGTCATACACAAGTGGAGGAGAGCTCTTCTCCTGTACCCATTCTGAGAGAATCCAATGGGGCAAGTTTTTCCTCTCAGTTCATTCATTTAGTCTTGTTGTACCTTCAGTTATGTGAAGTCTACTGTAAGACCTGGGGTACCCCAGGCAGCCAGCCCAGGGAGACACTGCACACTCTGACTGGAAATCCATTTCCTCTCATGATGGCCTATTTTGAAAGAGTAAATTCCTCTTCTCTGACTTCATTTATGTGCTGGCTGTCAAGTTATTAGAGCAGCATTTGACAGTGCCAATGCTGCTGTTTGTATCAGCAGACAATCACCAGCCTTGAAAGAGTGTAATTTGACTAACAGCTCATGACACTATTATTCTTATTCGTTTATGGAAAAAAAAAAGCAGCAGCAAATTTCTTCTGTGGCATCAGCTCCAAATGTCTGTGGCATCAGATTAGCCAAGACTCTTTTTGAAAAATTTAGCCATACTCCCCCATATCTTGCTAACTTTACAGTCCCCCATGGCATCTGTGTGCAGTGAACTGAGCTGTTGAGACTAAATGCAATTTGCAATCAGGCTTCTGTTAACATGGAAATGTACCGGCTGCTCTCCTGCAGTATGGATTCTCATGCTGTCTAGCATATGGTAGCATTAAACCCAGTCTGGAGTGCCTCTCGTTACCACACTGTTGAGTGGAGAACCTTGAAAAACAAGTGTGAGAGAAATGTATTTTGAGAACCAGCTCTCCTCTAGCACAGCTTGTCAGGAGCTATCAAAAGGAGACTGTACCTCAAAAACTGGCCCTGACAGCCATCCAAGCAAGTACAGAAAACTGTCTTGAACACTGATGCAAAAGCCATGTACTTACCAAGGTAGGTATCGCACAGGGAGAAGGGGACAAGGAGAATCAGACAAGAGCAAGTTCATTATTAACAAGTTAAAAAGCTAGAAGCAGTCTATTCTGCTACCAGTATGGGAGGGATTTTGATTCAGGAAGATAGCCTCGGGTATGGAGCCAGCAGTTATGTAAAGACTTGATATAAATGTAGGCAAAACAAGAAATATATCCATCCACAGAGGGAACAGGTGAGCCTTTTAACCATTAAGTGTTTCTTTCCATCTTTAGTTCACTGTGCAGCACATAAAAGTAGCTGTGGAATTTCTTCAGTGTTAGCATTTCCTCCATTGTCATGAGAGGTAGTTTAATTTTAATTTTGCTATTTGAGTGATATGAATAATTCAGAGTGTTTTCTCACTGTCGGCTCTGCATGTCCTCGTCTCTTCTTCCCTGAGGTGCTCAGGGTACTTCCCTTAGTGAAAAATATACAAGCTGCATCTGAAGAGAATTGGGTTTGAGGCGAGTAATCTGTCGCCATAGGCCAGCAGGGACATGGCATCTGAGTCATGAGCTCACAGTGCTGCTTATTCATCGCTCTCTTTGGTCAGTCCCACCCTGAAGACCACAAGCATCTGTTCTACTATGTACACCCGTGTTATTTGTTACTTGCAAAACCGCCAATTTGTTTGGTGCCCTGAGCTTCTGATGTGTGAAGAATCTCAGCTGTGGGCTGTGGCCAGAAGTAAAAGTTATTGAGTGAGTGCATCTGATCTTAGCACCTGTTTTTCTTAGACACTTCTGTGAAAATTTCTTATGAGTGCAAGTTCTTTCAATGTAGACCTGTATTTGGCTATTGAGAAGAACTGGAGACAGAAGCAGTATCAGTAGCTCCAGAAGTAGGATTACAAAAGCCTCAAATCCTGAGATGTAGGAGGGAAAAATGGCAGTAGATCAAAGGCTACTCTTCCATCCTGGAATCTTCAACCCTGGATGCTTGACTCTGTAAATGACTGCAGCATCCCAAAGTGCTTCCTGACAGTATTAGTCTTATCTAAACATAATGTGCCTGTTGGACATTGCTGCTTCTTTCTTTATTACACTTTTCTATACTTCTTGGTAGAGCTAAGGCATAGGACACTGTGTATTACCTGGCTTGGACTCTTGTGTTTCATTGGTTCTCACATCTGCAATATTGCTTTGTGAATACTTCAGTCTCCTGAGCCATAATGCTGTGACGATCTGGGATGGGGACAGATACGAGCAGATTTGTGAGAAAAATAGAAACAGACTGTTGGCTAACTAAGTTTTTTGTTGTTGTTGTTTTATGGTGTTTTTTTGTTTGTTTGTTTGGTTTTGTTTTTGTTTTGTTTTGTTTTGTTTTTTTTTCTTAGAGAATGCTTTTAGACAGGAGAAAGACCTGGACCAGAGAGCAGATGAGGTAGACTTTGACCTTTTTCAGTCCCAGATGGCCAGAATATTTCATGTGTTCTCACACACAGAAACCCTGTACTTTATATGGAGATAAAAAATGGGTGTGCCTTGATCCAGCCTCATCTTTCTGTTATCTTTACTTCAATTAAAAATGTAAGACTTGACCTGGCAGGTTCTCATTTTTAAGCTGTAGGCTACTGCAGTTTTTGCTTTGTGTGGCTAGTGAAAATGAGGGTAATCTCCATCATGAGAGCTGAATAGACCAAGAGACATCTCATCTCCCCCAGGAGGTGACTAATCCAAACTTAATCCAGGATGATAAAAATGCATTTTAAGGAAGTATCTTAGCATAAGTTTAAAATCTGAAAAACATGATGGAATTCAAAAATAAACTTGTATGTTTATGTGCTTATATGAATATGGGTAGAAAAGGAAGTATTTCCAAGTAACTTCCTATTTCAGATTCTTAAACCTCTTTCTGAGAAAATCCGGATGTCAATTTTTTCCTGACTTTGAGTGGTTAGTTTTTCCTCAGTAGCGGGAGGACAAGCAGCTATTGCTTGTCATGTTTATCCTAAATGTGACAACAGACAATCCCTAACTGTGTTATTCTCTCCTCCTCCTCCACATGGCACAGTCACTTAGTTGCCTTAATGATAACCAACTGGGCTTCATCCCAATTATTTGTTTTTCTGGTAATCATCCATATTTCCATGATAAAAAAAATAGCATTGGAATAACTTTGTTTTTGCAAAGTAAATAACTGAGCAGACACTCGATGCATCTGAAAAGGAAAGAAGGGAGGATTCTTTTTTTAGGGAGGCATTTTCTTTGGGTTTAACCTATATCCTCTGGTTCCCTCACCAGAGACCTTAAGCAGTGCTACACTCCTCTCTGCTCCTGTGCTTTGGTGCCCCATGACAAGGACAGACAAGATCTGTGAGGTTCTGCGCAAGGCTCTGTTGGCATTGTCTGCTGGGGAAGAACCTGCAGCACTCAGACCTCAAATGTTTGTGGATTCATTTCAGGTATCCTGAAACCTGGCAGGTTTCATTTCAGATGACTTAGGTCTGCCCAGATTCTATCCCTGTCTTGAAAAGCAAGAGGTCTGGTTTGTATGTGTAATGTCCTCATGGAGTCCAACAGAGACCTCCTCTGTCCTGTCTCTGCTTGGTGATCTGAGCACTTCTGATGACCAAGAGTGCTTGGGCTTTGTGCTCCTTTGCCGTGAGTGTCCTCAGGTTATGTGGGAGCACTGTTTGTGGCCGTCTCCCCAAAAGGAAGTTCTCTCCAAACAGGAATGATGCGTACGTGGCCGTACCCGACTTGTGACTCAGGTTTGATTGACTCGAGTAAGTTTGCCACCAGAGCCACCTTCACAGTGATTGTTTGCTTTATACCTTGCTGATCTTTGGCTATCTTTTTCTCATTTGGTTTCAATCCTCATCCATTGCTGCAGATTTGCCTGTCCTATTTCTAGTTCTAATTTCTGGGGAAGCTTTACAGAAAGAAGAAAACTGCAATTTCAGCAATGGAAATAGATAAAAATTCTTTACAGTTTCTGCAAACTGTAGTGAAGAGTCAAGAAGTTGGTACAGAGGAAGCTAGATGAAGGATTAAGATGGCTGCATCTTGGGCATTTTGAGAGTGCTGGTAAAATAAAAAGGGTGAAGCTGAAGGCATTTTTTGGAGATCCATGGACTACAGATAAGTATTGCCATGGTGTTGATTAAGGAACACCTTAGTTTACCTGTTTAGTTTAGCTGTTAGTTTACCTGTAATGATTTAAAAGAAAAAAAAATAGTTAAAAGAAAATACAGTAGTTGTCTCCTGAGGTCCATTGGGAATTGAAAGCCAATTTTTGATATCCTTCATTCTCATATCCTGGTGCTATGCACAGTAATTCACAATAATTTCTTAGATACATGCTTGAGGAAAAAGGTTTGTGATTATTTATGCTTGATGGGATTTGCCTTTTTTATTCTGGGGACAAATATCAAAGGTTTTGGGAACTTAGTAGCAAGTTAAACCATTGATTCTCTGATGGGACTTCAAAAGTAGAATTGTAAAACTGTAAAATATTTATCTTTGGCATTCATCACTTGGTCAGTTCAGTTTCCCTTGGCCAAACTTGGGATTAAGGAAATGAATTACCCGGAGATATTTGCTCGTTCATAGCACGTGAAATGCTCTAATCACAGGCAATTTTTGAATGGCCAAAAATAAGAACTTCTCACTTCTGTGCAGCATGGTCTGTTTACAGAGTGATGAAGGTAAAAATGTCTCCATAGTAACGTGTAAAACAGGCAAGTCTACTTCTTCCACTTCAATTCAGTCTTCAGTAAAGAGATTTTTACATCTGGTTTTTGAAAAAACAAACAGAATAAGCCACACTTTTGGATTATGTGACTTCCATTAGTACTGAATAGCTTCTGGGTTCAAGATCTGTCCCTCTGCTTCCTCCTCTTTGTTACATTTAAAATGATCGTGTAAGCCAATAAATTTTAACGCATGTGAGTTGCTGTTCCAGCAAGGGGTCTCTACCTGAAGGGTTCTTCTGCAGGTGGAGAGACAGGGCATTGTGAATAGCCTTTAAATATGTAAACAGATACTGTGAAGAGAAAACATTTCTACTGACTGTGGATAGTGCTAAAAGTCTTAAGCTTACCTTGAGACAGAAAATGTGATCAAGCCTAGATATGCGATGGTATTTTCCGAGGGTAAGAGGAGTTAATGGATTTCTGGCAAGGCTATATAATTTTCCTTGCTTGAGATCTAAAAAAGAATAAACAAAACAAATACACACACTTCACCTGCTAAGAAACCCAAAACCCAACTCCCCAGAAACCACCCCAGAAATTCTTTAAGTGGAGATAACCATACCTTGAGACACAGGGCATATGGTATCAGTGACTTTTTGAGTTCCCATTCAGTACTTCATTCTACAATCCGTTGCATTTCCTAGGGGCCTTTCCTAGGAAGCAGGTATGTTTATTTCTGGGCAGAAGAAATGAAAGCTGCCTGCTGGTTTTTGTCTGTTGCTGCTCCTGGCAGACAGCTGTGTGTGAACGTCTCCTGTTGGAAGGCCAGATACCAGGTGACAGAAGTGAGATCTGGCACATGAAAATAAAAAAGGGTGGTTGAAGGAATGACTTCAAACATCTCTGCTTTCAAGTTCAACTTTCATTTGGGGTAGAGGAGTGAATTAAACCAGTGGTGCACTGCCTGGAGGTTGACTGTGTGGCACTGGCATCTGAATGGGGACAGAGACTGGAGAGACCCAGGCACCAGGCTCTGAAAAAGGGGTGAAAGGTAGGGCTTGCTCAGCAGGGTGTCCCAATCTGTTCCTTGTACTGGTATCTGTATTCTCTTTTGTCTTTGCTTCAGTACACTGTGACCAAATCCTCAAATTTCCTGTGTGGTTCTGAAAGATGACTTGTAGGAGCTCTAAAATCCAGCTGGTTTTCAGGTTTTATTGGTCTGAGGAAGGTAGCCCTAGGGATACAGAGGGGACAAGTTTCTGGGACTCCCTGTTTCAGCTGGGCTGATCTGAATTCTTGTTGATATTTCTCAAAATGGCAGATGAAAATGGAAATTACAGATTGTCAGAAAATAATTCCAGTTACTATGTTTTTTTAATTTCAGAAAGAGTTTTATTCTGGTGAAAGCTGACAAATTATGCAGGGGCCAAACATTTGTGGACTCTTATGTTATCTGAGCATTATTCTTGACTGTTGAGAGCCTGTTGAGACTTGGATAGCATGTCTTCCTCTTTCCCTGGAACTGTTATTGAGAAAACTGTAGATGTGGTGCTTAGGGCCATGGTTTAGTGGTGGACTTGGCAGTATTAGATCCAGGGTTTGACTTGATGATCTCAGAGGTCCTTTCCAACCTGAATTATTCTGATTCCTTTTACTTCATGATTTCCCCCCCCTTCCACTGGTTAATATCCACATTCATTTCTGCTGCTCCCAGTATCTCCTATTGCCAACTGCAATCCTGCATTAATCAATAATAATCAGTGCTTCCTAGTTGCTGCCATCTGTTTTCTCGATAAAGGCTGTTTTTAAAACAATTCCACTTGTGGCAAAGCACTTCCAGGGTGTGGCGTGTGTGGAATCGGATGCGGGCTCGGGGCCAGCGGGCACGACGGGCAGACGGCGCATCCCGGGAGGACGGATGCTCTCGGGGAGCACCTCCTGCCGTCCCTGCCCAGTCCCTGGGAGCGCTCGTCCCGCGGGTACCGGCGCGTCCCCGGGAGCTGCTCGCGGTGCCGGCCGGTGCTGTCGGTGGCCATCTGCTGCCACCTCCCGTCCGAAGGGCGATGCCGTGCGGGGAGGGACCGCGGGCGCCCGGCGCTGCAGTGCCGTGCCTGGGGGAGCAGATGGGAAACCACCTCCAGCCTTCAGGCACGGGGTTGCCATCTCCTTGGGGTTCTGGTAGTGCTGCCCATGCCCGCGAGGGCAGCCAGGATCTCAGCTGTCCTGGGTGCTACTGCTGGCTGCTGACCTGTCTTACTGCATTTTTTCCTGTCTCCACCGTGCAATGGCCTCATTTCTTTCCGCAGTTTGTCCTTTCTGGGTATCTTGGCCACTCAGATCCCCCAACCAAAGAATGACCGATACCAACAGCTTGGAGGCACCTGGCCAGTAGCAATATCAGGAGGTGAGCTGGCTGCTTCCCTCTGGCAGAGCAGCAGTGGGGAGGATTCCTCTCCCTTTTCCCCCTCACTGCAGCTCACAGCAGCTCCCAGCTCCACTGGCCTTCCCAGTCAGCTCTGGACTGCTTGGCTGGGCCTGGACACCAGAGCAGGGTGTGCCACACTCCTGTGCCAGAGCTGCTTGCTGGCAGCCAGGCCCTGGCCAGGCGGTTGTCCTGCTCTGGCCAGCCCATGCTGACTCGCTAGCACTGGCCACTAGTAGTTGCTTTTTAATTTGGATCCCTTTGCCTACTCTCTGCTTTGAGGGGAGGGCAAGGACTATTCTTTGTCCCTGCTTGTTTTTACTTCTTTGGCTTGCTCTCTAATAGCTATTGCAGCTTCCCCGCTGCCTGCAGTGACTACAAATTTGAGCTGAATTAATCCCAGACAGAGAATCTGAGGCAAACTTTCCTTCCAAAATGTTCAGTCTGAAAAGACATGAAAGCAGGACAGGCTGGCCACCTACCTTCTCTGTGTTGGTCTCATCCCGGGCAAAGGTTTGTTCTCTCCCTTCTAGCAGGACTGAGAGGCTCTTGGTGCTGTGCTGGGCACTGACCAGGCACACATGGAAGGGAGAGTCTGTCTGCCAGACCTCAGTGAGCAGACAAACAGAAAGCAGCAGCGTGGCTGGCACTCACAGGTTTTGCTTGCCGCCCTGGAAGCAGCCCTTGCTTGCAGCAGAGGTGTTGCTTCTCCTTCCCCAGCTGGCCCAGCCTGCTGGCGCTGCTCAGACCCTCAGCCTGTCCTTGTGCAACCCTGTGCTGGCCAGGTCTCATCTTGTTCAGTTATCCCTCTCCATGGCTCCTAGAAGCATCAAGATTTCAGCTTTGGTTTCTCCCCGTTTCCTTTCTCAAGGAGTCTTATTTCGTGGCATCCTGCCCTTTTGTGCTGAGGTTTGTTTTCCTGCTGCCTGGCTGAGGTCAGCATCTGTTCCCACAGTCCCTGCCCAAGGGAGCTCTCTGATACCTGATAACACAGTGGCAGCCCACAGACCCTCTCTGGTAACAGCAGGGTGTTAGATCCCAAGCACTCCTAAATCATTCCATTCCTAAATGGAAACAAATTGCCTTCTTCATCATCTCTGGGTCCATGTATGCAGGTATTCCCCATAAAGAAAGAGGTACAGATACCCTGTGGTGGTCCCCACCACAGGATCCTATTTCCCATGGGAGCCTCATGGTTGGTGTTCCTGGCAAGGGCTTTTCCTCTGAATTCAGATGCTGCTTCTTCCTTGACCGAGTCTGGCAAAGAGCTTCTTCCAACCCCATGCCTGTGACAGGTAAAAATCCTCTGAGCTGTTTTCCTGTGGGATCTTTGGAGTTTTGGAGTCTTGAGGGGGGTACCTTCTTTGGGTTTTTTTTGGTGGTTTTTTTTTTTTTTTTTTTTTTTTTTTTTTTTTTTTTTTTTTTTATCTTGGAGCTCTCAGTGCTGTCATATTTTAAAAGAGGCTGAAATGCCGGAGCAAAAGCACAGGAAGCCCCTGAATCCCCCTGCCACAGTGCTGTGTGGAGCATGTTGCTGTGCCATGCAACAAGCCTTTTCTTTGGAATTCATAGATAATTGCTAGTCCTGTCAAAGGCCATTCATTTTAGTAGTGTAAAAATCACTGTGGTTTTATTTCAAGCTTGAGAAACCACTTTGTCAGACTGGGCAAATTTTACCAAACCAGTATGCGGGCTGTGGGCACAGCTGGAGTTAAACAGAAAGAGCCCAGTTCCACAAATACCAAAGGTTCTCTGACTTGGTTTGAAACAGGGAAACAAAGTAAACAAGGGAAGGAAGGGCTGGGGAAGTGGGGAGAAAGGAAGGGGAGAAAACTTCCTCCTTTCTGACGAAACTGTTTTCACCTTTTTATTCCAAAGAGAGGTTTTCTGACATATGGGGTTTTAAATGTTTGTTTGCTCTGCCTGCTTGGTTGTTTACTGCTCTGAGAGTCTGTGCTGCCTCTGCTGGCATGCTCAGTCTTTCAGGGAATATGACATGAGTGCAAGGCTGTTTACTTATTTCTACTAGCACTTATTCAGCAGTGAAGTTTTTTTGGGTTTTTTTTTTTTTTTTTTTTTGTTTTGTTTTTTTTTTCTCTCCAGGTTTTGCCAGGAACCAGAAAGTGTTGCAGGAACGTGGTGGTTGTGGGGATCTTAAGGGAGAATTATTGCCTCTTCTAGGCAGTATAAATTCCATTATCTGCTTTGCTATCACTGGTGTGTTTGGCTCATGGTAGAGTGGGAAGTTCTTTTATTCCTGAGTTTTTTCCACATGGAGAAACAAAGGACTTTGCAGAGAAGGGGAGGGAAATGTTTGTCAAAAGGCCATGCAGACCATCTATGGAAAAGCCAAAGACAGGAATTTTCTGGGTCCCTTACCCCTGCTCTGTGAACATCCACCACATTTACATGTCCCCTCCCCCAGCCTCTTTTTTCTGGCCTGGCCCAAGTGAAGGCAGGCTCTGTGCTGTCCCAGAGCTGGTTCCAGAGGTGCAGCACAGCTGTGTGCCACTGAACCTGTGGAGTTAATGGATGAGCCTGGCCTTCACCATCAGCTTTGGGCTAGCTTGACTGGAAACGCACTTGTAGACAAGCTGACTGCTGTTCTCGTGGAATTTCATGACCCTTGCTAAGTTTCATATTCCTTTTGCCACATCTCCTTTGGTTTTTTGGGTTTCATATTCCTTTTTCCACATCATAGGGATGCAATCATTCCTCAAGGGCCATGAGGTAAATGCAGCTTTTCCTTCATCCTCTAAACTGGAGTGTTGAGCAGGAGCACCTTTGCTGCTGAAGCCTGTTGTAGTATACAGCAATCTCTGCACAGCTTCAGGCTGGTCCATTGACCCAACACAAAGTCTGCTTTTCCTACAGAATGACCTGCTGTTTTCTCTGGTTTTCCATACAGGAAGAATGAATGTCACTTCATTTTATTAAGACCAGAAAGGAGGCTGTTGGCCACTTTGCTCAACATCCTCGTCAATGCTGCCCATGAGGCTCTGCTTGCTGTCTGGATTGGGTCAACAATATGCCTCTCACCCAGGATTTTTCCAGGTAGCAATCTGAGAGCTACTGATGCTCTCTGAGCAATGCTATCATGCAATTAGTCTGAAAAAAAGGTTCTTTTTATGTATTTCTATTTTGTCATTTAAGGATCCTAGACCCCAGATCTTCCTCAACTGTCTTTCAAGGAGGCAAAGACTACTTGCTATGTACTGGAATGTGTCCTTTATATTTGATATTAACTAATGGGGATGAAATTACTCTTGGCTCTTGGTATTACTGAGTGTTCCCTTTGGGGGCTGGATTCCTTCCCAGCAAGTGGTAGCAGCCACCAGCAAAGGTGAGTTTGACATTGCTGCAAACTGTCCCTAAAGCAACCCATGCAACTGTGCCAGCACAAACTCCCTTTGTTCGGATTATTTATTGAAGGTGAACTCCTTGAGCATACAGAGCACAGAACGTTTTTGTAAGTACAGAAAAAGACCCCAGAGATGTGCTGGAGGAAAAGTTCTCAGGCTTAAAACCATGTCAGGCACTGCATAGGCTGCAGGCTGCTGCCTCCAACTGCTTTTGGCTCCTTGGTTCCAGGCAAGGGGCAGCTTCCCTGGTTCTGAAAGAGCCTGTCATTTCCAGTAACTGAGGGAAGAATTACTGTTGTTTATCGTTTGGAAAGCAAGGCGAGAGAACTGGGATACTTGTCCCTCTGTGCCTTTCTATTCCTATCTATAAAGTGTGGGTGACAATATTTTACCTTCTTCAGAGGGACATTTGCAAGCTAATGGACAGAAAGTGCTCAGGAACTCCCCACCTGGGCAGTTGGGACACCTTGGCGATCTGCCCAATAGCTTTTAGATGTGCCTTGCCTAAGCAACGAGCGACAAAGGGCATAAACACTTTGTCTCTAAAGTGCTGGCTGCTCCCTGCATGCTGTGTGTCTGTGGGCAGTGCTGCTCTTGTGTTGGGAGCCTTCTCCTCCCTCTGTTCCAGGTTGCACAGAAGCTGCCTGCAATTCTGCTGGCAGAACTGTTTTTTTAGCCAAATGAGAGGGTTCCTGTGTTTCAGCATCACTATTAACCCAGAGGAAGTTTGGCTAATGAGCCGTGGTGCCTGCAGGGCCCTGAAGGCCAACATGCTTCTGCAAGCCCCAGAATGGGACCGTACCTGCTACCTCCAGCCTCTTACCTGAATGCTGACATCTTTTATGGCATTGCCATTATGCTCTCTGCTGGCTCTAGGCACTCAGAACTCAATCTCTGTCATATCTGTTTCTCTGGATATTTATGCTGTAATACTGGGAGCAGAATGCAACCCTGAAGGCTTTCAGCAGTGTTAACTTGCCCTCATTGTAGTGTATGAGAAACCTGCCACACTGTCTCTTCTTTGATATCTTCCCTGGATTTGTGCTGCTGAGAGGCTTCTCTGATCTCTTCCACTAAACGACACAACCTAGAGCGAACTTAGCAGAAAAGGGTCTCTGAGTTTCAAAACCAGAGTAAACTTTGGGAAAGGAATAACTTAGATTTTTGATGGGCCAAAAGGCCTGACAGCTGGGGCATGCAGGAGAAACCCAATTGTTCAAATAGTGGAAACATGAAGAGAAAAGTGTTAGTGTCAGTCTTAGGTTAATTGGAAAATATTCAAAGGACTTTGTTTTGCTTAATTTTGAGGTTAGAACTTCCCTGGCGTTCTATGAAAAGAATGCAATGCTGGCAGCTCCTTTGAAATATGTAGGAGTGAGCTGCAAAGCAAAGAAGTTGTTAGAGGGGATGTGACCTCCTCCTGGCTGGCTGGACAGCAGGAAAATGAAGATGAGAATGTTATGCAATTGCTCTTGCTTCAAGAGCAGTCTGTGTGTAACATAAGTGGATAGGTATGAAGACATCATTTAGAAAGCAGATCCTCTATTCATCCTGATACCCAACATCAAAAATGAGGTTTCCTAGCCCCAAGCTCTCTCTGAATGCACACATGGTCCATCGGAAGCACCAGACATATCAGGTGTGTTGTGACTCCACTGGTCTGTCACAAACACCACTGGCAGCATCAGTGGTAAAATGTGCACTGCTCTGCAGTAAAAGACCAGGTTTTTGGATTAACTGTATGCCCTTGTTAAGGACACCCCTTTTCTTGTTATCTTTTGTTTTCCCTTTTTGGTTGAACGTAAGGTGTTTCAGGGCAGGGAGTGTCTTAGCTTACATTTTTGGAGTATTCTGCAGAATGGGAACCTGCCCATGGTGCTGGGGACTCTTGGCACTGCTGGTTGTAACCTGTGGGCATGGGAGGGTGGGGGGACTCACCTGGCAAGTCTGGAGCCTTCAGAGCCAGTTCAGCTCAGGGAGTCACACAGGGAAGCCTCTGGGGCTCCATGCAGTGATGGAGGGGGGCAATAGAGCAACCACCTTATCTGTCCTTCTCCCTGTGCATTGTGCCAGTGTAGTTCCAGCGGGGCACTCTGCTATACCATCTGCAGTAGGGCAGCACAAGTAGATGGAGATTTGCCATCATACTGGCTAAGAAGAAGTTTGAGAGCAGCTCTTTAGCCAGGGAAAAGTTGGAGGAGCCTATTCACACAGGAGGCAGATTCACTTTCCTAACCTACTTTTGAAGAAGAGGAAATTCTCCAGGATTGTGAGGCTCTTCCACACTGTATTGCCTCAGAAGCATTTCAAGCCTTGGAGAGCCTGAAGACTGTTAACCTCGTTCAGGGTGCAGTGTTTAACCACATACCCAGATTAAAGACATTGGTGGTGCAGTGATGGAAGGAGGGCCCCAAAATAGTGAACAGTGCCTGGGGAAGTGAGCACACCACCAGCCTGATCAGGACCTTCAGCAGATTTCTTGGAAGAGAGAATCCTACAGGATTCTTATAAAGAGCAGAAGTGTTTCTCAACCCTTTTGGCCTGTGTACCAGTTCTGCTGATTGAAAAATCACTTCTATTGATTGAAGAACTCTTCCTTCTAGCAGTTTAATTACAGAATAAGGAAAGTGGGTGTCAGGCCTCTCTTGGTTTTTTGTTTCTTCCCCGTTTTGAAGGCTGAAATGGGCTGTTCTAATTTCATCAACTCTGTAAGTCACGCCACCAAAACCTGCATGGTTCCTCTCCTGTCAGAAGTGGGGACCTCTGTTCTACCCCTGGAAATGTACCAAGTCCTGGGCTGCAAACATTCAGGAAAACAATCTGTCACTTTGCTTCTGTTGAGCCTTCCCACCCAACCCCAAGGTAATGATGCAGGTTTTGTTTTCCTCCTGAATTTTTCTGGCTGGTTCAGGCTCCTAGCTCTCACTTTTTGCTCTGCATTTTACTGGTGGCTTTAGGTGCATTGTAATAAAAATACTTTACCTTACAGAGGGAACCAGACAGTACTTTTAGGCTCTCATGAAGCTGTTCATCGACCTTCTCTTTTTGCTCCTGGAGTGCTTAGAAGGCTCTGGGAATAGTCATTATTAGTGTCGTGTAATGGTCCCAAGTGCACTCCAAGAGTCAACAATATGTTGTAAAAAGGCCAAAAGCCAATACCCGTGTGGACTGGCCCCTTCTGGCCAACAAAAAAGTAACCTCCGGAGAATTTTAACCTCATCCTGACTGCTCTTATCATTGCTTTCTCCTGTGTCATCATCAACTTAGGTTGAAATGCAATTGAAGACAGCATAAAATATAGAAGAGAAAATTCTGGAGGAAAAACCCCAACTTTACACACTATCTATAATTATAGACTGGGCATTTTATTAGACTGAGTACAATTCTATGTTAATAGAGAGTAGTATCCCTTCTTTAGGAAGGCAACTGATTCAATGGAATCTAGTGGAATAAATTGTCATGCACAGCCAATAAAAGCATAGTTGGATTTTTTAATGTATTTCAGCTTTGAAGTGTACCGGGTCTGAACTTCTAGCTTTGTTGTTACCTGTTTCTTTTGTTACTACTGAAGTAGATGAGCTGCTTGGGAAGTCTGGATAATCCAAAAGAACACAGTGGGAAGGTGCTCCTACCCTCTGATGGAAGCATAGTCCAGAGGGAATCAAAATCAATGTAAGCTGCAGTTTTGGCCAGAGCTTGGCGTGATGCCCTTTAACAAGATGTGTTGAAAACTTCCATTACATAAATATCCATGACCAGTTTTTCAAAAGATGCAAAAGAGAGACATGAGTCAAAGCCAAGCACGTTTTCTGTGCCTTGGAAATGAATTGCCTCCAGGGAGCCCTCCTAGGAAGTTCAGACTTTTTACCATATGGAAGTTACTATGGCCTTATCTTTGTGTTCCTACATCTGTGGTCAGGAACCAGTCCAGCTGTACCAGTGCAGCTGTGCTGGGTTGCTCTTTGCCTGAAACCTGGGTGAGTTCAGCTTGCATTCATCCCCGCGGTGCTGAACTGGGCGGTGTGTGCTCCTCCCGGCCACCATGCCTTCTTTGGCTCCTTGCTAAATGCAAGCTGAGGCCTCCTATGCCTTGGTTCATTTGGGTGTGCACAAAAGCATAAATTACTATGACACCTGGGAAGGTAGTGGGAAGATGAATGGTTAAGCTAGTGTTCTGGTTTTCCTGGTTGCTTTCTCTTGTTTAAATGAAATCTGGATCAGTCTAGATTTGTGTCTGAAGTTTAATATTAGAGTTGCCAAAAGTAGCATACAGGTTTGGATGATGCTCTGGACAAACTTCCAGAGGTCCAGGCATACTTAGAAGACTTATAAATTTGCATTTCTGTTGCCTGAGTCTTTTACAAACTCTTGAATAACCTTTGCCAGAGTATTCAACCTTTCTGAACTTGGAGAACAGCACTAGTCTCCTATGAGCTGAGTGGTGCAGGTTGAGATTCAGCTAATATTTGTTGAAGAGTAGGAGTTCTTTAGAAGCATGAGAGGCTTAGCTAATATTTGCAGAACACTTTGAGGTCTTGGGATAGATACTGTTACCAAAGGGTGAAGTGGTATTCACATGTTCTGTCATGTCTGTGTTGTTTACAAATAGAATAGAATGATGTTTTGAAGGTCAGGGACCTTGAGAACAATAGTGGGTTTGAAGCACTCATTTATTTTTACCAAGTTCAGATGCCTGGCATACACTAGCATTTCATTTATATAAAGGATCTGATCAAACATTTTGGTTGTTTAGAGGAGTTGTTTTGCTTGTTTTCAGGCTGTTGAAATGTCAGATGGCGAAAACAAGAAAGAGCTCCAGATGGAGCAACTGGAAGAGAATCATGATAGAGATGGTAATGGGAAAGCTTCAGATTCACACTTGATTGGGAGTCCCATGCTTGGGATTGGGAGTCCCCACCTGTGGCTTCCAAACCCACTCTCTGTGCAAGCCCTTGTGCAGAGCAGCATCCCATGAGGAAGTTCTTCATTATTAGGGTAAGCAAAGCCAGTAGTAGTTTGGGTTTGTGGGTTTTTGTTTTTTTTTTTTTTTTCACTGTTCATTAGTCCATCTATGCTGGGAATTGTTTGGGAGCTGCAATCTCATCTGGAATACTCAGATTTTATATGGCCAAGAAAATAATAAGCACTCTGCTTTAATGACCCCAAATTTGAATTGGAGTTTCATGACTTACATTTATAGGGTGAAATAAATGTCCAGTAGTTTGATCTCATTCACTGGCATTCACACTGTCATTTGCACCAGCAGATCAATCTCTGTCTTCCTAACTTCTTGTGAGGATACAGACTAAATCTGTGTTTGAGTAATGTTGGAAGATGGGTGATATAATAAATGCTGTAAAACCCTGGTTATAGATGGAGAAGTAAAAGCTGGTAAAAAAATCTATCTAATCAGACAGCTCATTTAGCACAAAAAATTTGTCTAACTTCCTCTAGTCCACAGCCAGCTTTCTTGAAGACAAAGGGAGGCGTAATTTGTACTGGCAAAGCTAACCCTGATTTAAAATCAGAGTAAACATTTGGCGCAAATTGCAGCTTTTGTTTGTTTACACTTGAAGCTGTGCTAGTCACTGAGGGCTGGAGTTACAGCAAATTCCTAACGTATGCTGCCATTTAATTTGTAATGGTGGTGGTGGCTTATTCCCTAATGTTTTGGAAGTAGAGTACAGTACAGGAGACTGAAATTACCTTGCAATTACCAACTGAAACAGCTTCTTTGGTGGTGGTGATTGTAATATGGGAATGTACAGGGATGGCATTAGTATGTGCTTGGTCAATCACTATGTTTGTGTCAAACAATTATTTTAAGGACTCAAGTCTAAGTGCTTTAAACTCTTTCTACCTTCACTGAGACAGAAGCTGCTGAGCACCTTGCGTGGCTGTGTCCTCAGTTTCTGTGCCAGGCTAAGGGAGGGCAGAGAGGCTTTCAGAAAGGAAAAGTGTTACATTGAAAGCCACTAATCTGTGACACAGTGTGAACGTGATCTTTAGTTCTGTCTTGGAGACCTCCAAAACATCACCTGAGGAGAGCCATACTCATCAGCAGAGATATTCATAAGCTGCCATCGGTGACAATCCATGCGCTATTGTACCCATAAGACAAAGAGGGGAGGAAATAATTATCCCAGAATTTGACAGTTCAGAACATATGATGTATAGAGGAATGAAGCTAAACTCATGGGATCAGTGCTGCCTAATTAATGTCTTTTTGTTGCTGTGCCATAGCCTGTACTGTGCTGTGAGCACACACTCTTAACAGGCAAGTTCCCTGTGCCTAGGTTTGGATTTTACCAATTCAGGCTTGCCACATACTCCCAAAAAACTAGTCTGGAGCTTTCAGCCACATAATACTGTCTATGTGAGTCAAACAACAGGAATGTATGAAATCAGACATATACGCACACTCATAACTGAGCTTTCATTTTAAAGGTTAGTATTCAGTTGGTTAAAACCCCAAGTGTAACGATTATGTGGGAAAGTCATTATTTACTGGCTTTGAATCCAGTGGTGGGAGGCAGATCAGAGGTGCTTTGGTGAAAAGGTATAGAGAGTAACTTGCAGAACTGAGTCCTACTTGCTGAGTAGATAAAATATCTGACACTGTTAATTATAGTTCTTTCTGTCTTGTTCCTTTGCTTTGCATTTCTCTGTGGAAGGCAACTTTAGCTTCTCTGAGGAAGACATCAATACAGTCAAGTTAGAGCTGTGCAGGAGGAATGTTAGGGAGGGTGGAATAATCTAAAATGCCTCTCATTCTTGTGTTTAGCTACTGACACGAAGAGACACTAATCTTGAAGCTTGTTGGATTTCTAAGCAGAGGAACACATGAAGTCTGAGGCCTTCACACTCCTTTTCTATCTCAGGAGAGACAAGCAGTAGCTCCATGCTTTTTTCCCTCTTCAGCTCTGCCTTCTGTGTCAGCTGTAATGCTTCACGCAGTATCAACCAGATTTCCTTTTTTTTTTTATGTTTTTTTTCCTCACTTAACACTGCTCTAAATTAAATGTAGTTACAGGAAACCTACTGAAATAACACATGTGCAACAAGGAATCCAAGTAAGGAAGAAACATCCAATAGATGACTGTAATAACCTGTGAGGCTTTCTGTGCTTCCACCTCAGGTTCTCTTCTAAGGACTCAAGATCTTTGAGATTGCTTTGGTAATTTTTAATGCTTTATTTTTGGTGACCGCAATATTGCTTGCTCAGATCTAATTGCTCTTTACCTGTCATGAATTCTGTGACAGAATGTCAGTAAGGATGTCATGGCTGCCTCGTTGCCATGTACATGAGACATGTGGAGACACAGATAATTTTTTAATTTATTTTAGCCAGATAGAAGATAGGTAAAGGGCAGCTAAGAATTTCTTTGTCTGCTATGGAGTACAGGATGTAAAGGAATCTACTGTTAATGACTTTCTATGAAGGCACCACCTACACATTGATCATTGAACTGATGACCTGGAAATCAAGCTGAAGCAGTTATATTTTAGCTATGTTCTTTTATTGCCAGGTTCACTTTACTATTC